>NC_046159.1:117160647-117483147 GCF_011064425.1 Rattus rattus
GAATTTGGAGGCAGAAAATGATGCCAAGGCCATGGAGGTGTGCCATATAGGGGCTTGCTCTCCATGTCTCGCTCAGCCTGCCTTCTTATGAAACCCTGGACCACCAGCTCAGGGATGGCACCACCCACATTAATCACTAATAAAGAAAATCCTCTACAGGCTTGCCTCCAGCCCACTCCTATTGGAGGCATTTTTCAGTTGAGCATTCCTCCTCTCAGATGACTGTAGCTCATGTCAAATTGATATAAAACTGTGCATCACTATGAGTCTTTATGGAAGAGTTTTTGTATCTCTCCTCCAGGTCGCTTCCTTCTGAGCTAGGCTCGCCTCATTGGTTTGTCTCTACTGTCTATCCCAGTACACTGGACTCGCCATATGCTTAACAATAGAGGGTATTTCAGTTAATGAGCTGCCCTGCAGAATCAAAATCTCTAAGGCTATTCGTGGAAAGAAGAAATAGACTTAGCCTGGCACAGTGGCACATACCCAACCGCAGCACTCCGGAAGTTGAGGAAGGACTATCAAAATCAGCTCAGTATTAGCCAGAGTACACAAATAGGCTGTCCAAGAAGGGAAAGGAGAATGTGAAGACAGGAGAAGGAGGAGGAGGAGGAGGAAGAGGAGGAAGAGGAGGAGGAGGAGGAGGAAGAGGGGGAGGGAAAGAGGAGGAAGGGGAGGAGGAAGAGGAGGAGGGGGAAGGGAGGGGAAGAGGAGGAGGGGAAGAGGAAGAGGAGGAAAAGAAGGAGGACGGGGAGGAAGAGGAGGAGGGAGGGGGAGGGGAGGGAAAGAGGAGGAGGGGGAGGAAGAGAAGGAGGAGGGAGGAAGAGGAGGAGGGGAGGAAGATGAGGAGGGGAACAGGAGGAGGGGAGGAGACGCTGGCAACCTAGCTACAAACTATTGCTGTCTGCAACTGTACAGAGCAGAGCCCAGGGAAAGTAGAGAATGCAAGCTTGTCACCTAGACTTCGTAGCACTATTCATACATTCTTTGACAGTATCTCTCTTCTGGGAGTGCTACAAGGGTGAAAGAGTTAAGACTTGTAAAGCACGGAGAGCCATGCTTTCTACCTAGCAAGTACTGTGCCTGTGGGTTTTTTGTTTTTTTTTTTTTGGTTCTTTTTTTCGGAGCTGGGGACCGAACCCAGGGCCTTGCGCTTCCTAGGTAAGCGCTCTACCGCTGAGCTAAATCCCCAGCCCCTGTGCCTGTGTTTTTAAAATAGTAATGTCTCATTCTTAAGCGTGAGGAGCCAAGGAAATGTTCTGAATCTGAGCTATGTGTGACACATATGAGTCTAATGGGTGCAGCCAAAATCAACAGCACATAATCACCTTCTGTACAGGACACTTTGGGGGCGGAAAACATACTTAAAGCAGTCATTCCCCCTTGCTGAAGAATATGGTATTTTGTGGAGGGAGAAACTATTTGTCCTAGTTTGCTTCCTGTTGCTGTAATAGGACACTGACCAAAACCATCTCGGGGAAGGGAAGAATTTATTTGGATTACAGGGTACAACCCATCATTGAGGGAAGCCACCTCCGAAACTCAAGGCAGGAACCCAGAGGCAGGAACTGCTACAGAGACCACAAAGGGCACAGCTTACTGGCTTGCTCTCCATGACTTGCTCATCTTGCTTTTTATGTAACCCAGGAACCACCTGACTGGGCTTGACATCACTCACAGTAGGCTCTCTTGCCAATCAGTAATCAAGAAAATGCTCCCTCCCACCCCCGCACCGCCCTCCGCCATCACTTGCTTACAAGCTAATCTGATGGAGGCGTCATCTCACTCAAATTTCCTCTTCCCAAATAACTCTGGTTTGTGGCAAGTTGGCAACTAGCCCGCACACTCCAAGAATTTACCTGCAAAGTGGGACATGACTCCTGAGAAAAATGTACTTGAAAAATAAATGTAGAAGGGGTGTCTGGAACTGTGCCTAGCCCGTGTTCTCTGATCCACATGGGATTATAGGGAATGTGTGATCCTCACTAGGCCAAAGTAAACAAACAGGCGTCTGGGTGAGAGGGGGAGATGGATGCTTCCAAATATATCAGTGCCACTCAAGTGAAATACAAGGATCCAGCATTTCTCTCCTCACACTATTTTTTCCCTAACCACAGGACACGCCTCTGTTTCAGCGGGCTCAAGCACAGCACAGATCAGAAATGAGCAGCTCGTGTCTCAAACTCTTCAATCATTTCATTTTGAAAGCTACCATGCCTTCCCCTCCAACCCCCTCAGCCAACATCGATTTAAGTAAGAGCACTTAACTTTCACTAGCATGTCCTATATCGGGCCCACTTTAAATAATGAAGAAGTGCTGGCCGTGTTTTATTATAACCTCGATAACTTGTCCTAAAATTCCAACTCACTTCTGAGACTACAGTGAATAGAGGAAACAAGGTTGTCAGGAAAACGATGTTGCTTTATTCTGTAGCGTAAACATGTCCTTGTAATATTTATAACACAGCGAATCAGCGGAGTGGCCCAATACCAAAGGGCAGGGACGGTTTTAGCTAGTCCAATAACAGGTGCACATGCTGCGTAAGTGAAACAGAAACTGTGCAAATAATTATGTCAACCGCACCAGCAAATGCAGGACTATCAAACGTGAGAACTAGCGCTTTGGGAAATAGCTTGTGCTCACACTGTCGGTTTCAAAGGCTTGCCTTTAGTGGAACCATGCGGCTAGCCACTGTTTGCGACTCCAGTGTCCTCTCAGGCTCAGAGCCCTGCCGGCCAGGATGTAGCAAGGCAGAGGTTTTCAAACTGCAAACCCCTGAATTACTTGCTGCTTTTTTTTTCCCGGAGCTGGGGACCGAACTCAGGGCCTTGTGCTTCCTAGGCAAGCACTCTACCACTAAGCTAAATCCCCAACCCTTTATTGAGAGGTTTGTAAAGTTCTTCCCCGGAAATCGAGTTGCTAGACTAGGTGAGAGCCTTTTTACGGATGAGCACACTATTTTTACTGGAAAGACTTCAAAATCTGAACTCTTTATATCACCTTAGATAAAGCGAAGGTGGATTATTGCAATAAAGTACTGAGACTGTTTGATGGAGGAATGTAGAGCAAATGGAGAACTGAATCGATCATCAAAACGTGGGCTTGAATTCTGGCTCTGCTGCTCACTTTACAGACTGGGTCGAGTGTTTTAATCTGTCTATATCCAAGCATTCTCAGGCGTGTCGCTGACAGAACAAATCCTACCACATGTGCTTGTGTTGAGAGCAAATGATGTTTTGATATAGAAAAGCCCAATAACACAATGGTCTACCACTCAATGATGCTAAAACGTACATAAAGGTGAATTATAATAGTGTAGTATAGCTGTCCTTTTATATTAGGAATTCTCTAAATTGGTAAGGTTTTGGTCTCTGTCATGAAAAACAATTGTTATAAACTATATTCTTATATTTACGATGTTTTCCTTTATGAGGGGTCACCATCTTTTGTTATGCAAATAGAAGTCTATTTTTTTTTAAAGTTTTATGGTTTTATTTCAGTTTTAGCTTGTAGACATATTGCAGAGCAACTGGGGACTGAGCTGGGATTCTTTGTTCCTGTTGACCAAAATTCATCAAAAAAACAGCAACAAGAAGAACAAGAAAAACCAAGCCAAAGCAAAACAAAAAACTTGTCTGCTAACTGTAGAAGCCTTTTCACAAATGCCTGCTAAAGCAATATAAACCCATCACTTCATATTTGTAAGATTTATTTGTTTAGCTTTGCAGGGTGAAGGATTGAACCAAGGGCATACGGCATACTGAAGTCTCCTTTTACTAAATTATTATGTGCACATTTTTCTTTGTTTTATTGAAAATAGTTTTTATAGAATGTATTCTGATCCTAGATTCCCATCCTCCAACCTCTCCCAAGTCTTTCTACCTCCCCACCCACCCAATTCCATGCCCTTTCTTTCTCTCTCTCTTTAGAAAACAAAAGAATAAAAATCCAAAGAAGTCAGAAAAAAAAATGAAGAAACACAGACACACAAAACACATAAAAATACAAAATTAGAAACCACAACATAGAATTTTTTTTAAAAAAAGTAAACAGAAAATGCCTGAACACAAGTAACATGAGACAAAAAGTCTACAAAAATACCATTGAGCTCATTTTATCTCGGTCTTCTACTCCCGGGCATAGGGCCTACTCTTAAGTGTGGTTTATATACCCAAGACTCTTTAGAGAAAACTATTTTTCCCTTTGTCAGTGGATTTCAATTGCAGATAGCTTCTGGGATGTTAGCAGAAGTCCTCAACCATTTCTCCCTGTCAGCACCAGGATGCTGTCCTGCTTGAACCTGTGCAAACCCTGTGCTTGCTGCTGCAGTTTCTGAGAGTTCGTAATTGTAGCAGTCCTGTTGGGTCTTGAAGAAAGCGTTTTCTTGTGGCGAGTCATTCCCCAGGGCCACACCTGGCTCTAACATCTCTTCTCCATAGCTTCCTGAGCCCTGAAGGGAGGAGCTTCAAGAAGAAGCACCATTTAGAACCGACTGTTGTAAAATATCTCACTTTCTGTACATTGTCTACTTGTAGGTTCTGTGTGAGCGCTCATCTATTGCAAGAAGACGCTTCCCTGATGCTGGCTGAGCAAGACGCTGACCTACAGATAGAGCAGAATGTTGTTGGGAATCATTTTATTGCTCTATTCCTTCAGCAGAATAGCATTTGGTTTCCTCATGGTCTATCTAGTCTCAGGTTCTTAGCCACCTAAGCAACCGGCCCAAATTCTATTTCATGGAGTAGGCCTTAAGTCCAATCAGAGAGTGTGTGGTTACTTCCACAACTACTGTGCTATGTGTACATTTTTTATATGTATGAATGCTTCTCTGCATGTGTGTGTGTGTTCTATACCTACGCCTGGTGCCCCTGGATGCCAGAAAAGGGCATCTAAATCCCCTGGAATTGGGGTTGCATTGGAATTGGTTTTAGACTGGTACGTCAGTGTTTGGGACCAAATCCAGGCCTTACATAAGGCCAGTGTCTGCTCGTAACTACTGCTGTCCAGCTGCACGTTGGTTTGGCAATCAGTTATGCACTAACGAAATGTGAGGAGCAGAAAAGCCTGCTCCGCTGTTTCTCCCTTCAGTGTTCTCTTTCTTAGAGGTAACTTCTTCCTTCCTTTTTCCTTCCTCCCTTCTTTCCTTCCTTCCTTCCTTTTTCCTTCCTCCCTTCTTTCCTTCCTTCCTTCCTTCCTTCCTTCCTTCCTTCCTTCCTCCCTTTCTTCCTTCCTTCCTTAACTCCTTTCAATGCTGCTTTTGAATTGTTATTTTCTCTATCCTTTGCAATGTTCACATATGCATACATTGTATTTTGACCACACCCCCACCCTCTTCCCTGCTGGAACTTCTTCCAGAAGTCCTCCACATCCTCCTCCCAACTTCACATCCTCTTCTTTCTTCTTTGTAACTCCGAAATTGACGTCAGATCTTCCCGAGTGCCCACAGGTTTACAGCTGCCCAGTGGAGGGAGTTTAGGCAATCAACTAACGGCCACACCCGTTGACCCTCCGTCTCCTAATCCCCATCACCTGCCAGTAGTTCTCAGCTAGGGATGGAGCCTCACAAGCCCCTCTCCCATCCATAATTGATCTTGTTCAGACAGCCCCACAGCTGCCGGGCGTTCATGAGTGCAAGAGTCATGTTTATATCCAGAAGATCCTGTTTCGCAAGAGTCCTCCCTGACCCCAGGCTATCACGACCTTCCCACCACATTTTCTGCAAGGTTCCCAGAGACTTGCCTGAGGAAATGAATAGTTGTCCTGGTTGGAGCTGACCACTGCACAGTTCTTTGCTCTCTGCAATTAAACTAGTAGTGAGGCTCTATGGTAAACACTATGTATCTCACATAAGAAGTTTCTCAAGGAGCAGTGGTGGTGCCTGCCTTTAATCCCAGCATCCGGGTGCAGAGACAGGTGGATATCTGTGAGTTTGAGGTCAGCCTGCTCTCAGTCTACAGAGTAAGAGTTTCAGGACAGCCACAGCTACATAGAGAAACACTGTCTTGAAAAAACAAACAGAAAAAGCAGTTTCTCTAAGGAGGGCTAGGAGCTGCACTAACCATGGATGTAAGGATAAGTGGTTAATGTGATCATTTAGCAAAACAATGATATAGGTTCTCCCCTAGACATCAAAGGGCCATCACCTCTAATAAGCAAGCATTATTTGTTTTATATTATGTCCACTATTGGCTTCTTTACATCCAAAGGGAAATAAGTTTGTGTCTATTGAATTCCCCTTTGTTTTCTCAGCCTAAGGACAGTATTAAGAATAAAGGCACAAATAACAACTATGTTTTGAATGGATTCATGTAAACATCTTATTCTTTAATATGCTCGAAATGGAAAGTAATTAAATTTATGTCAAGAAATATAGTCTAATAAGATTTTATATTATAGCAATCATGGCAAAGATGAGTTTGTATTTGAAAAACACAATGAATTTACATTAAAATACTGAGTAAAGAAAACATTCTTAATGTATTATATTTCTCAGTTACTGTCAAAGTCTTCACTGAAACTCACACAAAGTCAAAAAGTACAGCTCTTTAAAATAGTATAGGGCCAGAAAATAAAACTTGCTTTTTTTTTTCCCACATGACAAAAAGACTTTTTGGTGGATTTATTGAAGTAACTGTGTATTTATGAGAGCTTTTGATCTCAAGTACAAATCATATCAAAGACTTTGGGATGAGTGTCATAGACGACTAAAAGTTAAATTGCCTTTTTGGTCCAGACTTTTGGCATTTAAAAATATTACAGAGTTCTATCATAGTGAATTATGTTTTAATTTCCCCACTATAAGAATAAAATAGGTTCTTTCCCACCCTCAGGGAAATGTACATTTATATAAGAGAATTTAGGTAATAAAATGGAAGGTATTTTTTTTCAGACACATATCAAACATAGTTTTACTTAAAAGTCTAATTGCAAGACAGTAAGAACCCAGCGGGTTCCTGGATTTGCTGGGAAATCCTCCTAAGAGCATTTCCTGACCAGAATTGGCTCAATGGCAGTATCACTTGATGCACAGGCTTAAACCCAAGTTTGATCTCCAGGACCCATGCATGTGGCGCCATCGTGGCCCCATCACACACATAGTACCAATAAATGAATAAAGTTTAAGGGCGCAGCTCTTGAATGAAAGGTTGGTGAATCTTCATCTACATCTTGTAGATTCCAAAGGAATCTCAAGATGGTCACCAGATGGCCACATTTTTCAGAGCACAAGAGTCTTTTTTGATCACACTCCTAAATCGTAATGGGGTATCTGGACTCTTGGTTCTTCTGGATGGACAACTCTTTCTGTAAGTTATTCTGCCAACGAGCCAAGCAAACAACAGAGTAACTAAAGCAACAATGTGTCAATGTGGCGGGCAGCTTTTCACCAGGGATACAAAATATTCAAGCAACAAAGTGGCTTACCTCCTACACTCCAGGAACCCCCTGGCACTAAGAGAACTAACAGAACTAAGAGTCCACCACGGAGAACACACAGAAACAACCAGTTACAATCATACTAACATCCCTCAAACCCAGGACAGAAGATGCTGAGGAAGCAGGGTTCTCTCCAGCTGCTTTCTCTAATTCTCTCTTGGTCATTCCTGCCGCTCATTTGTCATTCGTTCATTTACCTCTTTTCTATTTTTCAAGCATGGTGGGCATGATGCTAGGACTCCGGGAAGGCAACAAGGAAAGGCCTAGTGAAGTTCTAGACCTCGCTGTGTGTGTTCAGCAGGAAGCGTTTGATGAAATCGAGCACAACGTGACTTCCAAAGGAGATAATGGTTCTGGCCTGCCAGATAATGGCTCCGGAAGAACGCCTCCTGGATGGCATGTCACCGTGGCTCATCTGTTTTGTTGAATGTAGCACAAGAAAGAAGACAGAGAAGCAGAAAAGAGATGAGAAAGGAAGCCCAAAGGTCCTTGAAGTTCAGCGCCATGGCATTCTTTACTGCCTGTGGTAAATATGGCCGTGTAGGTAATAAGAACTGTACCTGAGGGGGTTTTAGAGAAGAGTAATGCGGACTTACAGGTTGTCAAGCAGCCAGTAGGAAAGCCAGACCCACGTAGTCAGGACGATAAAAGTCCATCAGTTTATGCTGACTCCTTAGGAAGGTCTTACTTCAATGAACTTTGAATACTTCTACCGAGAGCATGGAAGGGGAGACTAGGGAACTGGACTTAATGCAGGTAGAGGGACGGCAGTTCTTGTTTTCCTGTTTTCTGAGAGCATGAGCATCTGGGTAGGTTCTTGAAGGTCAGACAGACTTTTGACTAGAAGCACTCCTAAAACCTAGTAGCTACTTCATGTCATACAGAAAGTGGGTTTTTAAAGCTGTGTCGGTGGGCGGTAACCCGAGAGACTCAGCAGGAAGACAGAAGGGTGAGACTGCACTCAGGTGACCCCACCCACGAGGGAAGCCTGGGAAAGAACTGTAAGGACCAGCTATAGGCTCCACACTGGGGAGCCAGGCCTGGTGTGGTAGAGGCGGGCGGCGGTGGGGGTGGGGCAGACCAGCAACTGCATGGTCCAATACGATTTGAGAAATGGTTTTGGGTACATTCAGTAAACAGCCAAATATGTCTCTGATTAGAATACAGGGGAAAGGCAGAGAAGAGTAGACACAGCTGGACCGGGCCATCTGCACAAATATTTGTGGATACATGATCCGATACGAGAGTTGTAATGCGTCCTTGAGAAACATCTGAAATACTAACATCTAGAGTACAAGGTATGAGGCTTGCTTATCAGGAAAAACTCTACATCTAGAAAACACGAAGTACGCTATCGGCAGGCTGTGACTAAAGGCTTCCCTGGTGGCTCTACCCAAACCTTTGAAACAACCCGATGCCTTCCTTCGAGGGGCCACACTGTACAGTTGCTGCATATGAAGCGAGAAGGAGAACACCGAATGGAGAGGAGCAAGCTGCAAGACAGAAGGAAAAATGAGGGAAGGAGCAGCTAGCTTCTCAGCCTGCACACTCCAGCAAGGTCGCGGCCATGCTGTTTGAGGGGTCATGTCTGTGTCTACTCGTTCCTCCTGCAGGGTAAGGCTTGCATACAGCATGGATCTTGGAGAGGAGGAGAAATTAGAAAGGAAACCGAGAATACAACCATAGCAACAACTTCTCCTGGAGTCCTAGCCATGACTGATGGCCTACCCTGGTCCGTCATCCCATCTCTGTCCCTACTCCCTTTCAGACAGCACTAAAAAAACCTATCCCCTCTCCCACCTTGGCTTTTCCTAATCCGCGACCCCCCTCTGTTTTGGAAGTAATAGAAAACCTGTTTTTCAGCCTCCTTTGGAAGATATTCCTCAGGCGAATCCAAGACTCCTTGCTCTGAGATGCCACCCACCATGCACAGCTGTGGGCCATCAGTTTTCTGCTTACTATAACTCTGCAGACATAACAAAGCCCCGGCTGAGAAGATAAAAACACAGCGAGAGCTGGGACGCCCTGGTCAGCCTGCTCCGTTCAAGATGGCTTTCGGAAAAACTGTCTTGAAACGAGATCGGGATGGAAATACTCTTGCCTCGTTAGTAGCTTCTCTGTACTGTGGAGACAACGGAAGCCACTCCTTCACTGCGTAGCCCACTTTACTCTCTCTGCTTCCTTCTGTCTTCTTCCGCTGTACCCTCCTCTCTGTGCAACCTCTCCAAACTCCGATAAAGCTTAACTGGAGTAGGAGCTTGTAATTTTCTTTGCAGCCCAAGCTCTGGTCACACCCCATCTATGGACGAATATTAAAAAGCTGCCCAGCTCCTTTGTGGGATCCTTCTCGCCCTCCGACCCTCCGAGCACTCCTTACAGGACATGGTCCATAAGAAAGAAAACGCGGAGCCGGAGATCCACCCTCATGAAATAGCAAGGCTCGGACAAGGAAAATCTTGTTCCTTGGAAACATGTTAGAATAATAGCCTCCATCCCTGGTGCCTAAACAAGGAGGTAATTCAGCAACTCGGCCTTAAAATAGCAAGTCCCTACAAAGTGAGCGGAAGAGAAACTGGGGCTGTTGCCACGATATCAGTACCTAAGAAAGCACCAGGCCCCGGCCAGGCGTCTTCACGGATGCCTGATGCTCTGAATCTCAGTTTGAGGCTCTTCCAGCAACACTCCAAGGCCTGCTGAGTACCAAGTCTCCTTCTCGTTCCCATCACACCATGGTCTGTTAGTCAGTTATCTTCTGTCCAGTCCTCCTTTGAGGCACTTGGTTCTCCTCACCCACCCTCGGCAATATCATCCCCCATCTTTCCACTCCTGCCAGCGAAAGGATCAAAAACCCATTCAAGGAAGCCTCCAAAGCACACAGTCTTTCATGGATGTAGAACTTTTTAAAGGAAGTGTCTTAAATGCACATACCTTAGAGGTATAGGCTGGCCAAAAATAGGTAACTCATAAACTGCACGGGTTAATATGCATTAATTATCAGTTTTATAATAATGTTCTATCAGTATATTCACACATCAGGATATCAAAAAGCCAGTTATTGAACATTACGTTCCCTGCTGTTGCTTAGAAATGATGGTCATTCCTAAACACTCTGTGGACCTTCCCGTAATGTCTACTTATTCAGCTCCCAAACGTCCCAGTTTCAGCCTCCATTTCATTCTTCCTTCTCCTCTTCCCATGTGATCAGAGACAAAGCTTGCTGCCTGTCTTCCCACCTCCAGACCTGTTTATGTCCCCAACTGTCTGCCTCTGCTTGCTATCTTCTCTTCATGTCACCTCTGCAGTGGGGTCACCGTGAGAAACCATGTGGCAGCTGGCCTGGAATCTGACTCTGGCATCAGAGCGTTCATGTTCCCCTCTGGGCAGAGTCCAGCCTGAGGAAGCACCTGCCGGATGTGAGGGTAGGACTCAAGCTCTGAACTAAATGACTGAGAGGTTTTCCGTCCACTCGCTGCTACCTTATATTTAAACCCCCAAGAGACAGGAGGATGGGTACCTTAGCCTACATTTATTTTCTATGATCTAAACCATGCTGTTTCTGCCTTCCTCCTTCCTCTTAACATTCATAGCTGGTTTATCTGGATTCCTTCCCAAAATCCATGGCTCCAGGAACAGCACTCCATGCAGGTGTTCCTGTGTCCCCAGGGCAGCTGAGGTCAGCTCCCGTTCTTGTTGAATACCAGGCATGGCTATAAGACGGAATCATAGGCCTGCAAACTCAGAGAAATCCTTATCTCCCCCGTGCAGGAGCCAAAGTGGTAAGAAGAATGAGGGAGAGCGCGCTTGGTATTCAGGAATCACGCCCATGTGGAAGGAGTTGCTGGCTTTGCCTACAGCACACAGATGTAACTTGCCACTTGTTCTGTTCCCTCACTTCTTCTGAGTGCCCACTCGACTGTTCACTCCCTAGGGGCTCTTATCGTCCCCTGAGTTCTGCATTTCTGGGCTGTAACCTTGGCTGTTCCTTGCAGATGACCCTGAGCAATGCTTTTTCCTCTCCTTAATAGCTGCTTACATCAGCAGATGTTACAGATGATGAGGAAGGCTCTAAGTACGAAAACGACAAACTTGTTCCATAAGGTGTTAGATGCTCCTTGCTCCCAGAATCAAGACTTGGCAACGAATGGTAGTCTCTAAAGAGACCTGTACATAAATACTCATCAATTCAGACCCACCTCAGCATTCCGAGTTCTTTTCTCCGTGGTGCAGGCTATGTTGAAAGTTTTGTATGAAGTATGAAGCTCTGTTGAAACTTTTAGTTATTTTCGTTATTGGTGGTGGTGGTGGTGTGACAAACAAGTTCCCTTCCTAGACGTTAGTTCTTAAAGTGTCCAGCAGAAACCATCCCTTTTAACAGGACAGATGATTTCTAATATTCTCAATCCAGCAGGAAGTAAGTATCTTTTAAGTGGAGGAGGAAATGGGAGGGGAGGTGAAACACTGGTGAAGATATCAAAATTCAAGGATCCAATCGAAAGTCCAGAGGACAGCTGGCCACTCTAGGACATTCTATACTGGATACACAACACAAAATGGCAGTGCCTCCCCTTCGTCCATTTACCTGCCACTCAGTGTCAGGACTGAGGTAAACATGATCTCTGCCCTGACCTCCTCTTAGCAACTTAATGAGAAGTTTTGCTTTAATGTCAAGCTTCAAGATTTTGGTCATTGTGGCAAATGCTTGGCTCCCTTGTTTGGGATTTTGCTAAGACGGGTATTTAAGATTGTACACCGTTGTGTGATGAGGCACACCCCCTTTATTAGCACAGATAATTGTTAAAGCTTCCTTTTAGGAGCTCATGATTTTCTATTAAGCTAAGTGAAAGGGGGCTGGAGAGATGGCTCAGAAGGTAGGAGCACTGACTGCCCTTCCAGAGGACCTGGGTTCGAATCCCTGCACCCACATGGCAGCTTACCATGGTCTGTAACTACAGATCCAAAGGATCAAGTATATTCTCATAGACATGCATTCAGGGAAAACACACATATACAAAAAATAAATAAAATTAAAATGTAGAAATTGAGAATACAAATTAGAATAAAAGATGGGTGATTAAAATAAATGATAGGTGAGAATCTTGAGGTTTCAATGTCTAAGGAATATATTTCCATTAATACATTTTAGCCCTCTCCATCAGTTTTTTAAAAAATAGATACATTTCTTAATTTTTTTGTAAGAAAAAGAACAAGTTTACCTCCTCCTGCTCCCCACCCCCATTAACTTCTTTGTAAACAAAACTAGCTGTACCCCAAATCTATCTGCTTCAAACAGCTCTGAAATCCTTGGGCCAATTGATTCATCTTATACTGTGGGAAATTTCAGATGTGTTGTTAATGGTTCCTGGTTGGTATAGAAAATACTGATAAAGATGAGCAGGACCTAGGGAAATCACGTTGCCCTGGGTGAGTCTAGGGAAGCCTCCTGGCTCCTCTTTCTTGCAGAGGCTTTGCTGAGGTCAAAGAGTTCCTGGACAGCCAAGGAAAAGTTAATTTCCTGTTCTATTTCTCCAGGACCGTTTGTGCATTTTGGCTATATTATTGCCCATTCTTCCACTAGGGGAGAAGCAGGCTTGCCGCTGAAGCTCTTGAAATGCCATTAAACTTCCTACTGCTTGTTAAAGAAGCAGAGAAGCATCCAGAGGAAATTCAATTGCGACAACACAATTTTGGACTTCTACTAGCGTTTTAGAGCCTAACTTTGTAATTTGACATCTGCGGAGCACACTCTATGGTAACTTTTTTAAAAATGAAAGTAGGAGTATTTCCAGTAATCACATTTATGGTTCGTATTATGCATTTTTTTTCCCCAAGCGTGGCCAAAGGCAATGAGGATATGCTCATGACATTGTCCTTTGGGAGATAATTTCCCTGCCTTTTAGAATCTCAAAGTATTTTGAAGCTTTCTCACCTAGTGCCTAATTTGATCCCACAACAGAAAGATAGTCACTGCCATTCCTAGGCCACATTAGGAAATTCAAACTGAGTCTCTGTGTGTGTGTATGTGTGTGTGTGTGTGTGTGTGTGTGTGTGTGAGAGAGAGAGAGAGAGAGAGAGAGAGAGAGAGGTCACTCAACACCAGCACTGACCTAGAACACCTGATGCCAATCCTGGACGATGTCCCTTCTGTTTGGGGAGGGTTTGAGGGTCACAGCAAGTCCTGTCTTATACACAGGTTTTAAGGTACTTTTCAGGACCATCCACTACTATCTGAACAACACACCCATCTTTCTATGCTTGCGAAACAGAAACACTAATGCCCAGAAGAAAAAGCAACGTTGCTATTGAAGTACATGGCTTTCCTCATACATATTTTTCACTGCTGTGAGGATTTTCCTGTCACCTAACTCAGCCATCCTGAACTGACCAAATGACCTCAGTTTTCCCTCAGATATACCCAAAATAGCAATGTCCAACCTCAGTTTGTCAAGCACATCTGTGAGGTTGGTTTTAAGAGGTTGCCTAGAACACTAATTAAAATGCCAAAGTTTGTGAATAATGGACATTCACGCCAACCGTCCTGTTTTTAATCAGGAAAGGCAGGCTGTACTTCCCCCATCAAACGCATGTTCTTGAGCAGGATAGGAGACATTTCTCACAACCAGGAAAGCACTAAATCGTGTACAGTTATCATGGGGGACAGTGACAGAGGCCTGGTGCCAGAAGATAAGTGTCTTTAAACATTTTCATCTACAAATCATAAGGAAGGAAGGAAGGAAGGAAGTCAAGCTGAGAATAAAAATACGGGCTGTACTGAGTATCATAATAAATGTACTCTAATTCATACGTTATGCTTTGTGCAGGGTCCCGTTCAACCTCAGATTTGTTTCCATTTTTTCCTTAATTTATTTACTTACTCGCTTTACATCCTGATCACAGCCCCCTCCCTCCTCTCCTCCCGGTCCCACCCACACAGCCCCCTCCATATTCAAAGCTAGATCCTTAAGCACACAGCACTGCATCTGCAGACTGTGGCCCATGCTTGATGTGTTCAAGCATGTGAGTTGATTCATGTCTCATATGTTGTCCTCATTGTTGGTTTTCCCCTGTTACTGTCTGTGATAAACCCTCTGACCAAAACAACCTGGAGATAAAGTAGTTTACTTGGCGTTCAGGTCACAATCCTCAAGGGAAACCAAGGCAAAAGTTTGGAGACAGGAACTGAGGCAGAGACCACGGAGGAACTTTGCTTACTGGTTTGCCTTCCAAAGTTTGCCTGGCTTGCATTCTTATACGACCCAGGACTGCAGGCCTGGAGAGGATATCACCCACGGCCTCCCACATCAATAATTATCCAAGAAAATACCTGCACAGATATGTGCACAGGTCTATCTGATGGAAGGAATTCCTCCCCTGTCTGACGGTCCCTCTTCCCAGATGCGCTACTTTGTGTGACATTGGACAAAAACTAACTGTCAGCTTAGATAGTTTTACTTCTTCTCACGGAAAGACTGGGGTCTTACAAGGCTAAGTGAAGTTTGCTACAGCCCTATACACAACAAATTATACAGCCTGCTTTAAAACAGACCCATGACAGTAACAGACTTAATCACTATAGTGACAGGATTGGCACGGGAGGCTTTGTTGGAGACCTATGTGTCTATCCCCATTGGTAACATGCAGAGCTGAGATCTTAATCCCTTACCATGCTGTTTGGATGGGCTGCGTACTAAGCAGACTGGTGGGGAATGGTGACAGAAAGGTGGTTATATTTCAGGGCATATGAGCGGGCACACTTTGCATCACTAAATTCTTTTGTCCTGACTTATAATCATCTGTGCGTTCGGGTCATAAACACCGCAAGCTTCCCTGAGCTTAATTGAAAGGAATACCCTTCTACATGTGTAACAGATTCACAAAATAATTTCTTGTTATATAATATATTCCATCCTGGAACCTCATACTAAGTTAAAAGGATGGTTTACCTTTTGAACATGTATCTGAAATTATAAAGTGGCCAAGGTACAACTTATCTTGCCTATTTCCAACTTTGGCATAGTGTATAGCAGAGAACACCAATCTAATTATACAAATGAGCTCATTTTTTTTTAAACCAATGTTGCTTGCCTGGGGGCGGGGGGTGTCGGGCGGAGTATTCAAAGGAAACCAATAGGAATTTGTCTGAAGTTTTTTTTCTTTCTTTCTTTTTTCTTTTTTTAGAATTAGCAATGCTTTTATCATTTGTATATTTTGTTATAAAATTTTTAAATGACTCCAAATCAACCAGCTCAGAGCAACCCACAAGCATTGAGTGCCCACCAGGCAGTCTACCTTCCTCAGAGCAGCCATAAACCCCTTTGTTTGCCTCCAAAGGTCTACTGAGCATGGGTTCCCATATTTAAAGAGCGTTCTGTCGGATCCAGTTAAACTGAAGAGTACAGAAAAGTCCAGTTTTTAGTACAATAAGTCTACTAAAGGTACAAATTCATTGATGGAGAGGTGGCAAAGAGGACAAGAGGGATGGGAAGAGTAAAGCAGGGAAGGAGAGAGAAAAGCTGACCAACCCAAGACTCCTGTTTGGGTTACACGTACCACCATCCTTGTTGAATTGCACACTTGGCAGCCTGACCCCTTTATGTACTTATGTGTACACACTGTATCCATCTCCAGACGGTAGACCTGGCAACCTCAAAGACTCCTCAGGCCACACATGCACCCTTCTCTGAGCAACAGCATGTGTCTTCCTGCCCTCCACAACTGTCGAGTTTAGAGAATTTCCATCCAAATATACTTCTGATGTATTCTGTGTGAACAGGGGAAAGGCCAACCCAGTCTGAAATGGTTCTGAGTGTGTAGCAAGAAAAACTGCATCTTCCAAGCGAACTTTTCAAGCAAATCCCCTATTTATCCTCTTAGGTCTCTGTATAAATTATGTATGCCTATGGTTAAAATCAAATGCTTTATAGGAAGGGACGCTTGCAGCAGGAAAAGTGATGTAGGACTTAATCTATCAATCAAAATAGGAAACCACTCAAACTTTAAACCCCACAAAAAAAAAAATTAGACCTCCGACTATGCATGACCTGAAGCCCTAGAACAGTGGTTCTCAACCTGTGGGTTGAAACCCCCTTTGGATGGTGACTGACCCTTTCACTAGGATCGTCTAAGATTCTTTGCATATCAGGTATTTTTATTATGACTCATAACAGTAGCAAAGTTGCAGTTATGAAGTAGCAGCCAAAGGAATTGTGTGGTTGGGGTCCCCACAGCATAAGGAGCTGTGTTAAAGGGTGGCAGCATTAGGAAGGCTGAGAACCACTGCTTGAGAGTACCGTGCACCTGTGTCTTGATGGTCCATCTCTTTCTAATCGGAACTATCATTTGTTTCCAAATAAAGCTATCTTCGCTACTTGGACAAATTTGTCTAAGCCCTTATTTTAAAATCTTTGTATCAAGAATCTGGAAGAATCTGGCCAGGACCCAACCACCTGAAACAAAAACATTCCCTTTCAAAAAAATTATATATATATATATATATATATATATATATACACACACACACACACACACACACACACACACACACACACACACATACACACACACACATATACAGACACACATGGGAGAGAAATTGTTCATACACTAATAATCCCAATGAGAGATTGGGTAAGAAGTCATGGAGCAAATTCAGCAGATCGCTTGGGAGTCCAAGAATGAGCATGGGAAAGCTATGGGGGCTACTGCTGCAGGAAGGAGAAAGCTGGGACTCCTTGGAGAGCAAAGGAAGGCGGTCTTGTCATTTCTTGGTATTGCCTTAGAGTTGGACCACACTAACCCTTAGGTCCCCCACAGTCCTTACTCAGTGCCCACTGCATTCCAGGTACAGCCTTAGCACAGGAGATGTACCAGTAAACCATTAAAGTCATCTCTGACTATACGCAGTCAATATTCCTTGTAGAGAAAGACAATAAACTAACGAATTGGTATGCCTGTGTATTTATTTGGGGTCCCAAACAACCTTATAGGTGCTCCTCACTCAGTTCACTTCTCCAAGTCCTCAGCTACAAGATGCTGTCAATCATAATATCCTGTGCTTTAAAATGTATCTGATAACATTTCAAGCTGCACTCACAGATAAGTAGATCCACCTTTCGATCTCTCCAATCCTTGCTTGATTCTAAAATTCCATTTCGCTGTGAAAGATAGGCTTGTGGAGGAGGGAGAGTTGATGTTCACTGCAAAAGCGGTTGCTCACCTACTTTGTGAGGGAAGCGATTAGGGAATATTAATGGGGATGATGGAGCTGAAAAACCCTACGGCTGAGTCTGCCATGTCCGGCAAATGTTTCAAAGGCTTCACGTGACTTATCTCCCTGGAGCTCCTTGTTCGCCGTAGGAAGGAAGGACTAACGTATTCATTTCCAGGGAGGGAAACTAAATCCCAGAGAAGTCAAGAAGTGGACCCAAAGGAACAAGTTAGCAAATGATACTCATTTAACTCCAGAGAGTTTGGTTACTAGGGCATTCTGCTTCCCCGGTTCCCCTGGCCTCTGAAGATTGCATGACAAAGTACCAAAATCTGAGTGGCTTAAAACCAAAGACACTGGTTATTTCATAATTATGGAGGTGAGAGGCCTAGAATCAAAGTGCTCATGGAGCCACACTGTCTCTGAATCCCAAGGCGGGATCGCTGTGCCAGCCTTTGCTGCTCATCTCGGACGCTCTTAGGTCTGAAGCTTCGGTTACATCCCCCTACCTTCAGCCTTCCACAGCATTTTCGCTCACATCGCATTAAGGGCCCACTGCCCTCCAGTGGGACCTCGTCTTGACTGATCGCATCTATTACAAATTTACTTCCAAATGCAGTCACGCTCTGAGACAAGGGGTTTGGACCTCAACCTGTCTTACAGAGGAAGGTACCTAATTCAACTCTATAACACTAATGGATGGTTACAGGGCATGAAGAAGAACAGAGACAGAGAACAGGTCTCGGTCCATTCCTGTCTTTACTCTCAACTCGAGGCCTCATTTTGTGAACCTCATTTTCTTCCTTTATGGAAGAAAACCACTGAATCCAATATTACCTAACTTACTTTAAGTCATAACACTCTACCTTTTATGGATAATTATAATGAAAAATGACTTCCACCAAGGAAGTTTGAAAAACATCCACTTATAATAATAAAGGCTAGAATTAATAAAGGAGCGAAACTTCATGGGCTTAAGACAGCCTTAAGAGATGGTGAAGATTTATTGATGGAGTTATCTTGACTGGGGCTTACCACTTGGAAGAGACTTTAGACAGAGGGAAGATTGGAAAATAAAGTTATAGGCTGGGTTCTGAAGTCTGATAGACAGGCAGAATTCCAACAATAGTAGAAAGGAATCCTAGGCCATGGCAGGATGAAGTATAGCTCAGGACTTAATTATCTTAGTAATCTTATTAACTTGAACCTGAAATCTTTGGAGGTGGGGTAAAAACAATTCCACCTTATATTTTGCACTTGGTATAAATAGCTAGTATTAAGGTCACATTTACTAAAGGACTCTGTATAACAGGTTAAATATCGTTCATGGTCTCAGAGAAAAATCACAACTTATATCTAGAGAAAGAACTGTGTGTCTAAAGGTGGTATATAAAGGACACAGAGGAAATATAAGGGTGTTTAGATGCTAAAAGCACGGCAATAGCTCAGGAATCAATAGGCAAACAGGATGAGATAAATGGCTCAAAATATGCATTGTATATACTTAAATGGTTAAGAGTATACATTTTATAGCATATGTAATGTTTATAGCATATGTAAATGTTTTTACCAACATTAATTATTTTTAAAAGGATTAAAACACAGCGCAAGAAAGATATACGACGAATGCTGTGGACGCTCCAATTTGGAGCCAGTCTTGTGACTGAGTGACCAACCTCAAATCTGGTCAGGAGCCAGATCACTAAATTTAGAAAGGACAAAGTAATCCCATGGTTCAAAACCATATATCAGTATAATCAGACGACTGTAGGAGGAAGTCAAATCTTATCATTAGAGTAGGAAGGTCGAGGAACTGTTCGTGTCATCGTATTTAAATGTGCATAGGCATCTTTTCCACTCTAGAAAGCATAGCAGAGAATGGAAGGAGTAGTTGATGAGTGATGCATTCGTTCATCAAGGAACAAAACAAGAAGAAGCCGAGGGAGGAGAGCTGGAGATGTCTACCTCCATCATCGTCATGAGAAGAAGGGACATGAGCGAACCTTGAAAAGAAACCATCAATTACTCAGAGGTCATGGGATATTTCTATTGTCCTGCTCCGGTAGAGAGGGAAATTTTAAGATGTTTTCTTTAGTAACGAAAGATGCTTCTAGAGGAAGGAAGAAGGTGAAGGTGTCTAATTATTGATTGTCCGGGGTAGCCAGGAGAGGAATTCAAAGGCTAGAATGGGTGGAGATGACCAGGGAGTAATCACAAGAGAAGCAGTTAGAGCGTCTGTGAAGGGAACGAGAGAAGGAGCAAGAACCTTAGGCAGCTTCGTCGTGTGCTAAGAAGCTTGTGGCTGTGTTATCCTTACAAGCATGCTTATTGGGCCAATGGAGATGCCTGAGACTTCTTATAAGTAACAGAGTAACATGGGGCCAATCCTGAAGGAGACCGAACAAAAAAAATAAGTGCTTACAAATGATGAAGGAAGGCTGGCAAAAGAGATGCTTGTTTAATCAGCCTCCCAGGCGGTCTCTCTTTAGTTCTACTTGGCTTCAGTTCCTTTTGTAACTTGTCTTCTGGAATATTCTCTCATGAATCAATGCGTGGCCACCTCTGCATTCTGTAGGGATTGCCCTATACCTTAGGAGTTCAGACAGAGAATTATGCACACACTATCAACATCTGGACTTTTATTAGATTTTTTTGCACATATGTTTGAGAGCACACACACACACACACACACACACCACACATGTGCATGCACCGTAACAGTTTATTAAGGTATACAGTGTTTTTCATGTAGGATTTTATGCTTGCTGCACCTTAAAAATAATCTCCAGGTCCTTCTTGCCTCCTCTCACTACCTCTAAAGAATAGAATTTATCCATTCTCTGGCATTACACTTACTCTGTCTCGCAATGGCTTCTATTGCTGTCACCAGTATCATACTCGTTGCCCTGCTAGTATCAATAAAAATTTATACGTTGAATAAAAATGGATGAATAAATGTTGAAAAAAGGATCAAGGAGAGAAAGAAAATGAGAAAGTGAAGAATTTTTTTTTCCAATCGAAGAGTAGAGTTCTCCATGAGACAATTGCAAAGATTTTTTTTTTTATTAAAGAGATCAAAGTCATTTTCTGAGGGGTAGAGCCATGGAGATGTGTTGAGCAGATGCTTAGACAGTAAAATGACTACCACTGCCATAACAATTGTCATTAGATTTCTGTGCTTCCCCTACCTTCTGGTGGGTGACTATCACACCATTTCTGTGGCTTTCAGACAGGACTGTTTTTCCTGTACCCAACCCTTCACACACACACACACACACACACACACACACACACACACACACACACACACACACACAGAGAGAGAGAGAGAGAGAGAGAGAGAGAGAGAGAGAGAGAGAGACAGAAACAGAGACAGACAGAGACAGACAGACAGAGACAGACAGAGACAGACACAGAGAGAGAGAGAGACAGAGAGACAGAGACAGAGAGACAGAGACAGAGAGAGAGACAGATAGACACACAGAGAGAGTGACAGAGAGAGAACATTGTCACTGCCACTAACTCTTACTCACATTATATATTTAAAAGAAGGGGCCATTTCAAACAATTTCGTACTAACAAAGTGACACCTATGTAGGTAGGTCCTGACTACCCCTAATGGTTGCCCTGAGAATCCAGTAACTTTGGATGGATACCAACCAATGGAAGAGAGGAGAAGAAGAAATCAGGGTCTCCTCTGCCTTCTAATGTCTGAGATTCAGCAGCTGACGACAGCTTCTCTGTATGTGACACCAAAAAGTGCCACTGACCTTTCAATCCATCCTTCTTTCTCCTTTTTTTTTCTCCACTTTGGTATTCCTGAGATTGTGTTTGCCAATAAAGTGTCATCATATAAGAGTTTATCTAACTTCCTGATGCTACAAAACTTGGACTAAACAAGACATTTTCAAGACATCTTCAAATGCTAACTCTGTTGGTTATCTTTGCAAACACAAACACAACGGACTGGAATATGTTTAGTGAGGACATTTGCTTACACTGGGCTGTGCTGGGTCCCGGGGGTAGTAAAACTTACACAGACCAGTCCTCGAAACTGAAAGGAGAGTGAGGAAGACTTGAAGCTGCAAACGGTCCAGCAGCAGTCTAAAGAATAGTAGTCCTCATTGTGTAGGCTCAACAGGAGATAATCAGAAACACATGGCTCTCATGAGTCTAAACCCAGTCCCCAAATAGCTGTGTTTCCAATAGAGGAGCGTGGGCTAAGGAGATCTTACTCATTGTGTCTGTTTATAATTTAATGTCTTTGGTGTTATGCAATGCTAAGGCCTCAGCTTCCATGAAACTAGAGAGATCTACAGAGGAACGCACCTCCGGGAAGACAGCATAACTTTTATAATTAAGTTGGAATAGGCTTAAGACATAGCAGATTATTAAATAATACTCAAACATCAGTGCGGAGAGAAAAATTGAGAAGAAATGACAATATTACGACTGCTTAGCAGGGCACATTGGAAAGGACAAACGGAAAAAGGAATTAAATTTGGCCAGAACGAGGGAGCGTGATTCCTTGTGGAAAGTTGGCAGGGCGAATCCTAGGATCTCACTGGCACTGGGAACGGTTTTAGTGCTGAATCAAGTCCCAGTGGGGAAGGTGTGGAAGGCAGTGTTAGTGTCTTCAAGTTTTCCAACTCCACAGTTCTCTGTTACTGGGTGGAGAGAGTATAAACGGTCTCTTCTGAGAAGGAATTGCAGCTCCAAAGACCAGTAAACCCTTCTGCTTATTCATCAATGACTGACAACTGTGATTAGAGAAATATTCTGTTATCTGCTAGTCTCAGAGTTTACCCCCAAACACAGCTCTGTGTCATTTTTCCTTTGTTTGTTTTAAGAGTCTCATTTGGACACTTAATTAAGATTTTTTTTATTCATTTTAGATTTACTTATCCAGACCAAAATTATATACTCAAATTTATACAGAAATACACAGAAAGCCAGACAAATTTATATGCAGTTAATTAAACATTGAAGCAAGCAGTGGTCTTGGTGTGTTTTTAGTTCTGAGATCTCTATAGACACATACACACAAGAGTTTGCATGAAATTTCCAGTGTTTGGAGATCTTTTAAATAACCAAACACACTTTATTTTTAAAATGTAGATAATCAAGTCCAGTGGTTTTAAGCATCTTTTAAAGGTGTTTATAATAAAGGAGAAAAAGAAATGAAGGATTCAGGTAAGTTGAATATTTTGATCTATCAATAAAAGTGATCACAAACTTCGAGATATACAGATAAAAACAAATCTGTAAGATATCATATCTAAAAGCCACTTTAGGTCTAAACACCCACCTAGACAGTGTCTCACTGGTCATTTCATTAGTGACTTTTAGTGGTAGGAACCAGGCATTTTTTTTAAATGATCTATATAGCATTCATAGATTGTTTTCTCTCTCCACATTAGATATCTGAAGGAATGTTTAATCATTGCAGATGATATCACTTGATTCCTTTTGGAAGATAGGTGATAAACAGGATTTGTTGTTTCTGGTTTTAAATAAAGCCTACATGACAACACCTTCCTATCTTCCTTGCTGTCAGTGGGCTGCACACATTAAAACCAGAGGTACAGAGTAAATGTTTGGAAATACCATTTTTTTATACTGACTGAACTATAATTTTGAATTTAGAAACTTGCTTGTGATTTTTAACATTTAAGACTGTGAATCACTTGGAGGCCAAAACCATCATGCGTTTGGCATTCTTTTGGTTGAAGAAAATGCTAGAGTGAATGTTTTGTTTTGATTTTTTTTACACCAACAGCCAATATGTTTCAGATGTTTCCCAAGGAGCAGGAGTTCTGAAGCTGAAATGGAATTTTCTGTGACAGTCTACAAATAACAGTTAGCATATGTTTAAGTTACAAACAAGGCAGGAATCAGGAAATGCTTAGTAAGGAAGTAAAGGAGGCTAAAAGTTAATTAATAAAATATTTCCATCTAAATTTCCTAGAAAACATTTAAGTATTTAAAAAAAAAAAAGATGCTCCTCCTCTATTTTTAAAGGACATCACTATTACAGACCACCAAAAGGTAGCTTTAAAATGAAGGAAAAGTAGCTTTGAAATCAGTTACATCTGTCATAAATCCAAAGTGTTCAAGAAAAAAAAATAATAAAAGAAAAGTTATAGTCATATAAATTACCCGAAAGTATACTCTTCTGCGATTTCATAGCATCTAGGGACTGACTCATACCGAAGCTTCCTTTAAAGATGGCTCTGCCCTCATCGTCTGCCATAATTTTCTCCGTCCATGAGTCAACGCAATCCTCATATTTTGCTAACAAAGAATACACTCCCATGGCAGTCTTCAAAAGCTAATCATCTCCACTGTGATTTGGTGTGGGTTCTTCAAGTCGTAGTTTCAGAAATGGTCAGGCCAGTGTTGAGTTTGTTTTTATTTAGGGCATTATATTGCGGTGGGAACCAAGCAGACAGACTTCTGTGGGATGCAGCAGGGTACACTGTAGCCATGTGGACCACTTGAGCATCCCTTGGTGACAGCCAAATTGGGTTAGTTAACAGCAACCCTACCCACTTCCTACCTACTTATCTACCTACTTGGATTATGAGCCTGAAATGAAATGAACAGAGTTTATAGAACACCACAGTGTTCCCCTGAGGTGTTGGTACTGACAACAGCGATCATGCTCCTACCCAAGACAAGATTCTGCTCCAAATACAACTAAGCAGGCTCAGAAACTCCCCCTAAATCTACACAGATAAAAGGCACTTCCTGCAGATCCCAAAGGTATCTTGCTGTATAATACTTCAAGGGCCACCCACTCGGTGGGCTTTCCATCACGACTTCTTGATTAATTAGTTTTTCATCTTTTTTATTTTTCTTCTTTATACTTGGCAGTGAAAGACCTGCATTTGACTGGCAGGCCTGGACATAGTGGAGTATTAAAGCAGACATTTTATGTTTTCTGGATTTCTGTTGTTCCCTATACTTTACAAGTAAAAATAGTGAAACCCCCCCAGTAAAAATGATTTCTTTTTTTCTAACATTTTGTTTCCCTTCCTTCCTTTTTCCTTCCCTTCTTCCTTCTTTTCTTTTTCTTTTTTACTAAACAGTGTCTTATGTAGCTGAGGCTGGACTCAGGCATACAATGTAATTAACCTAGACTGGCCTTTAACCCTTGATCCCCTGTCTCTCTGCCTTTCCAGTGCAGGACTATCGGTAGTCCATCACACCAAGCATAAATGCACACTTTAAATAAAAATGCCTCACCACTTAACACAGGCAGGCCCAGAACTCTTCATGTAGATCAGGCTGGGCTGGAGCTTGGCATAATTTTCCTGCCTCTGCCTCCTGAGTGCTTAGAGTCCAGGTATGGGCCCAATATGAACAACTAAATAGCATGTCAATTGTTCTTAAGAAACCTATAGGACTATTCTTTTAAGTTCTTCAGAAATGAACACATTAGTTTTAAAAACAAGTCACCAATTCAGAACCGGGTCTTGAGGTGGAGTTCTGGAGGAGTTCTAGAATTTGGGAGTCTTGGCATTCATACTCTTGGATTTAAGGAAAGAGATACAGGATTTTTTTTTTTCGGATTTTTAAAACTAGCTTTTGTTTCTGATGTAGAAATCCTCAACTCTCTTAGACTTCTTACATTTTAGAAGCTATTTTCTCTCACTGTAATGAAGTTCGCCTCTAAAAGATAAAGGGCAGAACTCTGTAGGTTTAGGGAGCTTAGCAGTTTATGTAATTCATCTCCCAGTCACCAGGTCACTCTGTCTGTTTATACTCTGGCTTGCTTTCGGACCTCATGGAAGTTAATTTTAGTTTTGCAGAAAGGAGAGAGAGGCCGACCGCAGATGCCCAGGCTAAACTCAGACTTACCTTCCTGATTTCTTGAGCGTTGGCAGAGAGAAGGAAGCACCGTTTGTCCTGCGGGTAGTCTTTCTCACATCTGCTACCCTGAGTTTGAGAGGGGGTGTGTGGGACAGTCCCAGAGACCTCCGCGGCAATCTTCTTAGTCCCTCTGAGTGTTAGGGTCTGGTAAAAGAGACAGATTGCCACCACCAAACCCACCAGGAAAGGTCGGGGGCAAAATCGCCGGCGACAAAGGAACCCAGGTCGACAGACCATGACCAGTCCAGGTTCACTTGGCCCCTGGCCACGTTGTCAGTATGAAAAAAACACACATCTGTCTTGCTTTTGCACGATTCCAATCAAGTTCGCCCCATCTCCACTGGAGAACTTTCCGAAAGTTCATGCCAAAGCTTCACAGGACCCAGCGGTCAGAGGTGGTTAACAATAGCCCTTCCATGAAGGACAGTAAGAAGTGACTGCCCTGATTTTTTTTTTTAAGATGTCAAAATAAAGATAGTTGTAAGAAATCATCCAAATGCATCCCCAGCTGCCAAGAGTTCCTTCCAGCAATGTCTTACTTCCATAACATTCTTAAACTCAGGAGTTCAGCTTGTCTCTTCTTTGGGGGCAAAAAGAAAGCACAGTAAAGCGGGTCTGAAGGCAGAAACCAGCCCTGAGAGACGCAGCCGAGTAAACGCGGAGAGCCTGTTGCACAGCTGGGCGCCGGCCAGGTTGTCCTAGCAGTTTCTCATTTTCCCTCTGCTTTTAAAGCCATCCCGCTCTCAGCCTTTTATGTTGCAGAACTGCTTCCTTTCGTTCAGTTTTAAATTGCCACTTGGCTGCTAGCATTCACGGCTTTTAACATAAAAAGGGGGTGGGGGATAGCAGTTTGGATGTCTGTGGTTACTGTCAGGGTTTTGCTTGCGTTTGGTCTCATTCCGTTTCAAGTTCAAAGTTCTGTGTACTTACTCAGTTTTCATCCTTTAAGCCAGATTTTTTTTTTCATGATCCCCTTAATGGATTGCTCATCAAAATCACTTGGGAGGAAGCACCCAGGCGTAGGACTCCACGTCATCTCACTCTCACGCACGGACACACACGCGCAGACACGCGGAGACACGCGCGTGCCGGCTGCACACAGGGCCGAGAGCCGGAGGACCCGGGCCATCCCTGCCACCCAGGCCGAGCGGGGCGGAGCTAAGCTAGGACTTTTCTGGCCTTGGGGGCTGTCCGATCGCACTATGAGCTCTGGCACCAGCAAAGGGTGCATAGAAACAGCAGTTAGCCATCCTAACTTGGAACGTGGCAATCTATCCAGACCTGCAGAATTAGAAACATACTTGATCTCTGCTCTTCTCTGTCACAGCGTTTTCCTAATACAGAATAACAAATGGCTTCTAGTCAATACATCCTCCAGTTCGAGGAGGAGGAGATGAAGGCCGACTCCGAGCTAACTGGGAGGTTCATCACTCCAGGGAATTGCGGTCACGCTTAAGCGGACAAGAGAGTCATCAGGACAGTCTGGACCACAGACTAGAAAACATTCCACATTCCGTGTAGCTAAAAGTCCCCTCTCCATTCCAAACATAGAGTCCTTCCGCCGTTACTACTGCTCTGAAGTTTTCCCATTGCAAATAGCCTGATGCTATTCAACTGAGCTGACTGTAGCAGCTTATTGAAGTCCTAACTTTTGCCCAGGAGAAAGGGGTACGCAGCAGGCCTTTTAATTCCATGCCAACCCTCTCACGGGCTTTGTTAACAGGGCAGACTGGCAAATTTCATCACTGTTGGCTCAGCAGGGTGAGAGACCATCGAAAGAACCTCCAGGTTCTTGCTTTGACTGCTCTGGGAAGGACCAGTTTGGGCTCACGGGAGACATTCTTTAAAGACTTAGATGGTTTCATACTTTAGGTCTAACCAAACTTCTTATAGGCAGACGGTAACCCGTGAGGCCACACCCCTAGACTAAGCCCATGCCAAAGGACTCAGCCATTAGACCCTAATATTTTGTGAGAGGGAGTGCCCCCTAGAGGCTCACAGCTACAAAAGATTCAGAAAAATGGACATCTCTTGCTAGTAAGGAACTTAATTTGAGTCAGCTGGGGATAGATGATGGGAGAAAGGAAAGAAAGAAAGGGAGGGAGAGAGATTTGAGAGAGAGATAAAGAGGAAGGAGGAGGAAGAGAAAGAGGAAGAAGAAAAGAGAAAAGGAAAGGAAAGTTTGCTCCCTAAAAGCAAACTAATTTGGTCATTATAGAATAAGCATTAACTTATCTCAGGTCTATTTACGTGAAGTCTATAAATTGTTTTACTACTCTTTGATATATAAATTCAAAGTCTTCAATACCATGAGTAATAAGGGAATGGGAGAAAATTAGCCTGGTTTTTACATGCAGACATTGAAAGGGCATTACTGTCCCATGCTACAGAGTTTTGGTGGCTGTAATATAATCTAAGGGCCAATAGGAATTACTAGACCTCTAAATTGGAATGTCTTCTCTGCTTATGTGGTAAAGCTGTTTACTGGGTGTTATGAGCAATATAGATAGTTATTAATTATTAACGCTGGAATTCAGAGGAAGAACCCTTTTGGGGAGGGGACATTATTAAGTTGCTGAGTCATTTTACAGAAGAGGAAATTGGATGCTAACTGGAATTGCCTTTAGATGGGGAGAAAGGAAAGTCAGCAGACCAGAAAATTTTTAGACAATGCTGCAGCTCTCCTTTTGGCTAAGAGGAATCCAGAAAGGCTTCCAATAAGTCGAAGAACTCAATTCCCTGTGTTGAGCACAGAGTCCAAAGAGCAGAAGACAGTAGCGATAACATTAGAAATATCATTAATATTAGAAATAGAAAGGGCGAGTTAGAAGAAGTGTGTAACAAAGAAAGCCCAGCGCCAAGTGGACTGAGACTCCTGGGACCACATCAGGTATCAGAGGCAGGTCCGCCATGGACATAGATTATAACTTTCACCACCTCTTACAGGCTGTTCTGAAATAAGTGCTTTGGAATGTGAAGTCTACGTCCATCATTTGTGGGCTCAGTACCCACTCTGAGTGCGGTTGGCCCGGGTGAGATGGCCACAGACGGCACCTAGGCGTTCTGAGGCTGGCAGATGGATGAGAGCGGATGCACATCTGTTAGGTGTAAGATCCCCAGGCTCAGCCCTAGCAGAGCTGAGGATGTGGTGAGGTGTCAGACCTGTGAGGAGATCGTTTAAATGCTGAACCACAAGGAACACAAAAGAAGTAGACACAAACTCTTGTCACTAATTGTTCTCTTTCCACCATCCTTTGTGATGAAGGGGAGTAGACATTTTGAGAGGATGAACTAGTGGGCTTTAGCCATGCCTGAGATCCAAATATTTGTGTTCTCAAATTTACAATTGTAATGGCTAGATGGAGATATTGGACATATTAAGGCAGCACCATGCAATGTTTCTATGAATGCATATAAAATATTATCTAAGGTGGTTTAAACCTATCCATTGACTCAGTGCTTCTCATTTCTTTGGGGTAAAAACATTAAGAATTCTGCCTTGTAGCTTTTGTAACAGTGTACATATGACCTGTAGTCACTCTATTGTGCAATAGCACATTAGAAATCCCTGCTTCTGACTACTAATTATAACTCGGTCCTGTGATTAACCTTCCCATTCAGTCTCTCCCCATCCCTCATCAGTCTCTGGTGACCAACATTCTCCTCCGCTTGCAGGTTCCTCACAAGCGGGATCACACAGTCTTTACTTTTTGTAACTTGTCCTTTCCCACTTAACGATCTCCAATTCCACCCATGTAGTTGTAAATCACAGTATCTCGTTCTTTTTTCTGTCGGAACGACGTAAGCACAGTTCACTGTCTTCGCTCGCCAGTTGAACACTGTAGTTGTTTCCGTCCTTGGCTGTTGTAACTAATGCAGTAAACAAGGGTGTCGGTGCCCTTTAAACACACTGTTGTATCCTTGATTCTATACACAGCAGTGGCTTTGAGTGACTATCTAGTAGTTCTATTTGCAAAGTTTGGACGCACTTGCAACCCCTTTCCCCAGTAGCTGTAGTAATTTACATTGTCACCAACAAGCCACCTTCTTACTGCTCTTACCATTTTGGCCTTGTACCATGACCATCCTAGATGGGGGGAGGTGACAGCTTGCTTCGGTTTTGATTTGTATTTCCCTGACCACTCTCCCAGATACTAACAAGTGATTTGACCCCTTCTTTTGACAAATGTCTAAATGCAACCAATTTTTTTCAACGGAATTGTCTCGTTCTTTGCCACTGAGTTCTTCGGCTTCCTTCTATACTAGTGATATTTGAATGGAAGGCTAAGCAGGATTAGAGTCTTTACAGGAAACAATAAAGACAGAACATACTGGGCTTAGTGGTGCAAGTGAGAGGGCATATCTGCGGGACAGTTGTGAACCTGGGATTTTGACATTGTTTCCAATCAGATGCTTTTGTGATCTAGTTCATAAAGTAACGATCACACACACACACACACACACACACACACACACACACACACACACACACCACACACACACACACACACCACACACACACACACACACACACACACATGTCTTTAAAGGTAGGCATTTAGTAGCATTGAGAGGATAGTGGTAAACATGTACTTTAATACTAATGTTGTACAAAATAGAACCGTCTTCCACCACAAAACAAAAACCTTTGGTGTTCTTCCAACACATAAAACATGATATTTTATGGTTCATATAGCTACTTTTGGTTTTCGGTATGGTCTCAAGGTGCTTGACTTTGACTCAAATAATCAATGAAGGCTTATTGTTTGCTTATGACGATGGGGATCAGACCCAGAGCCTTGCTAGGTAAGCGCTGTACTGCATACCTACCTGCAATCCTTGGGCTTTTGTTTTTGTTTATTTTTCATTTGTTTGTTTTTGGATAACAAGGTCTCCTTATATGGCCCATGGAGACCAGGAGCTTGCTAGGTGCCTCCTATTTCAGCTTTCTAACTGCTTAGATTATGAAAAAATTCATTTTTAAGGTATTGGTTTTTAAAAGTGCAGATAAAAATATGTGTAAAAAGATTTCAGTACTGGATCAAGGACTCTGGGAAGGTATATGGCTTGCTGAATTCCAACCTCATCATAAAACCAGGGGCATCGGGAGGGACTAGGGGGATGTTTGCCCGGAAACTGGGAAAGGGAATAACACTCGAAATGTAAATAAGAAATACTCAAGTTAATAAAAACAAAACAAAACAAAACAAAACAAAAACAAAACAAAAAAAAACCAAAAAAACAAAAAAAACAGGGCATCGTGATCAATAGATGGCCTCAAAGGTCACTTGATGATCCAAAAGTTTTGTTTCTGCCACACATCTCAATGTGAATATCCCCTCTGTTGCAGTCTTCTGAGCCCTGCTGGTTTACTTCAGGGTAGAGTTTTTCTCTACCAGAAGGTCCTTCATCATGATACTGTAAAAGCTGGCTGCAGCTACTCATGGTGGTGTCCCAAGTCACATTTTGGGGATGCTGACAGCAGTAAGGGGTCCCTCCCAGCTCTTATCATTTCTCATGCTATACTTTCTGGAATTTTCCCAATAAACTCTAAATATAAGTTAGTAGTTTGAAATCATGAGTCACATCTTAAATCTGTTCAAAGGTATCCTAGACACTCTGGAAAACAGAAGACATGTGACAGATACTATAAATGACTAGGGTATGACACACTGATATGTTGGTCCAAGAAGGATGACTTATGAGCTTTAAAATCTCAGTGACCTAATGTATTAAAGTTCACATCTCAACTTCCTATCCCTTCTCAGTTTCCATAAGACACTTGACTTTACAGACCCTTCGATATCCACCACGCTTCTCTAAATCTTATTGGCACAAGAGGAATGAGAAAGTATGGGTTGTTATCTCTTAGGAGAAGAGCTTCAGATTAGCGCGTCATTGTATCGGTCAGGGCCTGGTGATGTGGGAAGTGTACCTTATCAATAAGCCTAGGAGGAAAAGGGAATGAGCTGACACACACAGCTAAAGTGAAGATCAGCCTTGTGTCCTAGAGACACAAAATAGGGAATTCATCTTTCAGGAAGTGGTTAGGAAAGCTTCCAACCCCTGGGCATTTCTCAACTGGCCCGGAAGAGTCTCAATAATTTCAGCTGCCACTGAGTGCAAAGCATGGACTTTGTATCCCAATGAGGAACCATTAAAAGAAAGTTGGGAAAGTATCAGCTACAGATGAGATGGCTTTAGTAATTTCCAAACTGAAATGAATTTGGTCTTAGAGAACAAACCTTAGGCATCCAAGAAGTTTCTTAATGCAGAGATCATAGCCATTGAGATTGGATAAACGTGATCATTTTTTTTTTTTTAAACCAAGTTTGATCGTAAACACATAAAACCAAGTTTTCCTTTCTCTGTCAGGTGGGATAAAAATAACACCTGCAAAGGCCATGTGTTTCTTCTCTGTAGTGCAAAATAGATACAAAGTTGAATAGAAAATGTGGTGCGGACTACATTCTTCCCGCATCCTTTGTGCCTTGGGAGGCCGATGCTACACTCATGCTGGCATACACAGCCACACCTCCTCAGGCTTTCTAAACAAAGCTCTGCACGCAGAGACGATGACTCCGTTTCAGATTTAGATCATGCATCCTTTCATTTCAACGGAATGGCTTTCATCCATTGCTCATGAAGTCAGAGAACTGTTTACGTTTAGGCTCATTCATGGCTGTGGATGTGCTGTGGCATTAGTCAGTGAAATCACAAATTCCTGACACTAAGACCATGCCCTCATTGCTTGTTTGTTTTCATACTTAATGTAGTCAACATTTGAACATGCTTAATTTCCTTCAAATCGAACTTGCGTCTCTCTGAATAGCAGCCATATGGAGCCATGTTTTTTTATTCAAGCTACAATTCTCAGTTTAAGAGAACTTTTTAATATGACCAAGGTCTGAGAACCGTGTGGACTGGTAAGGCGGCACTCTGCAGTCCGCAGAGCTGCCTGCTTGCCCGGTGTTTGTCCAATGTATACAGGGAAGTACATGCAACACAACTTCTTCATGCTTACACTGGTCACACTTCTCTGACTGTTTAAAATGGTAGAACCAGCAAGCTGGACATTTCAAGATGAAAAAATCCGTCCTGAAAGACCGCAGCCTCTGAAGCAAGTGCTTCTGGTTTTAGAGCTCCCCTTAGAGAGGCACTTGCCAGCCACACATTGCCTTGGCGGTTTCTTTCTTTTTTTTTTTTTTTAATTTCAATATGCTTTACTAGTTCGATGGCTGGGCATTTCCAAACCTCCTTACAGCTAGAACACACTCCCCTCTGGTAATCCTGAGTTAACATTTTCTAAATTTATATTTTTTCTTTGCTGCCCTCTTCTTTTTGGGTGGCCCTCCCATGGGGCTGCTTTCCCTTTGTGCCTACATTTCAGCCATCTCACCTTCCTCTACATGGTGTGGTCAGTTTTTGTTTTTGTTTTTGTTTTGTTTGTTTGTTTTTTTTATTAACTTGAGTATTTCTTATTTACATTTCAAGTGTTATTCCCTTTCCCGGTTTCCCGGCCAACATCCCCCAACCCCTCCCCTTCCCCTTCTTTATGGGTGTTCCCCTGCCCACCCTCCCCCCATCGCTGCCCTCCCCCAAACAACCACGTTCACTGGGGGTTCAGTCTTAGCAGGACCCAGGGCTTCCCCTTCCATTGGTGATCTCACTAGGATATTCAATGCTACCTATGAGGTCAGAGTCCAGGGTCAGTCCATGTATAGTCTTTAGAGAGGTATAGCTGGATCCTCAGGCAGTTCAATGTCCAATTTTCTGAGGAACCTCCAGACTGATTTCCAGAATGGTTGTACCAGTTCTGTGTGTTCCTCTTTCTCCACATCCTTGCCAGCATTTGTTGTCCCCTGAGTTTTTGATCTTAGCCATTCTCACTGGTGTGAGGTGAAATCTCAGGGTTGTTTTGATTTGCATTTCCCTTATGACTAAAGATGTTGAACATTTCTTTAGGTGCTTTTTGGCCATTTGATAATCCTCAGCTGAGAATGTTTTGTTTAGCTCTGTACCCCATTTTTAATAGGGTTGTTTGGCTCTTTGGAGTCTAACTTCTTGAATTCTTTGTATATTTTGGATATTAGCCCTCTATCAGATGTAGGATTGGTAAAGATCTTTTCCCAATCTGTTGGTTGCTGTTTTGTCCTAACGACAGTGTCCTTTGCCTTACAGAAGTTTTGCAGTTTTATGAGATCCCATTTGTCGATTCTTGATCTTAGAGCATAAGCCATTGGTGTTTTGTTCAGGAAATTTTTTCCAGTGGCCTTGGCGGTTTCTTAAGCGAACATTTGGTGCCACTAGTTTTTTTTTTTAAATTTCTTTTAAATTTTTATTTATTTATTACATAACAAGTACACTGTAGCTGTCTTCAGAAACACCAGAAGAGGGCATCAGATCTCATTACGGATGGTTGTGAGCCACCATGTGGTTGCTGGGATTTGAACACAGGACCTCTGGAAGAGCACCCAGTGCTCTTGACCACTGAGCCACCTCTCTCCAGCCCGAGAGTAATTGTTTTAATTGGATATTTTTTATTTACATTTCAAATATTACCCCCTTTCCTGGTTTCCCATCCATAAACTCTCTATCCCATTCCCCCTCCACCTTCTTCTATGAGGGTGTTCCTCCACCCATCCACCCAACCCTTCCCACCTCCCTGCCCTGACATTCCCTTACACTGAGGATCCAGCCTTGCCAGGAGCAAGGGCTTCTCCTCCCATTGGTGCCCAACAAGGCCATCCTCTGCTACATATGCAGCTGGAGCCACGGGTCTGTCCATGTGTACTCTTTGGGTCGTGGTTTGGATGGTGAGTTCTGGTTAGTTAGTATTGTTGTTTTTATGGGGTCACAAGCCCCTTCAGCTTCTTCAATCCTTTCTCTAACTCCTCCAATGGGGACCCTGTTCTCAGTGCAATGATTGGCTGTGAGCATTTGCCTCTGTATTTGTCATGTTCTAGCAGAGCCTCTCAGGAGACAACTATATCAGGCTCCTGCCAGCATGCGCTTCTTGGCATCAGCAATATTGTCTGGGTTCTGTAGCTGTATGGGTATGGACTAGATCCCCAGGTAGGCAGTTCCTGAATGGCCTTTCCTTCAGTCTCTGCATTTCCTCCTATTAAATATTTTTGTTTCCCTTCTAAGAAGGACTGAAGCATCCCCACTTTTGTCATCTCTCTTCTTGAACTTCATGTGGTCTGTGGATTGTATCATTGGGTAATTCAAGCTTTTGGGCTAATATCCACTTATCAGTGAATGCATACCATGTGTGTTTTTTTGTGATTGGGTTACCTCACTCAGGATGGTATTTTCTAGTTCCATCCATTTGCCTATAAATTTCATGAAGTCATTGTTTTTAATAGCTGAGTTCCACATAAAACCAGATATGCCCAAACTAATAGAAAAAGTGGGGAAGAACCTCGAATACATGAGCACTGGGGAAAATTTCCTGAACAGAATACCAATGGCTTATGCTCTAAGATCAAGAATCGACAAATGGAACTTCATAAAATTTCAAAGCTTCTGTAAGGCAAAGGACACTGTCATTAGGACAAATTGGCAACCAACAGATTAGAAAAAGATCTTTAGCAATACTACATCTGACAGAAGGCTAATATCCAAATATACAAAGAACTCAAGAAGTTAGACTCCACAGAGCCAAAGAACCCTATTAAAAATGGGGTACAGAGCTAAACAAAGAATTCACAGCTGAGGAATATCGAATGGCTGAGAAGCACCTAAAGAAATGTTCAACATCCTTAGTCATCAGGGAAATGCAAATCAAAACAACCCTGAGATTCCACCTCACACCAGCCAGAATGGCTAAAATCAAAAACTCAGGTGACAACAGATGCTGGCGAGGATGTGGAGAAAGAGGACCACTCCTCCATTGTTGGTGGGACTGCAAACTGCTACAACCACACAGAAAATCAATCTGGAGGTTCCTCAGAAAACTAGGAATAGCTGCTACCTGAGGCCACAGCTAAACTTCTCTTGGGCAGATACCCAAAAGATGCTCCAACATACAACAAAGACACATGCTCCACTATGTTCATAGCAGCCTTATTTATAGCCAGAAACTGGAAAGAACCCAGATGCCCTTCAACAGAGGAATGGATACAGAAAATGTGGTTCACTAGTTTTAAGTATGAGTCAACTGCTTAGTTCACAGTTTTCGGTTGGTCACTCGCTTCCCACAATTGTGTCTTCACGGGTGTTTTCAATTAACTTCCACTGGCACCAAATGTATTTGAATCACTGTGTGCTATATTTTATTTCACACCGTGCTAACGGCTCTGTATGGCATGTAAGTTATCACACTGCTTCACATCAAAAGCTACTTTGCCTGTCTCTGTACTTCTGTTGTATCTAAGTGTCTACTTCAAGTGATTGCCTTAAACAATTACATTGTGGAAACCTACACATTACTCATTAAGATACTCTATCAGTCTTCCCATAGTTTTCCTAATGGTTTCCCATCTTGGTGATATTTGGTCCCAGAAGGCAGTTTCTTCCCTGGGGAACCTTTAGTAGTTTCTAGAAACATTTTTGGTTGTCCCCACTGGGATTGGAATACTTTTGGCACGGGTGCTATTGAGTTTTAGGGTGGAAGCACACATTGCTATGAACTCGGTCGTCTAATGAAGATAGCCCCCAAAACAATCAGTGGTAGAAAAAAAATACCAAAAATGCTCGGGCTGGGGAGTTTCGAATTTAAATAAAAGATGACTGTATAGTTCCTACTTGTGTCTGCCTGAGATTTATTTGTTCTGCACATTAGGATAGTGAATACTTCAGCAAAGGCACGGTCAGCTTTTTTGAGATTTTAGCAACTTTATAATCATATAGCTCCTTTCCTGCCCAAATGCCAATTATGGACAGAGAGCCTCCTTTAAGCCTCTTAAATGCCTTTCACATTTGCATCCTTTAAATTATGTATAGGCCTTAAATGGTGGGATATGTCTAATGTCTAGGGTATAAACAGTCAGGAAGCTGACACAGGAGGATCAGCACAAAATCTCTGTCAGCCTGGGCCACATAGGGAATACCAGCTTGAAGTACAGGAGGAGGCACTGTCAAAATACCAAACAATAAAACAAAACCAAGAAGATGTAGATATTCTATGCACATTGGTCTATGGATGGGGCTGGATGGACAGATGGACAAACAGATAAAGGGGGAAAGAATCACTTGCCTCACTGGGCACACTAGACGTTTCACTTTCTTAAGGACAAGTTTACCCACTGGCAAGGATCCACAATTCGTTCTTAGGAGTCTAATAATATAGGTGATGTCAATACGTTTAGCTTTTGTTACGTGAAAATATCAAATTACACTCCCAATAGGATTCGCATTTGTCTGTTCTATGGATCGGAGATAGAGGACTCTCTAGGAGCTACAGTACATTTAAAAAGTTTTATAAAACAGCTATGAGATTTTGCTTTTCCTCCCATCTCTCCCTCCTACTTTCCCTCTCTTCCTTTTTATTTTGTATAACTCAGATGTCTATTCCCATTTCCTGAAAATAAGAGGCATTCTGACTTTCACGGCATTAAGCTTGTCACAAGTCGAAGGGTGTAGGTTGTCTGGTGGCTCGCGAATGCTGGCCCTCACTTAGGAAATCCGAGTGGGTAAGAAGGCAGCATTCACCCACAGAACGTGGCTCTTCAGTCATGTGTCCATGACATAAAGTTCTCTTCCAATTTCGAATCCAAACAGTTAATCAGTACACATACTTAACTATGTATCAGTAAGAAAACGAGCTTCTTTAAAACATCTGTAAATGGCAAACAGCAGTAAGGGAAAAGCACTCTGTGCACAGGCTGGGAACCAGAGCACGCCATCTTTATAACCAGTCCTCAACTCAAGGAAATAACCTGTTCCAGTCCAGAGCGACATACAAATGCTTCAAGGGCAGGGACACGCAGTTTGGTAAATCCTAAGTTATACACCAGGGAAGACGAACTGAAAACCACTACCAGCTATTAGCAGGTGTCTCACACTGACACCCGGACTTACATAAAAGCATTCCTGGCTGAACTATTACATCGCATTTAGCAAGTACAGCCATTTCCTGTCATTTGGCACCTACTACAGTTGTCCCTATTTTAATGTCTCAGTGTTGAGACTGCCTCTGCTGGAACGAATGTAACAATGCAAAAGCATTAAGTCATAGCCACTAGTTGTGTGATTTGTTTTTTTTTCCCCTCTGCTACTGCATTAAGAGCCGCAATTTAAATGAGCTCACCTTTAAAACGAGCAGGCACAGGCTTCCTAGGCAGAGCGATTATTATTTCCTAACAAAGACAAGCAGACATGTGGAATGGGAACGGGAACGCAGCTGCAGGTTGCGTGTGCTCCCCTTGCTTGCTTCCCGCAGCAGCTCCAGGTCCCAGCAAGTGTTCAGGGTTTTTAAGCAACAGGAAAATAAAAAAAGAATTATAATGCTTTCCTTTGTGAGGATCAAGAAAGTAAAAAAAAGGAACACTGGATTAGCCGAAAACTAAACTATATGGCTCTGCAGATTCTATTAAGGAAATTATTGAAGCTCTTTCACATAAACATTCTAACCATGCTGACATTTACCGATTACAACTCACAGAGCATATGCAACCTATTATTTTAAAACAAAGTAATCAGAAAAGAAATATAGTTCTTCTCTATCAAACTTCACTTAAAAGCAAAACCTAAGGTCGACTCATCGTTAAATCAACATTTCAGTAACAGAATCAAGTCACAAATATTGTATTAGGTCAAAGTCAAAATCTGATTCTACAATACTGTTCTCAAAATAAGGAAACTGGTAAATCTTGACTGGCAAGTCTGATTTGCTGTTCAGTAACTGAGGGTCCAGCTGGCCAGATGGATCAGTAGGTAAAGACACTTGCCGGCAAGCTCGGTGGCCCGAGTTCGGATCTCCAGAAGAACCCGCGTCAAAGCGGGGAGAACCAACTCCACAAAGTTGATCCTTGATCTCCATGTGCACATGTGTGTCTCCTGACCCCCAAAGGGTAAAGATCTACCTTAGATTTAACAGTTAGCAATTTCCAAGCTGTGGGCTACTTTGAAGACATTGATGCTTTTTAATTCTTATCAATGATTCTTATGATCATTCTGGTTTACTCACAACAGGTAAATAGCCCCCTGCCATTACAAACTATTCCTTGGTTAAAGCTCTTCTCAAATCAACTGCTGCTCAGCTCTGGATTCTTCTGGACACGGTATCTACGTACTTCAGGCCCACACACTGCAGCTCACTGGTGTTCTGAGAACGCAAATGTCATGCTTTCAGGATTTAGTTCAAGTGGTTCGTCCTCCGGGTTACGTCTCTACTGCAGTAATCAATTCTCTTGCCTCCAACGTTCCCAAAGTGCTTTTACAGTCCTTACGGCATTTGCCAAAGTAATTGTAAGTATTTGTCAGCACTGACTTCGTCACAGCTCACTTCGGCAACATGCACTCCTTAGTGTATGTATAGCATTCTAGTGTTTACGATCTGTTATATAGATATTTTTGAGTTTTTTATCTTAAAGTCTGTTTGCTCATTTTTTTTAATGTGAGAAGAAAACTGCACACCAAGTCTACATACCAAATAGCTTGCCTCTTATAATCTGAATATAACAGACAGACAAGGATTTTTCTAAAATTAATGGGGAATTAATTAAATAAAGAAAACTGGTTCTAAAGTCCAGGGGCCAAGAACCAACATTATACAAACCTAACATTGTCCACAACCTAAAAAACATTAAGTGTACTTTAAGTAAGAAATGAGCCAAGGATTTACCTATCCTTAACAAAGAATGATTATAAGGTTATCGAACACTCAGCTTCATGTAGGCATTTAATTAAGCCATTTATTGCTTCAAATGTGTTACCATGAACATTTAAATATACACTACAGCAGTAAGGCCTCATTTTTCCCCACCTATAAACTGCAAACTCACACGTGGGCCTTTTATGCCACCCACTGTTACAGAAGTTTTGTACAACAAAGACTCTGAATGTCTTGGTGTAAATGCAACAAGTGTATTATATTAATGCTGGAAGGGCTGCTTTAATGAGGTAGTTCCATGTTTGCTAATATATGGTATGTACGTATATACATCTCTATCTAATTTAGTAACAGGTTCTACTCAGTTCTAAGTATTTAATGTAAAATTTTGGTGTATATACTTTCTTTATATATAGTTTGTAAGAGAGTCAATGTTTGAGCTCAAAGCTTGCTACCTTGTTTTCTTTCTAAGAGACTCTTAAGTACAGCAGAGAGAGAGGAGCTGTAGGGACTCAATATAGGAATGTTCCTGACTCAACAAATAAGGTGATGTCCTCTAGATAGCTCTCAGGGTGGATGACTTTAGAAGAGTCACATTGTGTGACTGTGTGTAAGCCTATAAACGCCTCTCATCCAAGCATCTCCAGAGCTAACAGAACAACTGTATACATTGCTTAGAGGCTTACAGAATACTGTGAAATCATCACACTCTTGATGATATTAAATCCTAAGGACTGTATGAACCCATCTTTGGGGCTGACAAAAGTTATAAAGTAAGCCTGTGTCAATTCAGCATTCCAGGATCTTACAGCAAGATGAGGCTCCTAAAATCTGTCAAATCTCTACCCTTTAGGTAGCATTACATAGATTTAACACTGCCTTTTGAGTACATTCTAAAAGATTCAGAAGTGGGCTTCATTAAAGCACAAGTCTGATGGATTTCATATATTTCAATATTGAGAAGTCTGATCTTTGAGGTTTCATCAATTTTTCTACCCATCCACTGAACATTTATTAAGTGAAGCCTCCACTATGTGAAGTCCATCGCCTAAACTGCACGCACAGTAGGAGTGCTTGGAAACCTGCATTGCCTTGGTTTCACAAAGCCCAGAGTGATTTAAGAGTTAATTAACTGCCACATCACGATGTCACAGAATTAAAAACAGAACTGTATTTTAAGGTCTCTTTAAATCATACTGGCCACACTGCTTCCAGTCCAAACATCTATAGCCATGATTTTCATTGTATCTGCTGTAATTAGGTTCTTTTTATATCCCTTAGATTCAAAGCAAAGCCAGAGAAATAGTCTAGAAAAATACATTTGACACTTCAAATTTACATTTAAAATGTTCTTTCCTTATCCTCATAGCACAATTTCCAACCATTATTATAGAAATCATAGATTACATAGCATTCTGCATGCTAACCTCTAACCTTTTTTCGATTATGAAAATTAGAAATAAATTGCAATTAAGAAATTTTCATAATTAAGTGTGTAAAGTATAAATACAAGTTATTTTTTTAAAAAACTTTATTTTAACACCTAATACAATTCCAATTTAAGGATTACTCGCACAAAAAAATAAACACATTTGGTATAAAAATGTATCACTTTAACGCCCTTTCCCCCAGAGGCCCCACCCCCACCCCCTTGAGCTTGAGTGGCATTCTATCTGGATGCAGAAACATGTAGACTAATGGCACGGATCGGGTTTACCTACAGGAGTTTCTGTTTATGTACCCAGGTACTCTAGAGGACCTCAGCCCACTTTATCACATAAACCAATCCCTTCAGCCTGCTGAATGAGTTTCACAAAGAAACAAAGCTTATTATAAAGGCATCTTAAAAACCATTATCTTAATCCTTTTTCGAAGGACTGACTTTTTTTGTTTGTTTTTTGTTTTTTGTTTTTTTTTGCAACCATTTATATACAGTGTAACATAACAGCTCTGGAGTACAGTACATGCAGCAGAATATACCTGTTGAATATAAAATTCTTTCTTAAAATCTTCATCGTTGGAATTCTTTGAAGTTTAAATTATAGAATGCCCATTACTTTGAGAAAATGGTTGAGGAGTACAAATGTCTGCATATGTTGGCCACAGAAATAATCCAAGGCTAACTGGAATAATATTCATAGCACACCAGGAGTGCATAAATAATTTACTTACATTATTAAAATACAACTCATAAAATTCAAGTTCAAGATCTTATAGGATTGTCTATGTAATCCTTTAAGTGGTCTCCTGGAAATGAGTTGTTTCTTCGTCCTCGTGTCGTTCCTTCTAGAGTCCCGTATAAAATGCCGAGCTGAAGCTCTCCCTTCCTGCGGTGAAGCCCCTCTCTATTTGTGTCGACTGCCTCTTCTCTTCATGGCAGCCGTGCACTGCGGACAGAACCACTTCCCCTTCGGTGCTTCTGTCAAGCCGACACACCCATAGTGGAACCACTCTATTGGACACTGGAAAGGAAAAATTAAAAGAGGGGGTTGGTATTTCTAAAGAACATCTAGTAAAAAACTGCTCAGGACACACAGTATTTCATTAACCAAACCTAGACGTGTGCAATCAGATTTCCTGACCCTGGCAATGACTTAAAACATTCCTGAGTCTGACTGATTTACCTCATGGATGAAAAAATGGACACACAGAAAAAGGATGCTTCTTTGATAAGAGGGAGGCTCATGGACTCTATGCCTGAGCGTTAAGAAATGGACATTCATTCACCGCCGTCAACTTGGAGAGTCAGGCAATGCCATCTTCCAAAGGTAAAAGAAGATGAATCTTACATGAAGAAGGAAAACATGTGAAAGACTTAAAAATATCCAACCATAATTGTTCCCTGGAAGTGGAATGAGCCAGCTGTAACTAAAGACATTAAGTGTCTGGGTTTCCTTTCTGGTGCTCTACTCAGAGATATGGAGGAAAATCCTCTCTGAAATGCTCAGGAATTCTTCACTCCACAGGAACTCTCAAGACCTAAACAGCACAGGAGGAACTACAGGGACCCCAGAGGACATTGCTTTAAAACACCCCTAACACTCCACACACACACACACACACACACACACACACACACACACACACGATGGCATAGGACAGTTGGGGAGGGCCTGTGCCCTTCTAAAGAGCACACTGCACCCACCCTGCCAGGGAAGGAACACACACAACTGTCACTGCAACAAGGCCCATCCTTGTGACTCTTAATATTAGAATTCCAATACTACTGGTGTCACCACGGTCACAGATTTCATGCTATTCCTTTGAAGTACGACAGGTAACTGCTGTAGGGCAGTTAAGGAATGAGCCAAAATCCCTAGACAAAGTCTGTTCAGTATTTAATCAAACGTGCATATTTAACCTAAATTAAATCCCTTTTGTGGTTTGAACATGAAATTTCCTGATAGGCTCAGTTGGTCCCCAGCTAGTAGCACTGTTTAGGAAGTTTCTAGAACCTTTAGGACAGGGAACCTTGCTGGAAGTGCTTCAGTGGGGGTGGGATTTGGGGTTTATACCCTGCTACCACTTGTACTTGCTGTCTCGCCTTCTGCCTACACTAGGTGGGTGAAATGGTGTCGGGCAGCTTCCTGACTACCAGGCCAACCTCACACTCCTGCTGCCATGCCCTCCCTGCCAAGATGGACTGTATTTCCTTTGGAACCATAAGTCAAAAGACACTCTTCCCTTGACGTAAGCTGCCCCCTGTCACGGTGTTCTTATCAAGTAACTAATACCCTTCCTAGGAAAGGAAGCAGGAATCCTTTCTCAGACCGTCTCTAATTTTCCCATCAGAGATGGCTCATACAGCCCAGGTCCCTGGTGGAGAGAATGCCGAAATCTGCAATAACGGGAGGGGATGCCCACATTAGGTCTTAATTAGCTCTGAGCATTATCTGCCCAGAAGAGTTTAGGGAAGTTTCACTTCTTCAATGGGATAAACAGCCTGGACTCTAGTAAATATAGTATCTTAGGCAGAAAGAAAGGAAAGCACTTGAACTGTCGGCAGCAATCCTTGTGAATTTAATCTGAACCTGACACCCAGTAATACCACTCTGAAAAACTAAGGCAGGAAAATCATTAAAAGGCACGATCCTTTAATGGCCACGTAGATGCTTCCAGCAGGATAATGTAGTTGTCACAAATGGAAACCTGATTTCCGAATTGGGAAGAAGAGTTAGTAAGACAACTACTCAGTCATCCACATTTTTACATCCCAGTATAGAGATACAATACTCACATCTTGGTTATCACATCCCACCATCTCTCCATAGGATACCTGGGTGAAAGAAAACGAGATGAACATTATAACTTTGTAACAAGCATTTACTATAAACCAGGTGTTTATAGTATCAGAGAAGCGAGAGAAACTCAATAAACACACAATTAAGACGAAGTTGAGAATATGGTGGGTTTTGCGACTGTCATTCCTAAAGACTATGGGAAAAGGCAAAAGGATCTGCCCAGAAACCACCCACTCTTTGGAAGTCTGAAAGAACTCGCTAGGAAAGCCACCGACCGAGATCAAGGTGTGGTGGTGATGCCGTCTGATGGTTCCTACTCCCTCCTGGCTCACTTCTGTACCAACAGACTATTTCACTGACTCTGCCTACGGAGGCCAGAGGTACACATTAGGTGTTTTCATCAATGAATCTCCACAGAGTTTGAGATGGGGATCTCCCAAAATATTAACAGTGGACATAATAAAAACAATACAAAATATAGCCAACTGTGCTAGAAGTTAATTCAGAAGAATATAAAATGGTTTTTAAAAGACCCCAGTACTAAAGCCAACTAAAATGGTCATGTAATATAAAACTTTCAAACTGGCACGTAGTTTGTAAGAGAAAATAATACTGGGCTTTAGGAAATACTATGCATATCAATTTTAGGTACTATAGTTTTAGAAGTATCTTGGCAGACTATATTAAACATTGATAAGATCACTGAATTTAAAAGGATTAATAAAAAGTATGAAAGAAATTACATTAAAAATAATGCTTATTAAAATATCTGTAATCAAAAAGAAAAGAGAATTATAATATACAGCTAGGTATGCACTAAATAAATTATGGTACAAAGTATAAGAGCTAACTCTGAAAACATTTTAAAATGAGTATTTTTTAGTAAACAAAGGACAGTTATAAAAAGAACATATTGTGACTATTACTATCAAACTCACAGTCATAAAAACCATATAACCTCCATATATATTATGAGTATGTATCTGTTAGGGAATGAATGTCTACACAGCTCTAAAATTTCTATTTTGAAGCCATAGCCCTCTCTGACTGGGTCCGTGAGGAGAAGTTATAGTTAAGTAAAGCCTGAATCTGATGGTTCCCATGGTTATCTGAGAAGAAAAACTGAAAGGACGTTGGCACATGCTTGCGTATCTGCACAATATGATCTTCTTCTCTCTGATTCATAAAAACTCAGTAAAAACAGGACTGTCTTCAATTCAAAGAGCGGCCTTACCAGGCACCTAATTAACCAGCACCTTAATCATGGATCTCCTGGTCTCCAAAACCACAAGGAGATGAATTTCTGCTGTGTAAACCACATGACTCATGGGATATTACATCATGCATGCAAGGTACATGCGGGTATGACATCAAAATGTCTCACCATAGGTAGTATGGGAACGTCCACATTACATGTAATTCACATTTCTTTATATTCTTGGTATTTATAGCAAAATATACTACTTTTATGAATTCAGTAAATAAATTATGTAAATAAATCATTCTTGATTTTAGCTAGAATAAAAATGTGCTGATTTGAAAGTTATCTTCCTTCTTGTTTATTCAGACTGCACTTTTACAGACACGCAGCAGACTTTACCTGATTACAGATGCAATACCGGGGTTCATTTGGGTCGTAAGTCCAATCGACCTGACTGTTGGAATCAGATTCGGGCACTACCGTTGTTTGCTGGGAAACTTCTTGTACTACAGTTGAAGATGACGAACACAGAGATAAGGAGGAGGAGGACGAGGATGAGGATGAGGAGGAGGACTGCTGGCTTGAAGACTTGGTGTTGTTTCTGGAAGAATTAAAGGAAGATCAGGTGCATTTGCTCACTGGGAAGGTTCCCTGAGAGTGACTAGTAACCGACAAGGAAAGAAAGGCATGCTGAGGTCTGATGCTACGTTTACAATTTCTGTTTTCTAGAGAACAATTTCCTTTAAAAAGGAAATAGTCTCAAAATCTTCTACTTAAAATAAATATAAGAAAATTCTCTTAAAACCTTTCCAACTTTTAAAAATAATTTCTAAGTTAAGATTACTATTTATTGTTGACTTAAAATTTTTGGTAGTGTTCAAGAATAATAGTTACACTATTTCACATTGTTGTTTTTACAGTAAATTGAAGAGTACTCATCAAAACCTAAGTACAAATATATGAAAGTATTTGGTAAAAGTCCTAACGTTAGCTGGCATGTACCCTGTCTACCAAGTATAAAATATGGATCTCAGAGTATCAAAATTCAGGAACTGTTTACCACCAACTCTAATCTAGAGTAATAAATGCAGAAACTTATTATAAGGAGTTTCACTAAATGTGGGTGATTCATATCAATTTTAAAATGAATAACAGTCCTGTGGACACTTTACATTGATTATTCTTTCAGGAGATTTTGTAGAGCAGTAATAAATGTAAAATAAAATCACAATGAATTCTTAGATAACTAATTCTTCTGGCCTCTCATTTGCACCTTTTTTCCTTCGGACAACAGGGTCTCTACTGTAGTCCTGGCTGGCCTGACCTCCTTATGTAGATTAGGCTGGCCTTGAGCTCCTGCCTTCGAAGTGCTAAACTTACAGATGAACATTGAATTTGCAGTATGTATAAATACCCAGTGTAGTCATTACCTTAGATGAACAATGGCACAGGATTAAGTTTTCATTTCTGCAGTTTATATAGTCACCTAAGTCTCACACATACAAGGTCTAGAATATACCTGAACATAGAACAATGAACCTAGAACATATCATCATATAATCAGTTTTAGGAACATAGGCAAAAATTCAGATACTTCACTGTTAGTCAAAACAAAAAAATCTTGTGTAAAAAACCTCCTGGGATATAATTTGCAGTTTATATTAATTTACCACTAAACACCTAAGCTAACTGTGGAAATGATGTCACAAAATGATTTATCTGAGAGAACAAAGGAAAGTAAAGAGAGGCCACTTACATAAACCTCAGAACAATTATAAATGACTCTACAGCTTGAAAGACTTCCTGCCTCCAAGGAGAGGCCGTGCAGAGAGCTGTCTGCCTAGCCCACTGTCCAGCCTGGGCCACCGCACCCTGCCGTGGGAATCCCTGGAGACATGATGGACAGGCTGCACACAAACAATCTGGACAAAGACAAAACTTACTTGCTCTTCCTGCCACTGCGAGAGTCGGCGGCCGAGGAGCTGGCATTCTGTGTTAAGGTTGTCATGAGTGCCGACGAGGAGGAATAGCCTGCTGTCTCTCTGGGCATGGAGAATTCTTTTCCCAGCTGGAAGTCATTATTCTTAAATGCTTCATAACTGGCTTTTAAACTCGATGTTCTTCGTCCTTCTTTCATCTTAAGTAGACATGTATTGACAACATCAATATGTGTACATATGTATGTTCTTCTTTTAAGTATTATATGCTATGGTTATTTAAGTCATAAAAGACTCAAAATCACTTTTATGCTAAACTGAGAATAAACATGGGAAATGGAATGTCTCAACTCGCACTGTGTGCACACTACAGAAATGAGCTAACTGAGGACAACACAGAGGAAAGCCCGATGATACAGAGAACAGTAACTGTCCTCATGATGACGAGAAGGCAACTTGAACACTGACTGGGAGAGGGGTCAGCGTATGGTACGCACGATGCATCACCCTGTACCCAACAGCGTCTCTGCATTATTAATAAAACATCACCTAGTCTAAAAGTGCACCTTCAAACTCAAACCACATGATGTGTGAGACCTCTGCTAACACCTAGTGGTTCCTACTGAGGTTTGCCAATGACGGCAACAAAGTGGAGCATTTGTCTCTAACCTCCGACTATTTACCTGTGCTGTTGCTTGCACTGCCTGAGCTGCTGCCATGGTGATGGCCCCTGCGCCAGCCCCTGAAGATAATGAACCAATATTGTAGGATGCCAGGGGTTGGGACGAGTTCACATTGTAAGCATTGTTGCAGGAAGCTGTGGAATTATTATTTCGACAGCCTGTAAAGAAGAAATAAAAATGGTTGCAGAGAACATAATGTTACTGAGATTAAAATAAATTATGACACCATATATAATCATGAAATTTAAATTCTTCATATACTTTAGGAATTGAGTCAACTGAGAAATACGAAGCAATTTTCCTTTTCTCCACATGTAGACTTTAAACAGGCAGCACATGTGTGAATTGTAATCTCGAGTACTTCTCTATCCCTTACTCCAACACAAACAAAACAAGCAAACTACCCCTTTCAAGAGAACAAACTCACCCAGCGTGTTCTCCTTAGAAGCATCAGATGTAAGGGTGGACAGGAGAGCTTCGGATTTGAATTTCTTTTCAGGGATATGGTCTGTTGCTGTATGGTGAGAAGTTGGATTATATTTCCTTTCTGAATCAAAAGAAAGAATTCACAAATTTCAACCTTCAGGGGACTACAGAGAGGAATACTTCCACCCCTTTATAAACGGTACAGTTATGATCTAGGTTCCTTGTGAAATGGACCATTATGCTCACCAAGGAGGGGACAAGCAAACAGCCTTTGTCATGTGTTTCATCGAGAGAACAGACATTTCAAGTACTTTAGAAACTAGGAGCAAAAAACTAAAGACAATCCAAGATGACTACAATTCCACATATATCATGAGAGAACATCCATTTTAATATATTGACTATCATTTAGTATAACTTTCAATTTACCCCCTCTTTCCTATTGAATTGGCTTCTCAAAACTGTCGCACCACCACCAATTCCCTTATTCGCTAACTCAGTAATAATGAGATTTTATCACATGACAAATATCAGGCTGAGCACTGAGAGGCAAGGCTGAAAGAAATGGGCCTATGTGAAGAAGCACATAGTTCAGGTCAGTCATAATACTCCCTAGGTCTGTTTTATATACTCTGCACTATGTTTATAGAACAGACTTCCTGCTCCCAAGCTAAACATATGTTGCTTAAATGGAGAGTCTACAAGTAAACTGTGATAAAAAGCCTAGTTTTTAAAAAGGGAAAGGAAAGGCTATTTCTCATTTGGTTGTGTGGAGCTAATAGAAGAGAATGTATAGGTGACATTCACAGTTTTAAACTGTCCTTGAAGCAGACTTACTTTCCACAGGAGTATGTGAATGAGCGTGGTGATTGTTCACTGGCTGCGAAGGAGCATCTAATTCCAAAGATCCTGGAGAGAGGGCACAGAGACAAGCCAGGATTAAATGTCACCATAGAACTCCACACATCAACCAATCACAAACCATACGCCCCCTCACAGATGACTGTCAAATTCTGGTGCATATGCAATATGATTTTAGACAGACATGTGGAGAGTTACTGTCTTCAAATTTCATGGTGAGCAATCCTCTCTTTAAGTAGTAAGACTCATTTCTCAGTATTCTCCTCGGTAGACAACAGCTCGAAACACGCTGCTATCTACCTGGAGAATCTTTGATGCTGGGTACCCCATGAATAGGAAAAAGGACACAACAACTGTATGAATGGTCAGAGCTAAATGATTCAATCCAGTAACAGAATTGAAGGTCTTTGAATAGTAATCCTAAAGGTCCAGGTGATATTACTGCATACAAAGGAAGAAATCCAATCACAGAAATTAATTGTGATACCAACAACTCCACAAAAGAGCTTAGGGCTTTGCTTGCAAAAAGTAGAGGCTACAATTCCTCACATCGAACCTTAAACCTTCTACAGAAGCTCTGAACTTGTTAATGATTGCTGAGATAAAACTATGTCGGGGGCAGGATGCAAGAGTTTTATGTGATGCAGTCCCATTTCATGTGTCTGGGTCCTTGGAGTGGATGTGTTATTAAGCTTCCTGCAGCAGTGAGTAGGCAGGCATGGCTTATTCACAGCCACCAACAACATTTCCAAAGAAAAAAGAAAAATACCTTCAAAGGCCGTCATACGATATTTTACTTTGTTCCCAATATCTATTATCCTCAGATAAGTTTCCTCCAGAATAAAAGTATCACCAATTAAGAAGATAATTATGTGAAGTGATGATCGACTTTTAAATTAAACTGCAATTCTCATTAACAGACACACGCTGGGCTTGTCCAGTTGCCCTCATGCGCCTGTGTAAACACAGCTTGGGTACCATGTGGTCATGAAACCCACTATCTGCAGTAGAAACAGGAACAAGTTCTGGCCGGTGAATGTACCAAGGAATGAGGTCCACTGGAACACTGTAACCGAGCGCTCACACTGTAACTGAGCGCTCACAGGAACCACCCCCCGGACTAACTTGGTTCGATTAACACTCAGTGCTGCCTCCTCTGACCCTACCAACAAGCTTTTATCTCACCTATTTAGGCTAAAAAAGATGTTCAAGTGGTTGAAGACAGACCTCAATCTTGCTCACATTTTGAGGAAGTCTCCAGAGTTAAGCCCAGGAAATATTTTGTACTGAGTTTAAGCACATCAAGAACAAATATCTTGCAACAACACAAAAAATATTAGGACGGCTTCTTCTGGTAAGGGGAGGTTTTGAAAAGACTTCCTAACAAAAGAGGAAGTGGTATGGAACCAATGGAAACCTCCGTTCACACAGGTGAGGCAAAGCTTCAAGAAGTTCCTGAGGAGGAAAACCCAACCTTCCTCTGAGCTCAAGCATGTACAACAGATTCGACTCGTTTCTCATTTTGGACACTTGCACTTTTCTGCCTTTCTGCTAACTCCTGACCAAATTAGCACATGTGGATATTAAGCACTCACAGAGTGTGCAATGTGGACACACACACTCGGAATCACAGACCTCTGGAGGCCAGGGCAGCAAGCTCCATCTTAAAGTGAAAACAGTACAAACTGGAAAGACTTTGTACGCTCTTCATAAAGACTGGCAGCTTGTATATTTCTCTCAGGGTTTATGACCCCAAAACGTCAATGCTAGACTAGAAGTTACGGGACCCAGAGGCCACCACCCACCAAAGGGCATATATGATCTGGCAGGCTCCTGTGAGAAATCTACTCTCCAAGGTGATGGAAAACCATAACTTTTACTTACGCCTCTCCAATATTTCCGTAATTCCAGCATTATCTGCTTCCAGCTCCATTTTAAACTTAGCCAGCTCCTGGTCCAGCTTTCTCAAGTGGCGATCTACCTGTTTTTTAAAAAAAAAAAAAAAAAAAAGTAACACCAAAATCTGGGGCCCAGCTAACACACAGTCTAATGAGGAAACTTCAATATTTGTTTCTTTTATTAAGTCTGCTTCATATTTTTAGGCAAGTTAATCAGCCTTAGTCTTAGAGCACTATGCTAATATTCCCCCAACCTTAATTTTAAGAAACCAGAGTCTCAAGTCTGTTAGGAAATGTTCTGTGACTGATTTTCAGAAGAGGGGCTGTGAAAATCAAAGTAAGTACAGGGTTCTGAGGGCTGGAGAAAGAGCAACTTTCAAAATGTGCCTAAGTTACCTTCTGCCTGGGCTCTAACCTGGAGCCACGCATGTGCCTCAGAGCTGCTCTTAGACTAACAGAGGGGAGACTCTCAACCAACAAATGCAATCAGCGCTACACAGCAGCAACGTGGACCAGCAACGTGGACCACTGCTACGGCCAACATTAATGTAACAAAAGGGAATATTAACTAAAATCTACAGTTTTGAAAAAGCTTGGCTTAGGTACAGCAAACTTTTATTTTATCATTTACTTATAAATCTTTTCAAAAACAGTAAAATTATGACACTTTCAACTAGTAGTGTTGTCAAACATTGTTATCTTTCCAAACTTACTATTTTAAAGGTAAATAAATATCCATGAAATTCTTTAAGAGATATTTTATTACAACACTAACAATTTTTTTTTCCCAAAATCTAGCCTGACTGGATCACTGTTAAGACTAGGGACAGCAGAAGATGGAGAAATGGCTCAGCTCTAAGGTTAAAGGTGCTTATGTTCTTACAGAACACCAGAGACCAGGTTCCCATCACCCACGTGGGATGGCTCACAGCATTCCCCCTCCACAGGCACTGCTCTCATAAACACAGACCCATATAACAGATGAATGTGCACAGCTAAAATACAAAACGGAATCTCAAAGACAAGTGAGCTGCTGGGTGTGGTGGTGTAGGCCTTTAACTGGGAAGAAAGAGTACACAGGATCTCTGAGTTCCAGCCACAGTGAAGCATGAGCTACATGGTAAGTTCCTGGCCAGCATAGTCTACATGGTGAGCTACAGGTCAGCCAGAGCCACATAGTGAAATGTTAACCTAACACTCCCCCCACCCCACCATAACAAACTCCAAACCACAATATATTACAATATATAAGATGAAGAACAAATTTCTAGTAAGTTGTTCAATTAAATACTTTGTTTCTAACACTAAGAGGAGGAGGACAAAACGAAAGACAAGATGCAGATCAGATGCTAAGGCCATGTAACAACTGTGCCCTGTGCTTTCGATTTTGTCTTGGTTATGTTCTTGTTGCTGTGATAAAACACCATGCCCAAAAGCAACTTTAGGGGTAGTTTACTTTCAGGGTGAAATTCAAGAGGAGGAGCTAATGCAGAGGTCATAGCTCATGGACTTGTTCCTCATGGCTTCTACAGCCTGCTTTCACACAGCACTCAGGGCCCTCCCATATGCATCAATTAAGAAAGCGTGCCAGTCTTGCTGGAGTGGTCTGAACAAAGATGGTAGCCCATCCAGCTCATCACCGATTTGAATGCTTAGTCACCAGGGAGGGGACTGTTTGAAAGGCTTAGGAGGCATGGCCTAGCTGGAGCATGTGTGGGCCCTTGTTGGGGAAAGCATGTCACTTGAGGGTGAGCTTGAAGGTTTCAAAAGTTCATGCCAGGCCAAGAGTCAGTCAGTCAGTCTCTCTGTCCGTGTCTGTGTCCCTCTCTCTCTGTCTCTCTCTCTCTCTGTCTCCACCCGCCCCCCCCTACTGATCAGAATATAGTTCTCAGCTATGCTCTAGTGGCCTTCCTGTGTGCTGATATGCTCCTTGACAATGATAGACTAAACCTCAGAAAGTGTATTCTATTATAACGGTTGCCTTGGTCCTGGTGTCTCTTCACGGTAGAGACCCTTGTTCCTAGGCCAGTCTGATGGGGGTATTTTCTCAATTGAGGTTCCCTTTTCCAAGAGGATTCCAGTTGTGCCAACGTGACATAAAAAATAGCTAGGACAGATGTCCTCACCCTAAAATTTAAGGCAATCCTCTTTCCATGAGAAAACAAAAAACAAAGCAAAAGCAAAACACACACACACACACACACACACACACACACACACCCCACTGGCTCAGATGAGTAAAGTGGCATGCACAAGATTATACAGCTTTCATATTACAGACATAAGATTTAATGGTCTATATGGAGTAGACAATGCATCCTCACTTATATCTAATACTTTTTGAAACTCTGTTTAGGAACAAACTGTTCTTTCTTTTTAAACATAGAGATGCATAATTCAAATAGAATAATAATGTCCTATTGCTTATATTTTGTATGCTAGCAACAACTTTCAACATATTTCTTTATCATTTTTCAGCCATTTAAAGCCTAGTTATCACTTAATATTTACATACAAATTACTCTTCAGAATTTGGTAGAAGTCATGGTTATAATATGCAAAGCCTACCGGTGTCATATGTTTGGGCTAGTCACTCCTATTCATAGGACACAGATAACTTTTGAGCACCCTCTAATAGCATCTTGCCTTCAACAAAAGAATGATCATAAATTTCCATTATTCAACAGTATAGTGTCTCTTTCATTGTCAAAATGTAATCTTAAGGGAACTCAGAATAATGAAATATATTCATTTTAAAACACCACAATGAAAACCTTCCACCAATTTATCTAAAATTAAACTTACAATAAACATTGAGTTTCTAGTATGTACTTGGCGGAGGTGAAAAAAAATCCCAGCCCTCACTGAAATTAGAATTTATCCAACAAATCAAAATTCATAAAATGCTTAACATAATAAAGACCAGACCACTGAAGATATGATGTAAATGAAACAAATACACATCAGTTCAAAGGGAGTGGTCCGTGGTCCCAGAATGAAACCATGTGATCCTGGGCTGTGGCAGACACAAAGCACGGAGGACTGAGTAAAAGCACGGAGGACTGAGTGAAAAGCACGGAGGACTGAGTGAAAAGCACACTGCGTTTAAAGAGATGGAAGAGGGAATCATAAGAACGTAGACAGTCAAACAGTACGTTCAGAGTAAGAGAAAGAACGGTCTAGTCTGTGACACAAAGAACTGAGGAAGAATGTTGGAACCTCAGCTGGGAGAGCGGTCTTAAGTGATGTGTAGGCGTTTTCCCCACACCATACACTTAATTCATCCTCTCTCTACTTGAAATTGTCTTATTAAATATATTATTGATGAAGTTCACTAGATGACTCAGAAGAATAGAATTTAAAGAATTAAAAATCCTCAAAACTAATTTCCTACCTCAGCAGGCAGAGCAGCTGTAACCACCCTGAGGGTGGCAGCTCTGGAAATGGCTTCTTGTTCAAAAGCAACTGTGAACTAATTACTTTTTAAGCAACTCTCAGAGAATGTGAACTATTTTTCTTAAACTTATCATTGTTATACTTACTAAAATTAGAAGTCAGAGAATAAATTGGCCAGATGATTAACCTTTAGCGAAACCCCCAAGATAGAGCTATGCAAACGGTGGTGAAGAACTATAAAAGGAGCTGAATTCACCTTAACTGAAATCTTGCACCTCCCTTCAACCCACATGAGTGGAAGGGCCTGTTCTTGTTGATCACTGTCATGAGCACACAGGTGTCAGGCGGAACAAGGTCTTCGATTCTGCCACCCCTCTACACATACTTGAACTTGTAAGGTTGGTTTATAGTAATAAAGAGGGTATTACTCTACTTAGGAGAGAAAGTGTGTTTGCCACAGATTCCAAAGTCAAAGTTAAGCACAGAGTCTTAATGATTAGTTCCTCACCTAACAGCAATAAATGCTATCCACAAAAGCTCTCCTTCTACAGGTCCAAATCACTCTGTAACCCCAACCACAACGGCTCAATCTAAACTACTCTCCTTTCCCAGGACTTTTCTGAGGCAAAGAAACATTGCTTGGCGTGTTCACAAGAGTAAAGAATTTAGTCAGACTTGGCCTCTTTGTATGAAACAACAACAAAACCCATCTCCTAATACTTTAGAGTTGTAGAACTTTATTTTTCTCTTTTGAATCTGTCAGTTTTTCAATATTCAGATTTTACAATGTGTCAGTGATGGACTTACATTAAATAAACACGTAACTGTTAAAAAGTTTCCACATGGTCCATCACTTCCCAGACAGTTGAATTTTCCAATTTAGACATCTAGCTTGACCTTAGAGAATGAGTAGTTTATTAGATCCTAAGAGAAAATCGATAGCAGTAGCAGGTAAGTTTACCCAGGAAAGGATTCTGCCGTAATAAAGGTGAACTGGTAGAGGTACAGGGAGTAATGACATCAAAGTATCCCCTGATAAACCATAAAATGGTCCTTGACATCTCTAAATTATATGACTAAACGAAAGTGTGAACTATTCTGTCTTTGGCTTAACCAAGCACTTGGCCCAAGAACATAAGCTACATCTAACCATCTTCCTAAAAGACAGCAGGGACTAAAAAGACAAATCAAAAGGTTAGACTCCCATAATATTATCTCCTTATTTAGACTATCAGGTGAAGTTTATAGGCAGAATGTGGGTCTGAGGTTCAATCTCCTCAGGTCCAGGCCGGAATACATAAACGGAAGCAAACTCAAGAGTGCTGAACAATGCCAAACTACGGAAAGCACTCAAGCGCTAACTAGAAGCTGGAGTCTTGGCAAAGTGGGCAGAAGTCAACCTGACTGGGTACTGCAATGGAAAACTGCTTAGATGGTGGGATTTGGGTAAGGAACACAAATAAGTGTTTAATTACTGATTATATATCAGGTTTAGGAAATTATCTAACAAGGTAACTTTTTGTTTTGTTTCTAGATTGTTTCTTATTCATAGATGCACAACTTTTTTTTCCTTAATAAATGACATAACCAGCATAGTGTTGGTCAAAGGAATACATTCACTGATATTAAAAGCAAAGAAAATGTTCCAGTATGAAAAAGCATAATGAAATCCTCGTTTATACAAAACTCTGAAACATGAAATCTGACTACAGACGGACTCAGTGCCTCTAAGAAAATGTATATACAGAGCTGCAGGCATTTGAGATTTCCAATGTTTTCAGATCTGGGGAGCTTTACATAAAACACGGCGGTATCTTGAGGGCAGAGTCAACTCAACACAAACCTCCATCTCATGTGCTCATAATCTAAGGTGCTATCCACATCCTGCTTTGCTGTCGAGATATGAAATAAAACCAGACATAAATGTTTTTACTAGTAGCATCATTCCACATCCACAAAGCTTCATTTCTGGGGAACACTTCACATTTTGAACCTTCAAATTAGTAAAGTCTACTCAACTATTCTACAAGCCTGTAGAGGTCAGAGACCAGCTTATGCGAGTCGGTTTACTCCTTCCACCATGGGGGTTCAAGAAATCAGATTCAGGTCACCAGGCTTCGTAGCAGCGTTTACAACCTGAGCCACCTTGCCAAGTCGAAGATTTAGCATTTTAAATGCTTCTTTTTGTTGAGCAAATCCGCAACTCTTCCTTTAGAGGAACTCTTTCACAATTATCATATGCATTAGAAAAAAGAAATTCAAGAAACTAAAAAAAAAAAAAAAAAACCCATGAGAACATATTAAAACTACTAAAAAGAACTGAGCAAAGACAGGATCAAGAAGGAGCCTGCAGATCCAAGTCTGGAACAAAATACCAATGGATTTCAATCAAGGCCCCAGCATGATGACTGTGTATGTTGGAACAAGCATGATAGATTTATCAACTGGAGCCGGGCACCCCACAGTCACTCGCTCTTCATCTGACCAGTTGTGGATCTCTGTGATAGTCTCCATCTGCTCTACAGAGCTGCTGTGAGGAGGAGTAAGAGCTACACTTATCTGTGGGTTTCTACATACATATTTAAAATATAATTTCAAACTGTATTGGTTGAGGAAAACGGCAGCAGTAGGTTCTTCTCTAGGGTCTATGACCTCTCTAGGACGTGGATAGGTTTACTATGTCAGGCGCGCACTTCCTCCGAAAGAGCAAGCCTCGAATCCAGTAAGACAGCGATTAGTTACTCCCAAGATAAAAGGCTCACTATTGCAGCCTTGGGGACAGCTTGCTATGCCAGTCACTTTTATGGTTTGTAATCTTTATGGTTCAGTAGGACTTGGGGACTCAGGAAAGGGGGGTAGATGGAAAGATTTTAGATACCAGAGGACCAGGACACCTAATGGTAGATGTCTTCTACACATAACACAGAATCTGCACTCATGAAATGTCAATAATGATTGTTTAAGTAAATCTGCATTATATACCCAATTGTCATGCCAACATACTTAACAACCCCTATGAAGAGCCATAGGAAATCAACAACTAAGAATCAGATTTCTTCTACGATGAGCTCCCTGTTGGTTACTCAATCCCAGTGGTTAGCTCTAAGATATGTATATATAAGCAATGATAAATAGAGCCAGTCACACACACACACACACACACACACACACACACACACACACACACACACACACACATACACAGAGAGAGACAGAGAGATAGAGACAGAGAGACAGAGAGAGAAAGAGAATCAATAGGTAGATAAGTAGGTAAATAGGTAGGTAGGTAGATAGATGACATATGTGAACATATATAATAATAATAGTAATTACAAAGTGGTCATAAATTTGAAAGGCCATGGAGAAACATGGGAGGATGTCTTGGAGGGAGGAAAAAGAAAGGCAGAAATCATGAAAATAAAATATTCATGTTTGAAATTCTTGAAAATATGTAATTTTAAAAAAGAATAAACATGATAAATCAAAATTGAAAAACCATTTAGAAAAGTTCCTCTAGTCTTTTCAGTAAGTGATGAATATATTAGAGGGCCTAGGTACCAGAAATGGCGCAAAGGGGGTTTCTAGAGACCAGCAATGCTTTTTCTATTCTCTAGGATATGGTTATAATAATACATAATAGTCAGAATGTACATTACAGTTCAGTACATATACACTGTACTCTTTCTAATTACAATGCTGTTTTTAAGAAGTACTAGAACTAGCAGGTTAAACAAGTGGGGAAATTAAAATGATCAGGCCATGGCGATCAAGTGGGAGACAGGACTGGAGGAGTTTTGGTGTCGCAATCTGTGTGGAAGGTAGGGGGTAGGGAATACAAAGAGCATCTGAGCCAACAATTTACTGTTTGATATGCTAACTGATCGTCCCTGCCCTCTTGACAATTGAGAGAGGGTGAAAAATTATCTATGAGCAATTCTTTGTTTTTCTTTCTTCTTCTTCTTCTCCTTCTCCTTCTTCTTTTTTACAGAAGAAAATCTTTATTTTAGCTCACAGTTCAAAGTACAGTCCCTTTTGTGACCAAGAAAGGCCACAAAGGTAGGAACATTTTTGTTTAGCCTTCAAGTAACCATTCATGACAAAGAATGCCAAAGAAAAGAGAATGGTAAACAGTGTTAATTGTACTACGAGTGCCCAGTGGACCAAATGAAGAAGTTATCAACTGAAGTTTCGGGAGATTGGCAAGAATACAAACTGCAAAGGATTTAGGAATCAACCAAAGACAAAAGAACATCAAAAAGCCCAATGAGAAACTCAAGAAAGACTCTTTCAGGACAGTATTTGCTTGGGTGTCTGTCTAAGTGTCTTTAAAAGATAAGGGAGAAGTGACTGTTTAAACGTCTGAAGATAAAGAACAGAATGCATATGTGATATTGCCAAGTCAAAGATGGTGTAGGAAGGGACAGGAATGGTAGTAAAAGTGAACATTCATAAGTTCAAGACTAGCCTGAATAGATGGAGAGATCCCACCTGAAACAGACAAAGGTACAACAGAGAGACTGCAGGGTGGTGGTGGTAGAGGAATAAGAGATCAGTAAGTAAAGCTACAGAAAGAGATGACAGTTGTATACCTGCAGGTAGAGATAATGGCATAGCAATAATTGCAGAAATGGTCACTAGAAAGCCTCAAATGATATACATTCTTGTAAATAAAAGGCAAAATCATGTAACTAGAGAGGGGATGTTTGTAGGAAATTAGGACATTGTTTTGGAAACAACCATGGGGGAGAACAGAAAAGAAACAGATTCCATTCAGACACAGGAGTAATGCACAGTGGTTATTGAAAGGATCTAAATAAAACTGAGGCCTCACCGCTGCCTGGGATCTCCAACTGTGCTAAGCTACACGTGACTGCTGGTGACCATCAGAGCAAGTGAAGACACTTTAAAATGGTAGCAATGGAGAAAGTAGTGAACAATATGGACAAAAGTTCAAGAACAACTACAGTCTCAGATTAAAAAGAAAATTGAAAAGGTAAGGTGGCTCACAGGAGAACAGACAGGGATAAAGACCCTGTTTCTTAAGGAACGACGGGCACTGCTGTAGAAGCCACTGAAACTGTATACAATGTCTCCTGTGCACTCCTCTCCCAGTGCCACTGGAGACTATGCAAACTGTTATAGGAGAGAAAGCATCAGTGTTGCCCAACTGTAAGTCACGTGGTGTAGTGACAACCTGCAGGCAAGCTGAGCCCTCTGGTCCACAGTGGCCTTGATGTAAAGGGAGTAAATTGGACTTGAGGCCCACTCCACAGGACAGAACTCATGCCTAATGTTATAAACCTGGTCAAACGTTCAGGGCTGGGGAGGCCAAAGACCCTAGAGAAGAACGTATTACTATGGTTTTTGCTGAACGGCTATGTCAAATCTCCTTCTAAATGCTCAGGTTTATATGTACAGTGAGTGCTGTCCTCAGCCTGGGTCACAGACGCCGTCTTATGGCAGTGTGTGCAGTTAACGCAGAGAAGCTAGTCAAAGTGCGGAGAGCACAGGATGGGGTGTGTTCAGCCCTAAGTGAGCATCCGCATAATCTCCTCCAAGGCCTGGTTCAGTAACAAACAGGAAGGTGTGAAACAAAGAACACATCTTTTGGATTTGCCACAGCGCTATACTGGCGAAGTCACCATAGCTGTGGTTACTTGCACAAGATTGAGCCTGTCAAAGTTTCATCATGGATAAGAAGGACCTATGAGGTCCACCCTTCCTGATGGTCCGCTGTCAGTTATGGCGCCTGGGGGGTGGGGTGTCACTTTCTTCAGTGCTGGAGTCTCTGAGAAATTGGCCATGCTTCAGGAAATGCCCTCCCACCCATGTCGGTGACTAAAGTGGGTCACCCAGGAAGAGGAGGCATGGAAGGAGGGAAGGCTTCTTCAGAAGATGTCTCAGCAGGAGGTGGGGTGAGAGACGGGGCTGAGGAGTCAAAGTGATGAGAATGCATTCTACACAAGAGGTGTAACTGTCAAAGAACAAAAATAAGTAAAAGAATAAAAGGAACAGCCCTCATCTGGGAGATGCACCACCAGCGCTAAGTTACTAAGTTAGCAGTTACTTACCTCTAGTAACTCAGGCCTAAGCATTTTCAGAAGCCTCAGATCAGTAAGCACTCGGTTTTCAAGAAAGCTTTCCTTTCCTTTTTTATTTTTAAACATTAGTTTATTTGCAATTGTACCTTTCAAACAGTGGTCAGTTTAACAAGATTAAAAAAGTACTTAAACATTTCACTATATTAAAAATAGCATACTTTCTTATGTGATACTATTTTTTTTTTTAGTTTAATGTAAGCATTTGCATGCATCATATATAAGGTGGGTGTCTTTTGTCCTAGCTAGCTTTAACTATCAACTTGGCAGCCTGTAAGCATGACTGGAGTGTGTGTGTGTGTGTGTGTGTGTGTGTGTGTGTGTGTGTGTGTGTGTGTGTAGAGATTGTTAGGTGATGTGAGAGGGTCCTGCCCACTGTGGGTGGTACCATTTCCTGGGTACGTGACTGCTGTATAAGCTGCCTAGGCAGGAGTCTGTAGGAGTCAGCAAGAAGAGTCCTTCATGGTTTATACTTCCACTTCCTGTCCCGACTTTTCTCAACAAGTAACTGTAACCTATAAGCTGAAACAAATCTTTTCTTCCTCTAAGTTGCTTTGGTTAAAGTATGTACACCAGTAAAGAGATGAAACTAGAACATTTCTATAATGTGTCCTGTTCACTAACATTGTATTCACATGTATCTTTCAACAGAAAACTGTATCTAGAAGACACTGCAAAGCTAAGAAAGATACAAAATATAAAAGTTAAAGTTAACTAAATTGAACATGGACTTTACTCTGATACAAAAAGAAATTATTTTTTCTAAAATACACAGTAAGAAGCTTTGCATTAAAAACAAGGGCTTCCTATCATGTGGTTATGATGTCATCATGACATCAATTTAAGAAGCACATGTAAGTATATCTTTCTTCTTGGTGATTTCAAACTTTTGGAATTACTGTTGCAAGAAAAAACACCTTTTTTTGTTTTCCTTTTCTTTTCTTTTTATTAAAATTTTTTTTACATACAATATATTTCATCAGTTTTTTTCTTTAAAAATTATTTTTACATACAATATATTTCATCATATTTTTTCTCTTTCCCCATCTCCTCCCAGATTTTTCCCACCTCCCTACCCACCCAACTTCATGTCCTCTTTCAAACAACAACAAAAACATAAAACAAAAACCCAAAAAACAGAGGTAAAAACAAATAAATAAAAAAGCAGTAAGACAAAAACACTAAAACAAAAAGCCCACACTTAACATGGAGTCTGCTTCACTTTTTTCTTTAGGTGTGTGTAATCTGACGTTCCCAGTTATGTACCTGACCCAGGTGATGCCCACTATGTATTAGCATCCTCGACGTAAACACTGATACAAGAAACCCTCTTTCTCATTTTAATCAGACTACCAGGGACTCTCACTAACATGGTGTTCTTAACCACATCATCATAGAAACAATTGCAAAATGGTAGAACAGGATTAATTAAATAAAGCCAATTCTTTCTAAAATAAAAATATCACCCACAAACTTACAGTAGTCATCACTGAAATGTGTGGGTCTTGACCTATTAACTAAACACTGTGGACTTCTATGACTCTTCCACAAAGAACCAAGACACAGACACTGAACTCGCAAAGTAAATATGATCAAGAGAGCAACACTCCAGTTTACACTTAAGCTACCACAATTGATAAAGTCCAGAATTCTAGCACACAGATCATAACGTGCATTCTTTTACTTACCAAATCATAAATTTGGTTCGCCAACTGTACTTTCTCATCTGCATCTTCCAAAGCTTTATAGTAGTCCTAAAGAAGAATATTTTCATTTTAGGCACTGGTAACTTTAGTAGACATACATATACATATATATTCCTGATTTCTCAATACTAAACCGGGTTATCACTTGCTCATCTCATATAACAATAACAAGCCTCCAGGCAGGTGGTTGGGAGAGCATTAGAAATGAAGTGCAATGTAAAAAAAAAAAATCTCAGAAAACATACATATAGAAGAAAATTATAGCAAGTCCACCCTCTTTACTAGGAAGTTATGAAAGAACAAAAGAATGCTAAGATTTAGCTAACATATAAAACTTAGAACACTCCATTTTTACAACTTGAAAAAAGTATCTTATGTGTGTAAGTGTGCTGCCTGAATGTATGTTTGGGTATCATGTGTCCACCGAAGTTAAAGAGGGCATCGGATCCCCTGACTTGCAGTTAGGATGGTTGTGAACCATCGTGTGGGTGCTGGGAATAAAACCGTGTCTTCTAAAAGTGTTTTTTTTTTTTTTGGTTCTTTTTTTTTTTTTTCCCGGGGCTGGGGACCGAACCCCGGGCCTTGCGCTTCCTAGGCAAGTGCTCTACCACTGAGCTAAATCTCCAGCCCCAAGTTTTACAGCAAAAATACAGGATAGAAAGGATTCTGATCTGTAGGTTTCTGCTATCCAATTGGTCAACAGCTCTAATTTTAAATTAGATATAAATTAATACTACCCAAATTATAGTTCATATTTCTCCATATTATTTTTTAAAAAGAACAAAAATTACTTTTCAAAAAAAAAAAGTATCCTATGTGCTTCCACAGACAAATAGACTTTGGGGGTATGTTCAAATTGTGCTACATAAAAACCCTTTTAGTCAAATGGGATGGCCAATTAACTCTAAATTTACATGCACAAGCTCAAACTTTCTTCATACCTGGGTATTTTTATAAACCAGGACCACTTTTCTCCTAACGGACAATCTTTCTTACAGATGAATAACTAACATAATTGAAAATTTTAATTCCAAAATTATGTTTCTGTATATCCCTGAATATTTTTTATAAAGGTTGGGTGTAAGGATTTATTCTTCCTCATACTAAAAGACTTGACCCAAGTCACACAGCTACATGGCAGTGAGGACCAAAGTCAAATCTTTGAAGTTGTGTTCCTAGTGCACCCTTAAAGACAGCTGATCCCACATGCACAACTCAGTGAGTTTTTCTAATCTGTAATCTAATCTGCAGGACAGCCTTAAGTCCCACAGCACTAGCTAAACCTCAGAATGACAGGAAGCGCTAAACCAGTGCTTCTCTACCTTCCGAATGCTGACCCTTCAACAGTTTGACACAGGCCCTCATGCTGTAGTGAGCCCCAGCCAGGAAATTGCTTCCACTGCTACTCAGTCACTGTAACTTTGCTACTGGTATGAATCGGAATGTATTTTCCTGTGTTTTCGGGCAACCCTGTGAAAGGGTCATTCGTCCTCTTAGTTGAGAGCTGCTATTCTAAAATGTAACAAGCACCCCCAAGCCTCTCACCCCATGTCCAGGTATCTCCCTAATTTTAATATCCCTCCCAAAGGGTCCCCATGAGACTGACAATCATCGCAGGCATTGCACTTACTTTTTTGATGGATGCCATCTGTTCTTCTCGCCACTCGGGTTTATTCTTCTTTGCATTCATAAAGAATTCACTGACTCTTTGTTCTAGTTGATCCATTGCATCTGACATAATAAAACATTTCATACTTAGCCAACCCAGCTGCTTTGATTTGAGGAAAGAAAAGATGTCTGACAACCACAATGTACTGTCTTAGTTTGCTGGTGACTTATATGCATTTTGTGCTATGAGCAGTAATGCCTTCATTACCTTAGTTTTTAAAAGCTGAAATATTCTCTACTGACTTTGCTATTTCAAAACAATTTCCAATAACCAAGGCAGCGTTAACCACATGGACAAGGATCTAGGCCACGACCCTCGAATAGCACAGCACTGAAGTCAAAGCTAACGGCATTACGTCAGCTGGTTATGGCAATCAGAGTTGCTTACTGACAATGCTGCTGCAAGGTTCTCAGACTTCTTCTAATAAGAATTGTGACACTAGAGTCAATGTTTGCTAGAGAGCGCCAAGCACCTCATCACATCCTCTCGTAGGAAGGTATGATGTATGTGACTGTTTGCTCACTTGAGACACCATTAACTCACTCACACACATGCTATTCATTCTATGTAAAGGTTCGCCAAGGCCTGGGTCGAAAATAATGACCTCAGTGGAAGACTGCTAAAAAATAAATCAAAGGGATTTTGTTGTGATGGAAATGGAGAAAAACTTGCCCATTATTTATATTCATCGTTTAAGCAACTTCAGTGCAGGATGGCTTTTTAAAGAAGATGGTGAGACATTCTAGTTAATCTTGATTGTCAAACACAGTTTACTTCCAGCTGCATTTGCTGATAGTACCCATGCTGACACTTTTGTTAATGTGTACTCACTGTTTCGGAAAACTCCAGGGTTATAATAGAAGTAAACTAGAAAACACTGTCACATGTATAGACCAAATCCAAACTATCCCAGAATTTTAAAGAACTGAATGATTGAAAATATTTTAAATTATTCTTTATTCTAAACCTATTTGTAATGGGTATTATACATCCTAATTATCTGTATTATTTTAAATGCTCAGAAGACTGTCTGTTTACAAAGGGGGGGGGGGAGTAAGCAAGCCCCCAAGGCAGCAATGCAGCCATTAAAGATAAGGAACTGGAGTCCTCCGAGAGTGAACCCAAGTGTGTCTGCCCCCAAGCTCTACTCAATCCCTCTGGAATGTGCCTCAGCAGATGTTTATTACTGCAACTACCTTAAAGTCAAAAAGAAGAAGCATGCCTATACTGGTCACAGGTTTATGATAGGCTACAGGGCAATGCACCCCAAGAGATGACCCAGAGACTGAGATGAGTATAGTCGGGGACAAAAGGTATAGAAATGATGGGAGGGGCGACAGAGGACCAAGAATGATAAGAACAAGCCCTTAGCAAACTCAAGTTACCTTTGAGCCTCTTCAGTCTAGCTTTTCAAAAGAACAAGGTTCATTCCGGAAACAAGTCACACATAAAACTGCCAAGCACTGACAGCTGGCCATGCCTGTAATCCCAGCACTAGGCGGGCAAAAGTAGGAAGATCAGGAGATTAGAGCCAGCCTAGGATACATAGTAAGTATGAGACCAGCCTGAACTACTTGACTGTGTTTAGAAAACAAGAAAGAAATGAGTAGGAAATCCTACCAAATGTCTACATTTTTCTAAAAAGCAATAGGATGGTTTCGGCAAAATCTGATTTCTCTCATTCATTTTTTTGGCTAAGAAAATGACCACGCTGTTGAGAGCTCTAAGTGTCTTCTATTAATACGCAACTTGTCAAAGTTCGGCCTTCCGAGTTCACTAGGGTCCCTAACCAGCTGCACAGAACCTGCCATTCTATGTCTTTGCTCTTGAGAAATTAGGAATGTAATGAACTTTTAAGTCTGAATGCAGAACTCCAAGTTCCACATACAGGCTCAGGTGCAAACCTTCTGAAAATCACGCGAGTTTCCACTGCGGTGCAGTGTCGTCATCTCCATGCAGTACACAAACACTGTGTTTGCTGTGCCCCGCGTGTTAACGGTATGGTGTGCCTGCCGCCTCCTTGTAACAGCCTGAAAAAAGTAGCGCGGAGGACCCGCCAGGCGATGCCCGAGGGAGGCCGGGGCTGCGCGGGGCCGTGGAGACGCGCCACTTACTCTGCACCTGCAGATCCATCTCGCGCATCTCCGTGAAGCGGTCCCGCAGGTCCATCGGAAGCTGCTCAATCACTGTCAAAGGCACAGTCCGTCAGAGGGCGGGGCCAACGGCGAAGGTACGCGCTGGCGTCACGCGTGTGTGCGTGCGTGCGTGCGTGAGGGGGGGGCGGCTCACAACGAGGCTGCCAGTTACCGTGAGAAAGAAACATCCCCCGCTCCCCCTCCCTCCCGCCATCCCGCCCGCCCGGCCACTCGCGCTCCCGCCCGCCGCCGATCCCGCCCGCCGCGTTGCCGGCGCCGCGCACTCACTTTCCAAATAGTCTTCTAGGTACAACATCGCGGTCCTGAGTGCTGCGGAGACGAACGGGTCCAGGGGTTTATTTGTGTCACTCGCTGTCGCCGGAGTTTTGTCCCTTCCAATATGGCGCCTCCGCTAGCAGCACCCGCTCGACTCCGGCAAAGGAAAAAAAAAAAAAAAAAAGCAAAAAAAAAAAAAAAAGGCTCCACTTTGGCGCCTGACGGCGCTTGCCTCACTGCCGCCCGCCGTTGCCATTGGCTGTCTGGAGCGATGACGTCAACCGGCCGGTGCGGATCTCCGCGGTGTTCTGGGAAATGTAGTCGTCTTTTTCCCCGAGCGTAGCCACCAGTGTGGTGTCTCTTAGAGTGGCAACTACAGAAACCACACGCCTGCGCGAAACGGGCACGCCAGAATCCGAAATGCGGTGCCTCTGTTTATTTGTTGATTTCTTGCATAGGGGATGACGGGAGTTGTATGCGCCTGCCTGACACAACTAGGAACAACTTTTCACCTGTTCTGTGCTGTGGTTCCAAGCCCGCCGTTTGTGAGTCATGGATTTCTGGCTGTGCTAGGCACATAGCAAAGATTCCAAACGCTAGAATAATCGGCTAAGTTCGGAAAATTCAGATTGTTTAGAACAGAACTCGCTGCTGGAATTTAATCTTCATAAGTCACTCCTGATAAATAAATGGGACAAGTGATTGGTGTCCCTGCAACGTTAAGATAATTTGTAGTGAGACCGGAGGAAATGTGCATTCCCCAAATTAAAAGATAATCAAAATTGTATGCAGTAGCCAGTTATGTTTGCAGTGTATCTTGTGTTCATTGTAAAACAACTGTTCTAATGCATCTGCAATAAATACATAAATAACGACCATCCATAAATTTTGGTGATTTAATGCATTGCTGGCATATACTAACAGTGACGTGAATTTATGTTGTGTAAATAGCTGGGTTAAGGTTTATAATTCTGGGCAGGCTCTTTTAATAACCCTAGCAAATGTTCATTGGTGGTATAATTAGTGTATTGCAGCCCCGTTTCTGTCTTAAAATACCTTTCATAAAAAATCGTGCGCTAAATAAATACTTCTGTGTTTGGGGGAAAATGATCCTTTCTTAGACTACAGAGGCGTACACCTGTAATGCCCTAACTGGGAGAATTGAGACAGGAGGATCAGGAGTGTGAGCCTTGGCAACATAGGCATTTAGAAGCCAACGTAGATTATGGAAGACCCTATCTCATACAAAAGAAAAAAAATCAGTATGATGCATTTTATTCACTACTCTGTATATTTTTATAGTACAATTTTATTTAGAATGACACTCTTTTTTATTCATTTGTTCTCTTTTAAAGCCATTTTCTCATTACTTGAATGTTAAATATATGTAGTCTACATCTGTTTAGTTTAAATTCCATACTAAAAACTATTTGTCTGTTTGTGCTCTTTCTTCAAAATCAACCACATTTGCTCACAGGGCCTAATTTCATCTGGGTTGAGGTTTTTACCTCTGAATCCACTTTTCTGGGGATATAAATGTGAAGATTTTTCACGGCTGGAGTTAAAATTGAGTTTTGCTAGAGAATATTAGCATTTGATTCTGCAACTTTGCTGCAAGACACCATCAAACTTAGGGCCAAATTAAGTTATGTAGTTGAGGTTTATTATATTGCACAGAGAGATTGAATTGGAACCTGTAATGAAAATACTTCATTATATACTCTCAAGGGGGACTTTCCCTTCCTTATTGGCCTCTAAGTCCAAGACAAGCATGTTTTCTTATTGGCCTCTTAGATGAAAAGAGTTTATTGCTCACTCATTCTTACATAGGGACTAGTCTTCTTGGGATCCTCTAGTTCTGTCTTCTATTGGACTCCTCCTTGAGAACTAACCATTGATGTTATCCTCTTGCAGTGGCCTGATGCATAGCTGTTAAAGCAGGAATTCTGCACATCCGGGATTTGGTTGATAATCTCTGAACTAAAGCTGACTTTGGCCCTTGCTCTCCTCAGATGCGCTCATTTTCTTCACTCATTCGCTCTGTATCCACTCTGAAAAATGTCTGTACGTTCTAGTAGAATATCAGTATATTTGAATCTGTTCATTTATTTGAGACAGGCTCTTGGGTAGCCCAAGCTGGCCTCCAACTCACTACCGTAATCAAAGATAATCCTTGAACTTTTAATTTTCCTGCTTGTGCCTTCAAAATGTCAACTTTACAGGCTTGTACCACCTCACCTCATCTGGCTCTATTTGAGCCTCTTATCCCAGAATATTTTCATTGCTTTTAGCAGACATTGCACTCCGAGTGGTTAACAGGGCGTGCTGTCAAAAGTAGAAGTTCACCATGTCTGTGTAAACCAACCGAGCTTCCTCAGAGAGGAAATGTTCTGTAGGGAGGAAAACGAAATTTTAAAATGATTTCAAGCACAGTCAGTGTACGCACACCTTCCAGAGAAACCCAGAATAAAACTTACACACTGTTTTCATTACTGAACATAACCCTGATTGCTGGACTATCTGTCACCTGCAGGAAACTATATGTCTATGCCATTGGATTATGCCATTAAAACTTGTCAATGTCACCTGCACACAGCCAACACCACACTTCTTGCAGTGGTTCCTATGAGGTGAAGGATTGTCTATGTATTAATAGTCCTTCGCTCCCTGATAACATCTTATTAATTCATCAAGGATACACTGAAGGTGTTCCTACCTTAGGCACATAAGCACTGCCTTCCAGGGTGAAATTGAGAATGAAGAGATAAGACACAACAGCAGTATGATGTAAGTGCGTTCATTCATTGTAGCACATCAATGTGTGGTCCTCTTGCTCCTGTTGCTAAGCTGCACCAGTGAAGCTCTCATTCTTTCCTTGCTGTTCCCCACTTTCTCTGTCACTCTGTCTAACAAGAGCTGTGCAATGTGGAAGGTGGTTTGAACGTTCAATGTGCCCATGTCCAGATGTGTATATGGGAAATGGGAATAGCAGTTAAGACCTGGGGATGCTTGTGAAATTGTCATCTATGCAGCGCTCTTAGATTAATGCCAGGGATATGCTATTATTCCGTGAACCTTAGCTGCTCTTGCCATCATCATTCTTAAGATCATATGTCCCTCATAAGTTACCCATATTGCAATGGGGACTTTCTGCTGCTCTGGGGTTCTGCTTTGCACCTATGGTTCTTTTCAGGGCACATACTATTGAAAAAGTTGTATTATTGTGTGTGTGGGCAGGGGGGAATATGTGTGTATTTGTGTACAAGTGTGGGCATGCACATTCTGTGGCTTACGTGTGGAAGTTAGAGAACAATTTATGGGAATCAGTTCTCGATTTCTTCCCTGTTGATTCTAGAGAGGAAACAAGATCTCAGGATTGACAGCCAGTGCTATTGCCATTGAGCTATCTCCAAGGCCCTATAGAATTAACTTACCTACAGCTATGATGATTCCACTGTCATGCTAAATTCTAGGGAGTGATGTGCAGGGAAGATGTACCGTGTACATCAGGGAAAATGAATGCCTAAGTAGAGTTAGAATTTAAAGAAATGGTTCAGAAGTTGATGCAAAAATGTGAGGTTACCAGAGTTCAAGACAAGGGGGAATTTAAATCATTTTGCAGAATGTTCTTGGAGGAACCTTAGCATAAGGTTATAGCACTTCCCAGGTTTACAAAGAAAGCCACCATCATGAATCTTTGAATAGACTTTGAAGATTTAACCTGGATTCTAATTCTGCATTAAACAGTATGCCTGCCCTAAAGACATCTGCATTGTGTAGAAAGAATGAAAGGTATCCTTAGTAAACTTCTCTACATCATTAAAATTCATCAAACTACTCCCTACATGAATCATACGCACGCCGATAGAATGAGAGTCTTTCCTTCACAGATCTGTGGATGTCAAGACTTTTCCTCCAGAATGCTCATAGTTTTCTGAAAGATTTACTTTCTTGGCCTGGTTTCTGGGTATTGGTGATGGGTGAAGGAGAAAAGGACCTAGTGGGGGTGGGGAGCTATGCTCATCAGATTGCCCTTCGACAGCACAGTGAATGGGGAAAGGGAGGACACAGAAATGAATGATAGGTCCCTGGATAAAAAGCTTTCACAAAACATTTCTTACAAAACACAGACTCCCGATGTAAGAAGATATTCAAAATTTAAGAGGATACTCAGAGGATACTCAGAACTAAGAGAACACATTTCATGCATGCTAGAAATAAAAAAAAAAAAAGACTAAGTTGAACGGTTTCAGAAGCTGAAATAATTTAGTTTACAGGTATTTACTGATGGTTTAGTTTAGTTTAGGTATTTTGTGGTTTGTTTTTTTTTTTCTTTGTTTTATTTTTTCAGGACTGGAGATCATACCCAGGCCCTAAGCTGTACTGGTAGTTTGTATATGCTTGGCCTATGGGATGTGGCACTACAAGGAGGTGTGGCCTTGTTAGAATAGGTGTGGCCTTGGAGGAAGTGTGTCACCGTGTAGGCAAGCTGTGAGGTCTCCTAGTGCTCGCACTCTACCCAATGTGGATGATAGTCTTCTCCTGGCTGTTTTTGGATCATGATGTAGAACTCAGCTCACCCAGCACCACCATGTCTACCTATATGCTGCCATGATTCCTGCCATGATGATAACGGACCGAACCTCTGAAATTGTAAGCAGCCCCAATTAAGTGTTGTCTTTGATAAGAGTTGCCTTGGTCATGGTGTCTCTTCACAGCAATAAAACCCTAACTAAGACACATACTAAACATATGCTATAATACTGTTACATCTCTAGCTGCCAGGTGTTGAAGTTCTGATTGTGTGCAGTGAACATACCAACTGGGATCCGGTGCTGATAGGAAGCTAACAGGAACTATTTGCAATAGGTCAGTTATCATAGATGGATACTCATTTAGTTAATGTACCCTGGCAAATGGGACAGACTTTTCCATCCATCTACTGAGATCATGGTTGAAAACATCCATCGAACATGAGAACCTCCAACCACCACATTTTTGTGCTAGGGCACACTGAGATTCCTCACAAGGGGCAGAGACACCTATCATAGTAAAAAATTATTCTAAACTGATACATTAGCTAGATTTGTTCTGCAAGAAGGAAGCACAATAACTATGTTGTGCCTACAGAGAAAGGTGCTATTTAATGTGTAGTTTTTGGATTCAGCACCTAAGATTAGGGAAAGGCATAGTTTGGGCATCTGGTAGAAGTGGCAGTTAGATGTGACAGAAGCACATGTCTAAGTTAGCAGTCACTGATCTGAAAGAGAAGGAGGGTGAGAGACGGGGAGAAGATTGGGCAGGAGATGAGGCACATAGGGCACACCCAATGACCTATAGACCTTCTACTAGGCCCCACCTTTTAAAGGCCCACAGCACTTTGCAGTTACTCTGGGGGCCAAGATTTTAATATAAAGGATTCTTCAGAGTACTGAAATCTCACTAAATCCAAACACTTCATGAGAGCGTCCCCATGGAGACAAAGGTTTACTGCTGGCTAAAATTTCTCCTTACCCTAAAATGTCAAGAGCAGTTTGTGTTGGAAGTTATCCGGTACCTAGATGTAACAAATCAGAGAAAGAAGTGAAGACTCATGCTATTCGCTGGTGGAGTAAGGGGGACTTTGAAAGTGTAAGTACTAGAAGGTTTGATGAATGAAATCAAGCCCAAGCAGAGAAATCAAGCAGATGGATTTATAAATTGGAAAATCAACCTGGAAGGTTAATATGGGTTCCAGAAAGAGAACAGGGGAAAATTAGTGGAAATGTTTTGATTTCGCCTTTTTAATGAGTACAGCTATGAAGGTAGAAATAGGAGAAAGGTTGATTCTGAGAAAGATGGGGGCTGGGGTGGGGGCTGAGTGCTCTTAGACCACTTTGTTCACAGAAGTCACTCCCTCCCCTGCAGTGTAACAGCTTTCAAAGGCACCGAGGCATTTGTGCCATGAATAAGAAACGGTACTAGGTGGCTGTGGGATTTTAAAATGGGACAGACCTGACTTTGAATTCTACACTATTCACTTACGTGACTTCAACCGAAGTGCCCAAGTGAGTGGGCAAGGAGGCAAGGAGGGGTAGTTTGTCCTGTGGGATTGTGGCTGCCCTCATAGGACTGTCTGAAAATACTGGGTGCTCTGCCTACCACATGAATGTAAACATGAACATTTATTTTAGAATTTGCGGTGCCAAGAACTAATTAGATTTAAGTAGCATCCATACTTACTGCTGTAATGAAAGGACTCACCCAGAGTGGGCAAACAAAGGAAGATACTGTCTCTGGAATATCTAAAGGCAACAGGAAAATCGACTTGTACAGTCAGCTGTGTGTTACCTTCATGTGCCAGCCACTCTAAACACGGTTGGTGGTTAAAATAATATTTCTACCAATAAAGCAAATGTTGACCTAAGTTCTACACAATCATTGCAGTCTTGCTTGGATTGTAATGACTTATGTAATGGGTAGTAGATTGAAAATGAAGAGCAAATGAGTAAGGATTGTACACGCAGGAACGATAAGACATGTAAAAGTTGCTTTTATTTCCTTAGATGGAGATATGAGAAGAGAGCCACACCCAAGCTGTGCAAATACATGCCTAGGCTGAGCCCAGAGGTTTAGTCCTCTGTTCTAACTATCCCTAGGGCTAGGCCTGGTAGCTTCTAGCCTCTATACAGTTTAAACTTCCAAGCTGACTGATTCAATCTGGCTTCTAGGCTTCTGACTGAATTGCTCTTTTTCTCCTCAAACTATCTCCGGCAATCAGTTCCAATCATCTGTCTCCTTCTCATTCTCTGGCTTGTTCTGTCTTCACCTGCAGTCTGTCTCTGTAAAGCTGTCTGAGTAAATTCTCTCTCTCTCTCTCTCTCTCTCTCTCTCTCTCTCTCTCTCTCTCTCTCTCTCTTTCTCTGTTTCTGCTCTCTTATGTTACACCTCTCTCTCTCTCTCTCTCTCTCTCTCTCTCTCTCTCTCTCCTTCTCTCTGTTGCTGCTCTCTTAAGTTGCCTCTTTCTCTATCTCTCCCTCTAATCATTAAGTTTTTGTGCTACTCAATTTTTCTACTATGCCCTGTGCATATTATAACACTATGCCAATTAAAATTTTTAAATTATTAAAACTGTTGAATGTCTACTTCTTTCCTTACCTTTTCCACCACAGTTAACTAATTAATTACATTTTATCATATAATTTAGTAAAAGAAAACTTACATGTTTCAATATCCTCTCTATTTCTGTTGTTCTTTTTGTTTTGTGTTTCTTTGGTTTGGTTTGGTTTTGAGTTTTGGTTCTTCAAGACAGGAATTTTCTGTGTATTCCTGGATCTCCTGGAACTTACTATGTAGGCCAGTCTGGCCTTGAACACAGAGATCTAAAAGGCATGTACCACCACATCCAGCTTACTATTAATTTAATTTCCTGTGTTTCTATTGCTGCTTTGTGACATTGAAAATTGAACTCAGGGCCTCATGCATGCCACTGAGCTGTATACCATTCATAACTAATTTTGCAGACAATTTTATACAGTTAGGTGTTACAAGAAAATTATCTGCTGGAGCTATCAGATATTCCAGATACCTTTCATTAAAATGGTTTTTACAGAGTGTAGGTGTAAATTGGTTTATATACAGTCACATAACGAGATTTTGGGTTACTTTTGTGTGTATGTGGGGCGGGGGTCATGGTTCTAGGTTCATTGTTTCTGTATTAAAGTATAAACACGCAAAAACAGCTAAGTGCAAAACAGATTTTGCTTCCGTTTATAAGTTTACAGTCCCTTTAATAAAAAAGAAGTCAGGATAGGAAATCAAACAGGAATTTGAAGCAGCAACCATAGAGTGATGCTTGCTTGCTCACTTGCTCGCTTGCTTGCTTGCTTGAGCTCATGCTCATTTGTTTCCTTGTACATCCCGTAACCACCTTCCCAGGGAATCAGACTGCCTACTGTGAGCTAGGCCTTCTTACCTCAATCCACATTCCAGACAATCCCCCTTAGGTTTGTCCTTAGGCCGCTCTAGTCTGAATAATCCCTCAATGGAGACTGTCCTTCAGGAGACTCTAGGCTATATTGACAGATAATACTCTAGTATGCTTGTTGAGGTACAGACATGGGGCGGGGGCAGACTGTACAACTGGAGGCCAGAGGTAGTGGTCAGGTGTCTTCATTGCTTTTCACTAATTTGTTTTTCTAAGACAGGGTGTCTCACTGAATTTAATGCTTGCCAGTTGGCTAGACTGGTCAGTGTGCTGTGGCATCCTGTCTCTGCCTTTTGAGCTCTGAAATTACAGGAACACATGACCACATGTGGCTTTGTACTTAGGTACTGGGTATCCAATCTCCGGGCCTCATGCTTGCCAAGAAAACACCATCGATTGATGTCCCCAGCTCCTTGGGTTGCTTTCTGATTTTAAACTTTTACTCTGTTCTTAATTAATCGAAATCATTAGAAGCTCAGGAATCCTTATTTTTCTAATAGATGTAAATTATTTTTCTAAAGTCGCCTAGGATATCTACATCATTGGACAATGCTTTCCTACACTCTGCCGTAAATATCTTATGGAACTTACTCCCTTACATTACAGGGCTTGCCTCTCCCACTAGTTCAGAATTTCTCAAGGGCAGAGACCATGTTTTATTCATCTGTTGATCCACAGAGCTGGCAGGTAATATGACTTCAATAAAGATGTGATGAATTATTGAATGAATGTACGAACACTCAGAACAAGTTCCTAAGTTTTCAAGTTCAGCCTGGTCAAGGCAATGTGGAAGTGTCACAATGGCTAACTACTCAGCTCCCTGAAGAAACTGAGATTTCGTTGGCCAGAGAAGTAACAGACCTGAAATGCTGAGAAGACTCTTCTAAGGAGACGGCTCTCTTCACAACACAGGAGTAGGTCGACTCCTCGAGAGTGGTTTTTAATTAGCTTGCCGTAAAAGAGTGGGCAGAGGGAAAATGAAAGCAATATGGTAATTTGTGGTGTTCTATATTTTAAAAATCCTTTGAAGCTCTAAATGCTAATCCGGAATGACAAGGCTTTCTGGGAATCTGAGGAAATGTCTACTGCAGTTTATCTCAGCTAATATTTACCTAGTGTTCTAATATGATATTTCACAAGGACACAGTTCTTACAGAAAACAGCAGGTGCTCAAGACAAATTTGGTTAGTGCTATGATGCTGTGAGACTTTATGGAAGGGCACAGGTGATTCCCCTAGAAGAATTAACTTAAAATCTATTGAGATATATTGATTTATTTGACAAAGAAACCATGTACAAACAAAAAATATAAAGCGATGTGATAAAGATATGAATAAAATAACCACAGATTATAAATCTTGGCAATCATTAACTATCATGGTTTTGATGGCCATCTACAGCAGTGGCTCTCAACTTTCCTAATGCTGCCACCTTTTATAACAGTTCCTTGTGTTGTGGTGGCACCTCCCCCAACCATAAAACTACTTCATTGCTACCTCATAACTGCAATTTTGTTACTGTTATAAACCATAATACCAATATCTGATATGCAGGACATCTGATGTGCAGCCCCAAAGGGGACATGACTCAGAGCTAGGGGAGGCAGATTCACACATAGGAAATGGATTCCAGACCACGTAGAGGTTGAAAACTGCTGGTCTACAGTCATGATTTAAAAAAAAAAAAGATTTATTTTATGTATATGAGTACATTGCCACTGTCTTCAGACACACCAGAAGAGGGCTTCAGATCCCAGTAGAGATGGTTGTGAGCCACCATGTGGTTGCTGGGAATTAGACCCAGGACCTCTGGAAGAGCAGTCACTGCTCTTAACCGCTGAGCCAACTCTCCAGCCCTATAGTCATGTATTAATTACTAAAATGCTTTCTAAGAAATGGGTGATATTACTGTTATGTGTCACACCATATACACATACCAATTTATCTGGTCTGGCTTCAGCTGTATCGTATATAATTTTGGGGAAGCCTATAGCCGCTAGACTAAAGAACTATACTTCTTACATTACTAGAGCGCATGACCTAGTAAATTGTAACTCATGGTAATTTTTTTTATTTAAGTATATCTAAACATAGGAAAGTATTAGTTAAAATGCTATGCTATGTGATAGGAAATTTCAGTTTCATCATTATTAACCATGTGGGATCACTGGCGATCTTGACTGTAAACGTGTATTAAAATGTAATATATGGGCTGCTTATTAGATGGTTCATCCAAAATATAACCTATTGTTAACAATGTCAGGATATCCCTTTGTAACCCCTGTTGCCATGTTTCTCATTGTGACCCTTTCTGGACCATCTTCATTATGTATCCATTTAACCAAGGCCTCCCAGGACTTTGTTTTTAGTAAGGCAAGCTTCTGTTGTATGCTCTGTTCGTTATTTTGAGTACTACCCCTACACCCATTTTAAAGTATGAAAGTAGGGGCTATAAAATACCATGTAGAACATGTCACTTTTATAAGAATTTGAGAGTATGGCATGTCTAGATGTGTAGCTACAGATATATTTATATTTAGGCAGTAGAAGTTAATAGCCATGTTTGAATGATAATAAAACCATAGCTAATGGTATTTTAAGATACTTATTAATTTTGCAACGTGTCTAATTATTTCACAGTGAGGGATGTATTTTGTATGTACAGACAATGAAAGATCATTTACATAATCTGCTGTGTTTGTGCCTCACATTTTTCAAGGTCTTAAACACTGGACAAATATTTCAGAGCTATTTTTTTTCAAAGTCAGGTTTCCCCTCCAAAGCCATCCATGCTGGGTTAATATTAGTATGAGGATCCAGATGGTACCCAAGTGTCAAAATACCAAGCCAGGTCATAAAGCACATAAAACTCTTAGGATTCTGGATTCTGAATCCTATTTCTAGACTTGGACCAGACACATAGTACTCAGAGCTAGGGGAGGCAGATTCACACATAGGAAATGGATTCGAGACCACATAGAGGAAAGAATTTCTTGCCAGGTCAAGCCTGGAGCACAGTATGCCATTCAAATGACCAGTGATGGCCATTTGAGGTAGCAGGAACAATGTAATTCAAGTTCTGAAACCAATGAGAGAACCGAGTCTATTGTAGGTAAAGATTAAGCTCTGGTTTTGCACCTGTTTACATTGTGATGCTTGAGGAGTGATGTCCAGAGCAAGTGATAAGAGAGGAATAGCATCCTGTGTCATGGGATCACTGGAATTGTTTTGTCATCTAGTTCAATATGTGAGAGTGTGCATTTTAGACTAGACTGCTACACAACTATATTTGTATGCCATCCAGATATAGACTGTGAATGGATCCATCACAAAGTGCTTTCCAATGCCTTGAGATTTACTCTACACTGAAGCTGCATCACAAAACAACTACTAATCTAAAGATGGCTAGTTCTCAAACTAGAGTGATTTTGCCCCCTCAGTAGACAGTTGGCAATGTGTATAGATATCTTAGATTTCAGGGCTGGGGAGAGGCTTGGTGGCAATCAGAGGATAGAGTCCAAGGTTGCTACTAAACATCCCACAATACACAGCGTAGCTCCATGCAGTAGGTGTCAGACCTAGAATGTCAACAATGCCACAGTGTTACATTACAGTTGGAGAGCACCCAGAGCCTGTCAACAATGTTGTCATTTCATCAACTGAATGAATAGTGGTGACATGAGGAAAGCATATGGAAGAGACACAGTGATAAATTATGGTATATTAAGATTTTTTCTTCTATCATAGTTTTCTTTTCAACTTCTCTAATTGATGAAATAATATTAATAACAGAAAGAAAACAAACTAAAATAAACTTTGTATTTTTGAGGATATACATAATGTCACTGGTACTCAATCTGTGGGTCATGACCCCCTTGGAGGTCACATATCAGATATCCTGCATACCAGATATTTACATTATGATTTATAACACTGGCAAAATTGAAGTTATAGCAGCATTGAAATAATTTTATAGTAGGAGGATCACCACATCACGAGGAACTGAATTAAGGGGCTATAGCATTAGGAAGATTCAGAAACACTGCATTATGCAATGGTATATTAATGAATTTAGAAGATGTCACCACACTCCTAGAATCGACTTCTGCTTCATTTATTTTCTTTTTAAAAATATATATTGGTATAGATGTTTAGATGTTAAAAAAAACTAAGATAACATAAATACTAATAAAATTGATCATTAACCTTTTCTAACATTTAGCAGATATTATTTTTGAAGCATATGTCATTTTACATGTAATGAAATGCAAAGATGTGTATTCTCTTTAAATGAGTACTTTATATATTGAACTTTAAATATATGTTCTTAGTCCTTTTTTCTAAATTAAATAATTAGCCAAAAGTATGATCAAATAGCTTCAGATAGGCCCTTTAAAATTACTGCTACTTCTTTGTCCCTTTGATACAAGATATATCTGTCTTAGGAACTCTGAGTTTCTATTGCTATGAAGAGACACCATGACCATGGCAACTCTTATAATGGAAAATATTTAATTGGTTGTTGGCTTACAGTTTCAGAGGTTTAGTTCCTTATCATCATGGGAGGAAAGATGACAACAGCTAAGAGTTCTACACCTTGGTCATCAGGCAGCAGGAGCCATACTTGGAATAGCTTGTGTATAGAAGACCTCAAAGCCCTCCCCAACAGTGACACACTTGCTCTAGCAAAGCCACACCTACACAACAAGGCCATGCTTCTTTTTTTTATTATTTTACTTATTTTATTTACATTCCATCCCTTGCCCCCATGCTGACTCTCCCTCACACAGTTCCTCATCCTATTCCCCCTCCTCCTTGCCTCTAAGAGGGTGCTCCCCTCTACAAGGCATCCACCTTCCCTGGAGCCTCAAGTCTTTCTGGACACATCTTCTTCCACTGAGCCAGATCAGGCAGACGTGAACCGGGGGCCAGCGGCCTTGGACCAGTCTGAGTATGCTCCTGGTTGGTGGCTTAGTCTCTGGGAGCTCCCTGGGGTCTGGGTTAGTTGAGTCTGCTGGTCTTATTATGGGGTCGATCTCCTTTTCAGCTTCTTCAATCTTCCCCTTAATTCAATCTTAGTGTCCCTGACTTCAGTCCAATGGTTGGGTGGGTGTAAGTATCTGTATCTGTCTCAGTCAGGTGCTGGTAGGGCCTCACAGAGGACAGCCATACTAGACTCCCTTCTCTAAGCACATCATAGCATCAGAAATAGTGTCAGGACTTGGTGCTGCTCCCAGGAGATGGATCCCAAGTTGGGCCCATCACTGAACCTCTTTTCCTTCAATCTCTTCTCCATTTTTGTCCCTGCAGTCCTTTTAGACAGGAACAATTCTGGGTCAGAAATTTTCAACTTGGGGCCCTGTCTATTTACTGGATATGAACTCTTTGAGTTCCCTTTTCCCACTGTTGGTCATTTTGGCTAAGGTCACCCTCATTGAGTCCTGGGAGTCTCTCACATCCTAGGTTTTTAGGACTTTCTAGAGGGTCTGCTCACTTCCCACCCTCAGAGGCTGCATATTTCCATTCATTCTCCTGACCCTTTGGGCTTCTCTTCTGTTCTCCTACATCCCATACCCAATCCTGTTCCCATTTTAGCCTCTGCCTCCCCTTTCCCACAGAGATCCCTCCTCCCTCTGCCTTCCATGATTATTTTGTTCCCCCTTCTAAGTGGAATTAAAGCATCCTTACTTGAGCCTTCTTTACTGTTAAACTTCTTTTGGACTGTGGATTGTATCCTGGGTATTCTGTACTTTGTGGCTAATATCCACTTATTGAATACATACCATGCATGTCATTTTGGGTCTGGGTTACCTCATTCAGGATGATATTTTCTAGTTCTATCCATTTGCATGAGAAATTCATGGTGTCCTCATTGTTAATAGTGAAATAATATTCCAATGTGTAAATAAACCACGTTTTCTGTATCCATCCTTCTGGTGAGGAAACATATGGGTTGTTTGTAGCTTCTGACTATCACCAACAAGGCTGCTGTGAACATAGTGGAGCATGTATCTTTATGCTATGGTGGAGCATCTTTTGGGTGTATACCCTGAATGGTATAGCTGGTCTTCAGGTACACCTATTCCTAGTTTACTGAGGGAGCACTAGGTTGATTTCTAGAGTGGGTGTACCAGTTTGCAATCCCACTAGCAATGGAGGAGTGTTCTTTTTTCTCCACATCCTTGCCAGTATCTGCTGTCACCTGAGTTTTTGATCTTAGCCATTCTGACTTGTGTGAGGTGGAATCTCAGGGTTGTTTTGATTTGCATTCCTCTGATAACTAAGGATGTTGATCATTTCTTTAGATGCTTCTTGGCCATTTGAGATTCCTCTGTTGAGAATTCTCTGTTTAGCTCTGTACTGCATTTTAAAATTGGGTTATTTGGCTTTTTTGTAGGTTAAGTTCTTAATATATTTTGGATATTAGCTTTCTATCAGATATAGGGTTAGTAAAGATTCTTTTCCCCCAATGTGTAGTTTGCCAATTTATCCTATTGAGAGTGTCCTTTGCCTTAGAGAAGTTTCTCAGTTTCACGAGGTCCCATTTATCAGTTGTTGATTTTAGAGCCTTAACCGTTGGTGCTCTATTCAGGAAGTTTCTCCCTGTGCCAATGAGTTTGAGGTTTTCCCCCACTTTCTCTTATATTAGATTCAGTGTCTGGTTTTATGTTGAGGTCCTTGATCCACTTGGACTTGAGCTTTGTGCAATGTGATAAACATGGATCTATTTTTATTCTTCTACATGCTGACCTCCAGTTAGACCAGCACCCTTTATTAAAGATGCTTTCTTCTTTCTGCTGTATGTTTTTGGATTCTCTATGAAAGATAAAGTGTTCATAGGTATGTCATTTTATTTCTGGATCTTTGATTCTGTTCCATTGATCTACTTGCCTGTCTCTGTATCAATACCATGCAGTTTTTATCATTATTGCTCTACAGTATAGTTTGAGGTCAGGGGTGGTAATTCTCCCAGAAGTTCTTTTATTGTTGAGAGTAGTTTTTGCTATCCTGGGTTTTTTGTTATTCCAAGTGAATTTGTAAATTGCTCTTTCTAACTCTATGAAGAATTGAGTTGGAATTTTGATGGGTATTGCATTGAATCTGTAGATTGCTTTCAGCAAGATGGCCAATTTTTTCTATATTAATCCTGCCAATCAATGAGCATGGGAGATCTTTCCATGTTCTGAGATATTCTTCGATTTCTTTCTTCAGAGACTGGAAGTTCTTGTCATACAGATCTTTCACTTGCTTGATTAGAGTCACACCAAGATATTTTATATTATTTGTGGCTATTGTGAAGGGTGTCATTTCCCTAATTTCTTTCTCAGCCTGTTTATCCTTTGAGTAGAGGAAGGGTACTAATTTGTTTTAGTTTATTTTATACCCAGCCATTTTACTGAAATTGTTTATCAGGTTTAGGAGTTCTCTGGTGGAACTTTTAGGGTCACTTAAGCATACTTAAGCATATCATCTGCAAATAGTGATATTTTGACATCTTCGCTTCCAATTTGTATCCCTTTGACCTCTTTTTGTTGTCTGATTGCTCTGGCTAGGACTTTGAGTACTATATTGAATAAGTAGAGTGAGAATGGGTAGCCTTGTCTATTCCCTGATTTTAGTGGGATTGCTCCAAGTTTCTCTCCATTTAGTTTGATGTTGGCTGTTGGTTTTCCTATATATTGCTTTATTATGTTTAGGTATGTGCCATTAATTTCTGATCTCTCCAGATTTTTAAAATGAACTAGTGTTGTATTTTGTCAAATGCTTTTTTAGCATCTAATGAGATGATCATGTAACTTTTTTGAGTTTGTTTATATAGTGGATTATGTTGATGGATTTTCATCTACATTGAATCATCCCTGCATCCCTGGTATGAAGTCTACTTGATTGTGGTGAATGATGGTTTTGATGTGTTCTTGGATTTGGTTTGCAAGAATTATATTGAGTATGTTTTCGTTCATATTCATAAGTGAAATTGGTTTGAAGTTCTCTTCCTTTGTGTGGTTTAGCTATCAAGTAACTATGGCATCATAGAATGAATTAGGTAGTGTTCCTTCTGTGTCTATTTTGTGGAATAGTTTTAAGAGTACTGGCATTAGCTCTTCTTTGAAGTTCTAGTAGAATTCTGCCGTAGTGCCATCTTGCCCTGGGCTTTTTTGGTTGGCAGGTTTTTAATGACTCCTTGTATTTCCTTAGGGGTTATGGGGCTATTTAGATAATTTAACTGATCTTGATTTAACTTCGGTACGTGATATCTCTCTAGAAAATCATCCATTTCATCTAGATATTCCAGTTATGTTGAATATAGGCTTTTGTAGTAAGACCTGATTTTTTTTTTCAGTTTTCTCAGTTTCTGTTGTTATGTTTTCCTTTTCATTTCTGATTTTGTTAGTTTGGATCCTGGCTCCATGTCCTTTAGTTAGATTGGCCAAGGGTTTATCTGTCTTAGTGATTTTCTCAAGGAACTAGATCTTGGTCTTGGTGATTCTTTGTATGATTTTTGTTTGTTTCTTTCTTTCAAATTCTTTTGTTTCAATTCCTAGTTTGGCTATTTCCTGCCTAATCCTCTTTGGTGTGTTTGCTTCTTTCTATTCTAGAGCTTTCAGGTCAAGTTGCTAGTATGGAGTCTCTCCAATTTCTTTTTTTCTTTTTTTTTTTTTTTTTTTTGGTTCTTTTTTTTGAGCTGGGGACCCAACCCAGGGCCTTGCGCCTCTAGGCAAGCGCCTACCACTGAGCTAAATCCCCAACCCCTCTCCAATTTCTTTTTATGAAGGCACTCAGTGCTATGGATTTTCCTCTTGTACACTACTTTCTTTGTGTCCCATAAGTTTGGGTATGCTGTGTCTTCTGTTTCTGTTTCTGTTTCGATGACCTGTCCATTGGGAAGAGTGTCGAAGTCTCCCACGATTATTGTGTGAAGTTCAATGTGTGTTTTGAGCTTTAGTAAAGTTTCTTTTACAAGAGTGGGTGCCCTTACATTTGAGGCACAGATTTTCGGAATTGAGACTTTCTCTTGGTGGATTTTTCCTTTGATGGATATGAAGTGTCCTTCCTTATCTCCTTTAATAACTTTTGATTGAAAGTCTACTTTATTGGATATTAGAATGGCTACTCCAGCTTGCCTTGGGTAACTATTTGCTTGGGAAACTCTTTTCCCACTGAGACAGTATCTGTCTTTGTCACTGAAACATGTTTCTTGTTGCAGCAAAATGCTGGATTCTGCTTGCATATCCAGTCTCTCATCCTGTGCCTTTTTATTTGGGAATTGGATACATTAACATTGAGAGATATTAAAGACTGGTGATTCTTAGTTTCTTTTATTTTTGTTGTTGGAGGTGGTGTTATGTGTATGTGATTCTCTCCTTTTGAGTTTGTTGTGAGATATTTAATTCTTGTGTTTTCTTGTGTGTAGTTACCTTCCTTGTATTGGAGTTTTCCTTCCAGTATCCTCTGTAGGGCTGATTAGTAGAAAGATATTGTTCAAATTTGGTTTTGTCATGGAATATCTTGGTTTTTCCATTTATGGCAATTGACAGTTTTGCTGGGTATAGTAGCTTGGGATTGCATTTGTATTTTGAATACAAATCTGAATGACATCTGTCCAGGATCTTCTACCTTTTAGAGTCTCTGTCGAGAAGTCTGGTATAATCCTTATAGGTCTGCCTTTATATGTTACTTGGTATTTTTCCCTTACAGCTCTTAATATTCTTTCTTCTGTGCATTTAGTGTTTTGATTATTACGTGATGGGAGCATTTTCTTTTCTAGTTCAATCTATTTGGTGTTCTGTAGGCTTCTTGTACATTTATGGCCTTGACTTTCTTTAGGTTAGGAAAATTTCCCATAATTCTGTTGAAGATGTTTTCTGGCCCTTTGAGGTAGGAATCTTTACCCTCTTCTATTCATATTATCTTAGGTTTTGTCTTTCATTGTGTCCTGAATTTCCTGGATGTTTTGGGTTAGGACGTTTTTTGTAGTTTATATTTTCTTTGACTCATGTTTCAATATCTTCTATGATATCTTCTATACCTGAGAGTCTTCTCTCTCTTGTATTCTGTTGGTGATTCTTGCATCTTTAGCTCCTGGTCTCTCTCTTAGCTTGTGTCTAGGCCTCTCCAGGGTTGCCTCCATTTGTGATTTTTTTTTTATTGTTTCCATTTTTAGGTCTTAGACTGTTCTGTTCAATTCCTTTACCTGCTTAATTGTATTTTCCTGTATTTCTTTAAGGGATTTATTTGTTTCCACTTTAAGGGCTTCTACCTGTTTGCCTGTGTTTTGCTTTAAGGGAGTTATTTATATCCTTCTTAAAGGCCTCTTCGTTAGATGGAATTTCAGGTAAGAATCTTGCTTTCATATGTGTTAGGATATCCAGGGCTTTCAGTGGTGGGATAACTGGATTGTGATGGTGCCAAATTGCATTAGCTACTGTCTTTTATGTTGCACTTGCCTCTGTCATCTGGTTATCTCTGGTGTTAACTGCCCTGGGTGTCTCTGACTGGATCGGGCTTCTTTGAAGGGAGGTAGAGCTCTGTGACATGGGTTAGAGCAGGTGTCCTGGGAGGCAGGCAGTGTTCTCTGGTTAGGTGGGGTTTCCTGTGACCCTGGTTAGAGTAGGCCTCTTCTGTCCCTGGTTAGAACAATCCCCTTGTGTCCCTGGTTATGGCAGGCCTCCTGCGAGACAGATAGGCTTTGTTCCTCATTACATCAGACCTCTTGGAAGACAGGTAGGTTGTGTGGTGTGGGAGGAACACAGCTGCTAATCTGGCCCAGGTGGAGTTGACCAGAAGTCAGGTGGAGCTTGAGCACCCTGGGTGGTTCCTGTGTCAGCTGGGCTCTATGTATGTCCCAACTGGGGTAGGTATTTGAGTGGGAGTCTCAACGGTGTCCCTGGTTGTTGAAGACTTCCTAGGAGACAGGTAGCTGTAGGGTGTAGGAGGGGAGTAGGCCTGCTGATCTGGCCTGGGTGGAGGAGCAGACAGGAAGCAAGGTCACACCTCTTAATAATGCCACACCCTATGGGCCAAGCATTCACACATGAGTCTATGGGGACCATTCCTATTCAAACCAATATAACGTCAATAATAATTAAAATCATGGTAAAATAAAAGACATTGTATTTCATAATTATTTCCCAATAGCTATTTAATGACCTTTATTTTATACATAGAAACAGTATACATAGAGAGATGATAAATGGATGAAATAAGTTTTTTTAAAGTAATTTACATATGGTAACAATTTAATAGTATCAAAGCATTTAGAATAAAAATGTAATATACCTCTGCCTTATTGTTCTTAATGTTCGTTTCACTTTTGGAGGTAATTATAACTTATATTTTTAATTTTAGCAGTTGGTTTTATAAGTAAAAACTGTAGGCGCATACACTTCTTGAATTTTAATATCGAATGGGATATATATTATCTCTTTTAAAGGAAAGTGTGAATTTTAGATAACTTGCATTCTCTCCTTAGTTCTAGGAGTTGATAAAACGTGTTGTTTTGTTAGTTACAATTTTTATGGTACTTATATGACTTTGATCCAATTCTATTGTCTTGAACCAGTATCTCTTGACCTCTTTTCTTAAAAGATAAAGAAAACTGGTTATATTTATTCTTTTCCTCTCTCTCCTCCAACTTCCCACCCTCTGCAGCTGTCTTGCCATGTTTCATGTTTGTTAATAGCATCTTCTGCCTTGAATTAGAGCCCGAACTTTCCTCCATTATCTTTAGGATAATCCCGAGAGGCTAAACAGTAAGTAGCATCAACATGATTCTAAGCACATATACGTTTCTTAACACTTAGTCAAAGAACCTTTCCTTTTCTAGGGGTCCAGTGTTGTAACTGTAGGAAAAGTTAAAGAGCCTTTTCATTCACCAAGTACCCCATGTCCTGTCATTTTCTTCTTTGTTAAATATCTGAAGCATTAACCATTGTCTTTTTCACTCCTGTTTTTGTAGTTGGTCTTTTCTTCCACTCAGTATTTGCCCTATACTTATGCACCCACTCTATCAACTTCCTTATTTCTCTCATTTCCATAACTCTTTGTATCCAATAAGCACAGCTATCATCCTGTAACATCGTTTTATTCACACCGGCATCGTCTACATGACTACTTCTAAATTTTAGATTCACATCTTTTTTTAGTGCTAAATTAATCTAGACTTACTGGAGCTGTCCTTATTTTCACCAATTTCTTAGAATACTCTATATGTACAAAATCATGCCATTTGTGAACAAGGTAATGTCACGGGATAAATTATGTCTCTGCAACATACAAATGGTTAAATCCTAAACACCAGCACCATTGAACTCAGTGGCCTCTGGAGACAGGCTACTATACAGTGATGACAGAGTTAACATGGAGTCTTTAGTGTGGGGCCCAATCCCATATGATGGATGTCTGTAAGGATAAGGAAAAAGGAAAGACAGAGAAAACTGATGTGGATACACAGGAAGAAGTCTTTAGAAGAAACCAACCCTGTCATACACCTAACTCAGACTTCTAACTTCTAAAAGTGTTAGAAAATAGATTTCTGTTTGATGAACCACCCAGCCTACAATGCATTGTTATGGAAGATGTAGCAAACTTAAATTTCCCTTCTCTATTTTTTGCCCCATTATACTGGGCAGAGTTTCTCAACTAGAATTATAGGTAAAGAAAAAGGCTTCTCCTTTATTTCCAAGACTGTGGTGGCGGGGTTCAATAGTTCATTATTAAGTGCAGTCTTAGTTGGAGGTTAGATGCTCTAAAAATATCACTTATCTAGCTGAGAAATTTTCTATTTCTAGTTTGTTGGAAGTTTTTTTTCAAATAATAGATTCATGCCAGACTTCTAAATGCTTTGTCTAAAATTATGGATCATGATTTTATTTTGATTAGGGATGAATTTCATTTTGCTTTGACCGTTGACTTAATTTTTTGATGAGAAAACCGGATTCTTGCTCCTGGGATAAACTTTGCATAGTTACATTATAGTAATAATTGTCACAGAATAATAAATTGCATTAGTCTATCTTCTGAGAAATATTTGTTTAAGTTCATGGTGAGATTTTGGTAACAGGGTTTTGCTTTCTTCAGTGTGAAGGCCATGTGGAATTCAAGTTTGGATGCTGGCTTTCTGCACTAGGCTAAAGTTGAACAAAATGAAAATAGAGAATGCCTCTAAATTACTTGCTCAGTGCATTTCAAAGTATAACAAAGAAATATTTTTAATTCACCTGTATCTGAAAATTGTCAGTTAAACCTTGTAAGTAGTACAGTTGAAGCACCTTTTCTATGTCTCTTGGGCAAGTACAACTCTCAGTGGTTGGTTCGTTCCATTTTATTTTCTCTAGAAAGAGAAGAATGGAACTAGGAGCTCTCCGGTGAATCAGAAAGATCTACCAAGCCCTAAACACTTCTGATCACCCACTGACATAAAAACCACTCCTCTGTGCATGTTAAATAAGGTTATTGCCGCTTGTCTGTAAGCCCTTCAGTGAGGTTGCCTGGGACACTTACATTCCTACTGAGGACAGCTTGTTTACATTTCACTAGCATCTGCTCTGATTTCCTCCAAATCTAAGCAAGAGTTACATTCCAACTTGACCCAAGGAAGGACAAATACAAAATGTAACCCTAGAAGAGAAGTTGTATCCATATTACAATGTTTTGCTACTTTATATCAGCAATAATGGGTACAAAGAAATTGGTAATAAAGTGGGATTATTAATGCTACAAAAGGGAGAAAGAGAGAGAGGGGGGGAGAGGGAGAGAGAGGGAGGAAGGGAGAGAGAGAGACAGAGAGAGAGACAGAGACAGAGAGACAGAGAGAGAAGGAGGGAGGGAGAGAGAGAGGAAGAGGAGGAGGGGAAGGAGGAGGAGGAGGAGGAGGAGGAGGAGGAGGAGGAGGAGTAACAATGGGTAGGTCTGAACTGATGAGTGAAGGAGCATATACCAGAGCCTTTATGTAGACTCTCAAGCAATGAGAGTTGTGCTTGACTCTAAATAAGTACTGAGCAAAACCCTGCATTTAATGAATCGGGATAGTAAGAATAACTTGATGAAAACTGAGTCCTCAGAAGATAGCAGGGCTGACTTTGGTGGGTAGCTTTCCTTTTCTTCCTAATCTTGTTTGTTGAATGAGTCAGAAGATTTTTCCTTTGATCCAGCTAGAGACATGATTTGAGAAGAGCCTCAGTAATATACAAAATACTCTTGGGGGATGCTCTCTGCCAAATGAGCACACAGACACTAATTGCTACGGTCTACATCAACTTCTAGATAGTGAGGATGCTAGCAATATAGCATGAGCCAAGCAGCCATGGCCAGAAAGTCATTTAACTGCAAGTAACAGAATAGACTTGGCCTTCTGCTTCATCACAAAGGACTGTGCGGGACTCTGAATGAGCTGAATTAGCACATTGTTTACCGATACATTATATATTTACTGGTTTCTTCTAAGTTAATAGATGAATAACATGTTAACACTGAGGTCTCGTTTATTCTCTATAATCAAAAGCCTGAGGTTTTATTGTGGGTTGTCTGATGCTGTTTGTATTCTGATGTTAATTCTGTTTCCTCAAGGATGAGAAGGGAAGGAGAGAGGACTAAAGGAGAGGAGGAAGTCATGATGGACCTGAGCCACCTGGCCAGGAGAAACTACAAGTAAGGGGTCTCATAGTTGGGAAATAAGTTAGTATAGTGCTAGATCTGCATATGCCCAGTCTAGGCATGTAGTGTATAAATAGAATAACTGGGCTGTTTTTATATGGGCTTATTGGAGTTGGAAATTCCAGCAATGGGTTTAGCAAAGAGAATTTTGATTTGAACCATGCTAGCTAGATTCCAAAACTTGGGTAAGTTTCCATGTCTAGCTCCCCCTGGTGATGGGAGATTCGTACATTTGAGAAAGGAGAAGGGACTTGAAATGCATTATAAGCCATTCCACCAATTTTCTTTTTGTCCTCACCCAGAGACAATTGTCATTGAAATGAACTATCTATTCCTTTGCTGAGACTACTAGATCTCAGTTAATTGTTGGTCTCTAAGTGTTGAGACTTGCATGACCAATAACTCAAAGAAAGTGATTAAGGACGTTCTTATCAGATTCTGCCACACAATATACCAGTCCTCCACTCAATTTGGTTCATAATAATGTGTCCTTTTTTTTTTTTAAATATAATAGCAAAATGGATATACTGAAAACAACTCAGAGAATCACCACTTTAAAAGCATCATAGGAAAGGTGTAAATGACTTATTCTCTTCCACCAAAACTATCCACTTCTCAAACTGATAGTAGATTTCAGGAATACTAGAGGAATTAATGCTATCGTTAAAAATTCAAAGATTTATACCTGGCCTTTGCTAGAAAAATTACCACCATCTTTCTCAGTTAGTTTTGCAAAGTAATAAGTGGTCTGTCCTTTCTCCCCGCCCTTTCTCTTTCCCTTTGCTCCACACAAATGGCAGAGTTGTCCTTTTAAACAGTAAGTTACAAAAAAGCCAAAAACTATACAATGTCTCAGAAGGTTCCAAATGCCCCATCCTTCTGTCACTTTTTTTTTGACTTGTTTCTGCTTTACCACACAAAAATATAGTGAAGTTAGGAGAGCCTACTACTGCTCCTTCAACACTCCAGTTGAGCTCCCATATGAGCGTGCTTTCTATTGACTGGCTCCCCATGTAATGGCTGCATGATCTGCTTTGACACCAGGATCAGAGGATAACAGTTGGTACATCCTTCTCAGTGAGCGTTCTGTGGCTACCTCATTTAATATGACAAGTCCTCCTCATTCTCTTCACCAACAAGGGCTTCTTCCTCTCCTCTCCACCTTCTTCAGGCTCCTGTTCCCCTTCTCCCTTCCCTTCTGCTGCTTCTCCTTTTTCTTTATCTGGACCTCCCTCTTGATCACTAGAGTGGAAACTCTATGTAGACAGGAAGTTCGTCTAGGTTAACTGTTGCATATTAGAAAAATATCGGCCACACTACGTTCTACAATTATTACGAGAAAACCAAGAGGCTTCCTTGCGATGACTCTTGCTGCCTTGTTACTCACTCAAACCCACATTTGTCATATTTTCAGATTGACATACGGTGCTTCTTGGTTCAGAAGACTTCTGTGTATCGCATCTGAGTAGATGGGAGCTCAGCAACTGCTAGGCAATTACCCATCTGTGGCTGGTGGGGTCTTCTCTATCCCAATAAGGAAGAACATCCATTATAGGAAGCTGAATTTCTCCTAGCAAAGACAGCAGGACACATCTTGGGCTCCATGATACAATCTGTTGGGGCACGGTCACCTCCACATCTTGTGGGGCACCATGCTGACTCTGTATAGTGAAACAATGTAACTAGGACTGAATGTTAATGAGTCAGAGGTACTTCTGAGATTTCATGCTTTAGACTTTTTTGAAACTGAAATCCATCAGTCTTGAGCATCATCCAGTTTTTCTGATGTTCCTGATTGACCTGACTTGGCTACAACCAGATGAGTGTCTTTTATCTTTGTTACACATGTGCTTCTTCCCTCTACTTCTTACTCTATCCTCTACACATTCTCCATGTCCCCTCTTCTACTCTATGGTTACACCTCTGCATCCACATTCTGGAATCACCAAAAAGTCAAGTCAATCCTTCCTCCCATTTTTTTTCACAAGAGTCTCCAAGATCCATCCACTGTTTGGCTGTGGGTCTCTGTCTGAGTTGGCTGCTGGGCAGAGCCTCTCAGAGGGCAACATGCTCCTGTGTGCAAGCATAAGAGATATCATTAATAGTGCCAGGGATTGGTACTTGCCCATGGGACGGCAGACCTTCTTTACTTGTGATGAGTAAGATAAGTGAAGCAGAATAGGATACGACTGTGGAGATAATAAAATGCTAATTGTGGCTCATGAAAAAAGTGAGGATTTAGGTGGCTTTCTAGTACCAGTTCATGGATATGGCTAGTGATCTGACCAAATGATCTAATGCTTGGGAAAAGAAACATTGGGAAACTGATGGGTTCTGAGGGCAGATGAAGTGTAATAGACGCCATATGTGGGAATATTTGCATCTTTGAATGTTCGCACAAAGCCTTCTCCAACTCAGGTGTCAGCGACTTCTTTTTCCTCTTCAACCCTGGAGTTTCATCAGTAGCATGTGATAAGAGCAGAGATGCTTCTTCATGTCAACATGGCGGGCTTTTCCTCATCTAGACAGACATGACTGTATCATGCCTTTGCGCCAAAGTATTTGACAGAAGCAGCCAGCTCATTCTCCAAGGCTTCGTTACTTGTGAATACATTTGACAATGATACTTTCCCTTGTGCAATAAAGTGAAGATAAATATGAGACCCTGTTTCCTACACTTCCAAAATGAAGTGTCTTTAAGAGTATATTTAATGGCAAGTCAAAAACATGACCAATATCTTACATATCTAGCATATCCCACTATTGAATAGTATTAGTAAATACTGAATATCTTTATTGCATCAGTGCAATAAAAGCAGATTTTATTGATTTTTTTTCCCCTACTACTATGCACTGCCGGCATTACTATCTACAGACTGACTATTTATAGACACTGGACCAGTAATTCATTTCTTAATGGAAAAATTAAGTAATAATAGTCAAAGAATTAAAAGTATTAGTGTCTAATACTCCCACCCTCAGAGAATTTGTACTATAAACTGGTAGAATGGTTAAACACTTAATTCATTAGACATTCAATATACATGATTAGTGATACACAAGAGACTATATATTCTAAACTAGGGGACAATGCATAGTATACTATGTATTAAGCACTCAGAATGCTTGAGTCAGGTCAAGTAAGGAGTCAGGGAGGAGTGGTCCATTTCTCAATTATTTGAACTCCAACCACACAACTCTACTGGTTTAAAAGCAATGATAACTATGATTTTGACCTGTCTCCCTTTTAGGTAGAGGGTGAATCTGCTTTTATTGTTTGAGGAATACTGAACTTAAGTAATTTTAGATGACACTCAGGATTGGGAAATATGAAAAATTCAACTAAAGATTGAATAGATATTCAGTATTTACTAATACTATTCAATAGTGGGATATGCTAGATATGTAAGATATTGGTCATGTTTTGACTTGCCATTAAATATACTCTTAAAGACACTTCATTTTGGAAGTGTAGGAAACAGGGTCTCATATAGCCCAGGTTTTCCTTGAACTGGTTATGTAGCCTAGAGTAGGTTTAAAATTCTGATTATCCTGCTTCTGGTATGTTGATTTCAGGTGTATTTTAGTTACTTTTCTATTGCTGTGGAAAAGCACACTGACATTCTTTCGCTCCAAACTTCTTCATAGAATTCTGGATTTCTAGGAGCTTGTGTGGTTTCTTTTTACTTCTCTTGACTTCTAATATTTCTCCCCTGAAATTAGAAACTAGAGTCCATATTTTTCCTGTATCTGTTGAATATTTGCAACCATGGTAAACTTTAGAAAATACTTAGAGTAATGTCAAAGGATGTTTGAACAAAGTACCCAGCTAGAAGTAGCACTGTATTGTTCCTGGTGCTTATAGCCTTGTTTATTTCTCTACCTCTATTATGTCACTTTTATGGGACTCTATTTTCTCAGCACCCTTTTGAATTTAGAAGCTGGTGTTTTATTTTGGGAGTTCTCTGGGAGATATTTGTTATAGATACAACCCACATTATGGGTAAATAGCCAGTCTTTTTCCTTAGTGCCATTTGTATTCATCCCCCTTTCAAAATTGCCTGGTAGAATTTACAAACAGTATCACAAACCCTGCTTCCCCATCTGATTAGCATCTCTTTGCCCTTTTGCTTCCAGCCTTTCCTGAGTCATTCTATTTTAAATTGTCTGCTCTATCTGTTTGAGCGTTCTTTACTGCCAATCTAATAGAATAATATATTCCATTTCCCCTGGGATATGACAGCTGTACTGAGATATAGTTATTATTTCATATCGCTCTCTTCTCGGTAGTGTCATTGTTTCCTATGCTTTATCAGGAAAAAAAAAATACTGAGGGCACAAGCTAAGACAGCATAAAATCTTCGAAAAATTCCTTTTTCTCCAAGAGCAATGGTTTTGACAACCAGTTTTTAACCTATCTTTGGTTTTCTCGTCTGAATTAAGGAGAAGCTTCCCCAAGACATATCTCTCATGCCGAGTCTGCACAGCCACGAATCCCGTTACATTCCCAGCTCCAGATTTTTGGTGTCGGGATTTGGATAATTCCCTATCAAGCATCACATGTAAACTAATTCCTTCCCTTGGGAGGCCTCCTCGCAAACTTGTGTGTGTGGGAAAAGCTGCGTTCTTCCTCTCACCCATTTGCCGTGATTTAACGACGCTCGGGACCATCTAGGAAGTAGAGAGTTCAGGCACCGAGTGTTCACGGTGCGGGGGTTTATCTCATTCTAGATTTTTAAAAGAAAAATTCCTTATGTAAGTGGACCCTCCCTCTCATTCCTTTGAATTTCAGACCTGTAAAGACAAGGGCCAATGAATTAGTTGGTAAAAAAATCTTTCAAATCTTCTTGTAAATGTACCATTTTTTTTTCTAAACGCCATTAGCAGGTACTGTGCTCCTGGGCTCTGCCGTTTCCTTCACAGGCAGCGTTGTAAACACAGCCATACCTAACTCAGCATTTAAGACTGGGCCATCACACATTCCTTTCCCCAAATTAAGCATCTGTGCTGTCTGTCTTCATGTAAATGCTCATGGATAGCTATGTCCATAAATGAAATGTGACGATATTAAATACCAAATAAATAATGCTTTATCGTAAAAGTGTCATTCTCATGGAATGCTTAACTTTAACTTGTGTAGTTTCAACTAAAGAAATAAATTACAGATTGTAACAAGTATTTCAAGATTGTGATTTTTACTTGATTCGGCAACAGGAAAATGGAATTTCCGTGTATCTTCAAACTTGACTTTTAGCCCAGATTTAGACAAAAACACGGCATCTTTTTTGGTTAATTTCATTTGCAGCCGAATTAGTCATAATTTCCTTTTTGGTCCCACTTAGTCTGCAGACACATCATCAGCGATTAACTGTTTACTTTCCACTTGTTGAAATTCTGAACCTAAGTTCTACTCCTATTGTTAACGCTCCTATTGTTAACACAGAGATCTGTAAAATGTGACTAAATCTTGAACGAGCGCCCATACAATATGTTTAAATTTAATATTGGGTTAGTGTATACATGGCAAAGTGCAGCAACCTGTCTTTGCAATTGTTATAACATGAATTTAAATATCATGTAGTTTTTAAAAGCAGCTTTTCAGTTATGAAAACAGTAAAAAGGCCCTGAAGACTGACTCCCATGCAAAATGTTTAGTGATTCTAATTTGTGCTTTCTAGCACAGCCTAGGAGATACATTTTGATTTATCCCTAAAATGTTCATATCGTTACAAAGTTACTGTGCATTTTCTATCATTGTTACTACTGCTTCTTTGAGATTTTGTTGGCACCGTGGTTAGTAATGGTACGACCTTGATGACATGGAGTCTGACCCTGTCTTAGTTTGCTCTGTATTGCAGTGACAAAACCATAACCAAAAGCAAACTTCGTGAGTGTGGGGTTTATTTAGCTCATGCGTTACCATCACAGTCAATCAATCATGCACGAAGTCAGGGCAGGAACTCAAGGCAGGATCGTGCAGGCAGGAACTGAACACAGGCGTGGAGGGTGACTGCTCACAGACTTCTTTACCATGGCTTGCTCAATGATAAATTTTTTAATGTAAATTTTGTCATAATATGATATAATACAATATATAATCCAATTACATAGAATTATATCACCTTCACCCTTCCACTTCTCCCTCCAGCCCCTTTCTGTAACCTTTCCTCAACTCCCCCCATGAGGGGATGAACCCACTCTCAAGCCAGTGAGCCTGCTTTTCTTTAATTATTATCATTACACACAATACACATGTGTATACACGCATATGCATAAATATTTGTAAATACTGTCTATTGAGTCCATTTTTATTGGTAATACATACATGATTTCAAGGCTGACGACCATGTAGTTGACAACCAATAAGGAAACTCATCCCAGGGATAGAGTAATTCTCTGACCAGCATTCACGGGGCGCCTATGGGTCTTTGTCTAGGAGCAGGACACCATGAACTTTTCCCCTTTCCGTATTACATGTGCATTGCTATTGTGTCTGGCCAGGCTTTTCCCAGCAGACTTCTTGGTATCATGGCTCATAAAAGTCTCCTCTTCCCCGACCATAGATGGAGAAACGTAATGCAGGTGCCTGGTCTGGAGTTAAGCTCCTCACAATCCATTGTTTTATGTATTGTGTCCAAATACAGTTTTAAGTGATGGACTCCATGTGCTTTAACAAGAGGTCTGGTACTGAAAACCTAGTCAACTTCCTGAGGCAAATGAGTCAATGGACAATAGAAAAGAATCTACTGGGTTGGAGAGATGGCTCAGTGGTTGGAGAGATGGCTCAGTGGTTAAGAGCACTGACTGCTCATCCAGAGGTCCTGAGTTCAAATCCCAGCAACCACATGGTGGCTCACAACCATCTGTAATGGGATCTGATGCCCTCTTCTGGTGTGTCTTACATATAATAAACAAATAAATTTAAAAAAATCTACTAAACCCACTTCGCTAGACCAGCATAATTCCTTACTACATTCTAAATCTTATACTCACAGATAAGGGTAGCCACTATCCCCCAGCAAAGAAGCCTTTCTTCAGCTTGCAGTCTCATACATACAACCTAGGACCAGCTTGTTCATGGGTGACACTGCCTTCAGTGGTCTAGACTCATCCACATAAGTCATTCATCAGCAGAATGTTCTTCAGGACAATGCTGAAAGAGGTATTTTCTCAGTTGAGATTGCTTTTCCCAGATGACCCTAGCTTGTTGACAAGCAAACAAAGAAACAAACAAAGCTAGGATAGACACCTTCTCCATAACTCACTACTAGAGTTAATCGTTCTTTTTCCTTTGCTTCTTAATTTGTAATCGAAGACAGTCATAGTTCCTATTTCCTGTGCTGCTGTAACGATTAACAAAGCAGATACAGAGCAGAGTTCTAGTAAATTCTTAGAAGACAACCTGACTTTCAGAAGCATTACAACAATATGAGTGGTAAAATTAAAGACACCAGAGCTGATCAGACCTGGGTATCAAGCTGAGTTCTTTGTACTGTTGGTTTGAAGCTGGCAAGTAATTGCTTCGTTGTGTTCTCTCAGCACCTAGCTAGCTTTCCCATGTGGTAAACAGGGGTCATAATACATGATGGATCCTTTGTGTATGGCAGAGCACATAAGATGAAAGGCTCAGTTCAATGTCGCCATGTGGTAGGAACACAATTGGTACCCAACATTCCACATAGTCTTCAGAAAAATCTTTTCAATATTTCTGACAGGAACAAAAATGGATGCATTAATACTAAGGCGTAAAGAATAAAGAGCTAACAGAAATCCTAGAGTCCTTTGGTCAGTAGTCCTTAATTATGTTATAAAGGAACGATACACCCCACCTGTAAGGGACAAGAATAAAATTCATTTTAATTTGATTTCATGCAATTCTGGACAGAGTCCGTTTATCCTAAAGTCCCTTCAATTCCAAACATCTTCACTTGCTGATATAGCAATGTCACTCTGATCCTTTTAGTTGAGCTGGGTTCTTGCAGGACTAGGGCAAGTTTCAGATTGGGAAAGCCCTCCTTCCGAAGGCAGTATTAGCAATTCTGAGTTCCGGGTGGCTGTCAGCCATTATTGTGCTTTGTGCACCGGTTCATGCTAAACCTCGCCAGAGTTAGTGAGTACAGGTCTGCAGAGTAGGGCTTTGGTGTGCAGAATAAAGGGTATTTTTAAAAATTCACCTGATTTTCTGGAGACTGGGAAGTTCCAAAAATTACGTTCTGTGGAGGGTGTTTAACACTTAAACAATTTTTTTTTTTTTGAAGCAAGCTGGAGGTGTGACTTACATTGAGGTTTGTACTATGCTCCCTCTAGGAACAGGTCAGGCTCCTCCCCCTCCTCCCTATCCCATTCCCTCTCCCTCTCCCCTCTCCCTCCCCACCTAAGTGGTACTTCTTCGCTTCTAGTCCACTTTTATTCCACAGTCTGTTCTGTGGGCTGTGGTTAAGGTTTTCTTCTCAAAGTCTCACTGCTAAATTGATTTGGACCCTGTACCTCAGATCTGAGTCACGATTCTCAGAACAGTCGTGCTCTGCACAGCCAGCAAATGCTTCTGATTTACCGTTACTGTCTGTCTGCCTCTTTACTGTCTCCATAACAACTGCAATGCATATTATCTATTGTCCGAGGCTAAATTAAAACTTAATAATTAATTTCAAGCTTAACAGCATTACATTAGCCAGGGTCATCGTTTTCACACTTGGTGTTTTCTACAATTTCCTGTTTTTGAATAAGATGTGCATGGAGATAGCAGGAAGAGTGAACTTCATCGAACTTTATGTTGTCTGGTTATCCATATCGATGGGACTTTTCTTCTAAGCTATGCTTCTGCATTATTTTGTTTGTTTGGCTTATTTTTTCCTTTCGTAATTACTTACTGGCATATAGATTGTGGCTCTCTTCTCTAGGGCCAGACCAGGAAGCAAGACTTACATGGAAATTATTGTTTCTTTTCTATAAGAGTGGGGTTTTGGTTCTCTCACTGATTCAAGGATGAGTTTTCAGCCTGTCTTAACAGTGGAACAATTGGTGACGTATTGCTCTAGAAACCAAGGTAGTTACGTGAGAGTGTGGTCAAATGACCCTGCCGCAGCTGACTTCATTACAGGGTGTCATGACGAATGACACGATTCCCTAAGCAGAGGTATTTAATTACGTAAAGAAGGTAGTCATACTATCCTCACAACAGAAGCATCACTTCCCCTTAACTTTCTTTAAATAAAAATGAAAGGCAGATTATATAAGTAAACTGTGTTGGTTTTTGATTGTATACTCAAGGAGAAACTAAGTTTTGAATTATTGTAATTTCATAACAGTAATGACCTAAAGTTGTTCTATATTATATTTTAGAATAAAGGTATAATAGCTAGCATAAATTGATTTTTGTAGCTAAGTTTATTTGCTATAATTTGATTAAAACCTCTGAATGCAGTGTAGCAAAAATAATCTTTTCAAAAATAGTTTTTGAAACACATACATACATACATACGTACATACATGCATACATACATACGTTAGAATCATTAGGAGCTGTTATTGAAGCATACATCAGTGGCTCATGGAAATTCACAGAAGAGAACGTATCACACTACAAACATTTTAAACACCTCATTGGGCAGTCTCTACAAGTTTATTTCTGGCAATTTCTGGGACAGGACCCTGAATTTCAAGGAATTACAACTTAGAAATGTAGGGCAAAAGAAATGGAGGCATTTTTCATTTTTCTTCTGCTAGTAAACTCTTCAATCCAGCCCCTTCTAGTCTTCATCCTGTTCCTCACAGAGATAAGAAAGGTGAAGTAAGGAAGGGCCGTATAGAAAGATGGAAGATAAGGAATTCCAGAAACTAACAGCTCATCGGCAGCTCTTAGGAGCTGCTTGGTAGTTGGAACATAAACTCCATGTTCAAGATCCTCCTCAAAGTTTAAACTTCTGTCTCCAAATTAAGCATGGCATAGGGTAGGTTAATTTTTTTAATTTTTAAAATTTTTTATTATTATTTATATGTATGCTTGTTTTGTCTGTCTGGATGTCTGGGCTCCAGATGCATGCAGTGTCCCTGGAGGCCAGAAGTGGGTGTCAGAACCCCTCGGACTGGAGTTGTAAGCCTCTGTGGGAGCTGCGGATTGACCTCAGATCCTCTGTAAGAGCAACCAGTGTTCTTACCCATGAGCCATTGCTCTAGCCGTGGGTTAATCTTTTAACCCAGGATAAAAGTTCATTGACAGCATGTGTGAGAAAACACAGAGACGCATAAAGCTGCATCCGTAAGAGATGCTGTGTCCCATGAAAAAATTTAAAACGACCCTTCCATGTTCATGGATTTGAAGAAGTGATATTGTGAAAATGGCCATCCTACCAAAAGCAATCTACAGATTTAATTCCCATAAAAATACCAGGTCCTTTATTCACAAACATAGAAAAAAATTCAAACCTTTATGTGGAGGCACAAAAGACCATGGATAGCTAAAAAAAAACAAAACAAAACAAAACAAAACAAACAACCTGACCTAAAAGAATACTTTGTGAGGTCCTGATTTCACACAGCCCTACAGAGCTATCATAATAAATAAACACCAAGAAGCATTGACACAAACATTAGCACATAGCTTGATAGGGTAGAATAGAGAATCCAGATACACATCCATGTAACTCGTGCTATACTCTGGATGTCCATCAAGTGGTGAGTCGATAATGAAAATGTGACACGTATACACAGTAGATTAATACTCCTCTGCGGATAGAAATGTAGTAGTAAAATTTACAACTAAATGGGTGGAACCAGAAAAGAGCCATACTTAGTGAGATCTAGGCCCAAAGGCAAATGTTACATTTTCTTTCTCATATGTGGGCGCTAATTTCAAATCTCATATTTTGTGTGTTTAGCATAGAGTACAAGTGGAAATTAGTAAAGCAGTCACAGGTCAATGGAAAGGGGAATATATATATATATATATATATATATATATATATATATATATGCCATTGGATTATAGATGATAAAAGTAGAATTTGGGAATTCTAAGAGCAGAAAGCTTCACGTAGATAATAGACTGGGGGAGATGGGAAATGCCCTTCATGCCATGGTCAGTTTGCCTTATGACAAGAAATATCACTGGCTCTATCAAGAATGCAGATCCTAACCTATCTAACTAAGGAACTATGGGGTGATCAAGTATCACACTAAGTTCTTCTTGCTCTGTGTCTCCCTCCTTGTAGTTGACAACACGCAAATGGACCGTTTGAACCCGTCATTCATTTTCCACTCTAACTGGTGAAGAACTGGAAGGACCGTCAGACCCCAAGAGCAGCAAGGAGGACACTGAGCTGGGGAAGGGCCTGACAAATGCCTCTGTGTCCTCCACTGTGCTCTCTGCTTCACTTCCTCCTCTTACATTTCCTGGACGGTGCAGGGCCTCTGAAGCTTTTTAGACTTTAGATCTGCTCACCGTTCAGAGGATTTGTCAGTTTAGGGAAACATGCAAGGGGATTCTGTGGGTCCAACTTCTGGCACCTGAAACTCTCTGTGGCCTTTTATGAGGCGTTCTATGAGTCATCTCTATCACGCTAACTACTGAAAGGTAGTGTTTAGGGGTTTTTTTGTTTGTTTGTTTTTTTGGTTTTTGTTTTCATTTCAAGGGCTCTGCCCTCATATAGAATGCTAGCTGGGCACTTCTGTCTAACTTGGTAATAAATGCTCCTCTCCAAGTCCTAATTTACCAGAACCCAGGAAAAGACTCCTACTTGCCAGATTAAAAGCAGCCTGGTAGATGGGATCCACAGAATAAAGCAAGCACACTGAAGGCTTCCATGACCTGTCTGGTGCTCCCAACACACCGATATGCTTAATGGCCTAGAAGGTTTTCAAAATCCGCCTTATACTAAACTATGATTTGATTTTTTTAAATTGAAGTTTCAGCCTAGCAAAGGTGACTCCGAGGGAAAGGGCACTCACCAGCAAGCCTGACAACCTGAAGTTGTTCTTGGAACCCAATTTGTGGATGAAGATTGACATAGCCAAGTTGAGGTACTTTCTGTATGGTCACATGTATGTGCTCGCACATGAAGTAATTAGATGCACACATTTATATTATAAATTTGGGTTCATTGAGTAGGCTTGATAGATTAAAGATCAATCACCAATTGTTGAAAGCAATTCCAGCCCTATCTCTTTTTTACCAGGAGCTTGAGCTCAAGGAATAGGAGTGCTGAAAGCCTGAACTATCACCAGCCAATCAAGGATATGCCATGAAGTCAGGTGTAGCTGAGGACATCATCATGTATAATAACACATTTCTATCAGTCAGGAAATTCTAAGGGTTTTAGAAGCTTTGTGCCACCAATAGGGACAAATTTATATATATATATATATATATATATATATATATGAAATTCTTATGTATTCATATATATATATATATGAAAGAATTCTTATATATGTATTTTTGTACCATACCTACCTATCTTGGGTCTTTTTTATTAGACAGCATAAGAGCTCATGATGCACTTAGGAACTATGTTTCAGGAGCTAGCACATGCTAAATCGGGGACCAGATATATGACAAGAGAGAGACACTCCTTTTTATTGAAGATATTTTTCCTTATAATACATTATGATAGCCGTTTCCTCCTCTTCATCTCCTCCCAGATCTTCCCTAATTTCCCTTCTGTTCAACTCCATGCCTTCTTTTTCACTCTATTTAGAAAACAAACAGGAAAATATAAAATCAAACAAACCAGAATAAAACCCACCAAAGAAACAAAAGATTCTTGAAACACACACACACACACACACACACACACACACACACACACACACACACACACACACACACTTTTCTCATGCTTACACAGTATTAATGAGGATTTTATTTCTGTGAAGAGACACTGTAACCTAGGCAACTCTTCAATTGTATGGCTGAAACTGTAAAGCTTGACTGCTTGTAGGGCTGGAACATGGCTCCCTTGTTCAATGACATCTACACCAGCTTTTGGTATTCACTGCCTAAGCTTGGCTAATGTGGAACTTGCTCTGTAGACCAGGCTGGCCTTGAACTCAGAGATCTGCAGGTCTTTGTCTCCTGAGTACTGGAATTAAAGACATATATTACCATGCTTTGATCTAAGCATTTCTTTAATTCCCTTTCACAAGATGGACGCTTATCTCCTTTGGACTTCGCCTCAAGGTCACCACTCTTAATTCCATTTAACATCTTTAATCTCTTTGTCTCACTGAATGCAGGATTCAGCTCCATTCCACTTTCTAGTGCTCCTTAAATCTTTCAACCATGTAGTTTGCATTTTTCCTTTCTCAGCTTGCTACGTTTGATCAAACCTTCACTGACTGGACCACCTATGTTGGCCTCCTAAAGTGGCCACAACAAACTATTAAAAAAGTGATAATTTAAAACAACAGGATTCCTTTCTTCTCAACTCTAGACCATAGAATTTGAAAGTCATGGACTCTCAGGGTTCTAGTCAGAGTGGAGGCTCCAGGAGAGCAGCCTTCCATTTCTAGTTCCTGATGGTGGCAGGCATACCTTTTGACCCCCTCCCTCCCTCATGTCTGAACTTGGTTTTCTCTGCTATCATCAATGTGTACCTCCCCGCCCCCTTTCCCCTCCTTTCTTCCTCTTTCTCCCATCTCTCTTTTTTCCCTTTTGCTCAAGTGTTTATATCATTTATATTCAGAATTCTCTTCTATAATCTAAGATGGTCTCATCCCAAGTTTCTTTATGGGGGTTGGGCAAAATTTCTCCCACCACGTATTTTTAAATTTAATTTTTAAAAAAAATTTTTCCAAAAGAAAGGTATTTTAAATGAGCTTGGTTAAGACTTAATCTCTTCACATTTCATTTTTTCTCCCCTCATATATTTTTTTACATTGGATGGCTTTGAAGTTGGTGTGAGTGGACCTAAAGGGAAATTGAATTAGACATATCTTTAGTGTACAATGTGTTTAGGTACTTTTTGTATTGTTTTTGTTTCATAAGTACAGTGAAGCAATTTAGTGTAGGGATGGCTTCCAGGAATACTTGTGTGCAAATTATACTGACTTTCCCAGAAAAGTGCAAAGCCATAGGCATATTATCCATATACATCTTATATAGGACACATATCATGTTCTTTAGCAGAGGCACTGCAAATGCAAAGGGATGGGTTTAAATGCATTGAACAAGAAGTGTGTAGAAATGTCTTCCTATTAACTTGTAAAGAAGTCATGAGCAAAGAGATGGAATCTTGTCGATGTCAATGTTGCCCAAGTCTCTCACGTCAGTAATACACACGTTACTGCAACATGCAGATTCATAAATTCACAATATTTACATGTAATCAATGTAGGAGTTCATTAAAACTGTACTTCTCAGAATTGTTATGTTTTAATGCATCACATTTTAATGGTACTCAAAGCAATTAGCATAACTGCATCTCAAGTCATACATTCATGCATTGAAAGATGTTAGTGTATACATTGATATAGCTGCTGTATCATGAACTAGAGAAGTCTGTCTGTTACAAATTAAATATGCACATTACCACTGATGCGGCAACATGACCTAAAGAAATACCAGTTCTAGTGATATAACCACACCGCTGAGAGTCGCTCATCCATTTGTCAATCAATCTCAAAGACTTTTATAACTTTAACAGTAAAGAGTTGTGTACCTTCAATATGCTCGTGTATACTATTGCATCAACATTGAAACTTAGTCAATGATTTGAATGAAGAGTAAATTATATTTTATCCTCTCTATAGAAGAAGATATTATGAAATAATTATTACCTGAAAAATCGAAAACATTCACAGTCTAAGACAGCAAAAATAGTAATTTGGAGATGACTTGAGCAGTAAAATGTTTGCTCAGAAGCATGGCTTTCACAGTATATATAGGACTTCTCCCTCTAGGGAATTTGAACTCTCATTTGTCCTATCCTAATGTTCCTTCTATGTGTTTACATGTAGAAAAAGCTGGAATTATATTGCATGAGATTTGCACACACATATACAAAACTTTAGCTTGTCACTGGTTTCTTTTTCATTAAGCATATTATTGATTTTATATTTATATGGTCATATTACTTTTTCTTAGATTGCATTTCTGATCCACACATATTTCAGGGTCTCTCTTTACCTGGTCTAGGAGTTTTGAGTCGATGTCAAAGTCTTGACAAGGGTGAACATTAGTGGTTCTGTTTCAGCACAAGAGGTCATCTTTATGGTTGTGGTTTGAATGAGCAACGTCCTCAGTGGCATCACATACTTCAACAGTCTTCAGACGACGGCTCGGCTTGGAAAGGCTAAGGGACTTTTAGGATGTGGATCCTCACTGCGTTACATTATAGCAGCAGAAGAGGAACTAATTCATGTAGAGACGCAAGACTTATCCTGTTGAAAGACTCTCCAGCACTGTGTTACATGTAAAACAGAATTTACAAGATTAAAACTCCAGTTAGACAGCTCACATATCTTAATTGTGGTTTATTTTTGGAAAGGTACCCCACAAACAACTTTTGATTTAAGAAACGAAAACATATATTGGCAAAAATTAGAAAAGCTTGAGTTTAAATATCTTTCATATATATATATATATATTTCACAACTAGAAAAAGAAAACAACTGTATTAGGTACTTTCTGTTGTTGTGATGAAATGTCATGACCAAATTGGACTTATGAAAGAAAGCATTTATTTTTGATTATAATTCCAGAGGGAGAGCCCATAATGATTAGAGAGACACGGCAGCAGCAGGGCTTAGGCCCAGAGTATGGAGAAAATAGAAATGGGGAGAGACTATACACTTTTACGGCCCATGCCCAGTGATAGATTCCTTCAGTAAAGCTCTGCTTCCTAAAGGTTCCAAAGCTTCCCCAAACAGCCCCACCAGTTGGGGACAAAGGTTCAACTACCTGAATCTACAAGGACTTTTCTCATTCGAACCACCACCAGGACTATGTGTACACATTTTTGTCTATTTAAAACATATACATTAGGACTAGGAAGGTAGCATTCTTGGTGCTTGCACTTCAAGCATTAGAACCTGAGCTGGATCCCCAGCAACCAGGAAGACAGCCAGGCATCAGCGCAGACCTGTAATTCCATCACTAGGGAGACAGAGGCAAGAGGATTCTAAGGACTCACTGGACAGCTAGGATAACAGAATTGGTGAGATCCAGTAGGAGAACTCGTCACAAAAAATAAGGAGGAAGATGATAAAGGTACCTGATATCAACCTCTGACCTCTACATACATACATGCATCCCTGAACATGTCTGTACAAACCCAGCCCTATACCATCGAATGGCATATTTATGACTGTTTTGAAAATGGACTATTATATTTTCTACTTTATTCTTAGCCTCACAAGAAAAAAAAGACCTAATATTTGTTGCGATAATAGTATGCTAATAGGAAAGTGACTTAATGATTCCAATTACTTTTTTTTTTTTAAATGATGGCCATTTTAAATCTTTCTTAATAGCCCAAGCTGTGGTTGAAAAATGAAACCAAAAATATATAGGAAAAGGGATTTTCAAATCAACCTTGCTCCTACCCTGCTGCTACTCCTCTTCGGTATGAATAATGCAGTAAATATACTCAGTGGTAATGAACTGGATGCTTGAAACACTAGATCATTAACAAGCTAAACCTAGGTTATATATATTTAGTACACAAGTTTTATCAATAACACATTAATATTTCATTTTTTTTTTTTTTAGTTTACCAGGGGATTTCCAGTTAATTACTTTCAGGGAAGAGATTTTTCATATGCCAGTGGCACGAATGTTTCATGATGGATGTGCTTTGGGACATAAAATCCATCATTTTTTTGGCTAAACTCTAATCCCTCAAGAGGTCAGCCCCATATTGGATTTGTGGCAGCCTCCTTCATCTCTGCTCACAGCCAAGTCTTTCTCTGAACTCTGACTCCCTGTCCTTTTGTCGCTGTTGGGTCTTCAGGGTCTGTTTCTATTGTTTTGTTTATTTTTGTTTCAGTAATTTTAGCCCGATTCTTGTGTCCACAGTCTGAAAAAGAGTCATGTGATCCCAAGGACCATGGAGTCCCTAAGCAGCAGAGTTCTTAGCAATTGCCAAGTCAGGTCTTTGGGGATCAGAGACTGATCTTCGCATGACCCAATACGTTCTGGCCAGATTTCCAGCGGGCACGTGACACAAAACATGGCTCCGGATATTTTTATTTAGTATTGAACAACTGCTTGGAGGGCTGGAGAGATAGCTGAGTCAGCAAAGTGCTTTGCTTCCTACGCATGAGTTCTAAACCCAGTCCACACGTGGGAAGGCAGGTGTCCTTGTGTAAGTTTGTAATCCCAGCACAGGGAGGTGGGGATAGAGCGATCCCTAAGGCTCTCTGGGTGGCCAATCTGGACCAATTAGCAAGCTCCAGACCAAATAGAGACCTTGTCTCAAAACAAACAACAACAACAACAACAAAAATGGATCGCATCTATAGATCAATACACGTTGCCCTCCTCATACACGTTGGCATACATACAGACACAAACATAAGCGTTAGAACGCACATGCGCATGCGCACCCCCCCACACTTAAAAGGCACTTGCAAGGCATAATTTTAGAAAATTATGCTACAGCATGCTATATGCACTGAACATTTATTTCAGCCAAACTAAGATTAAAACTATCACTACATTAAAAACACAAGCAGGCACAAAGTGAAATGAAACATTAATATACTAAATAAGGCCCAGATTGACATGGCTGGAAGACTAATTTGTCCTCAGGTTCCCAGCCAAAGTAAAGGTTAGAAGAACAGTGGCAGATTCCATATGCTTGAGGCATATTTCTGAGATCCCATCTGTCATAATTACAGTATGTAATTCAGAATATATTTCATCACCATCAAGTGGAGCCATGCTTTATCTAAAATGACCAGATAATATCGCCACTACCAAGATCCTGGATCCCAGCCAGTTCTCTGGCATTTCAGCCATCCCCAGTGTAACCGAACACCACTGTGAACAGGATATGGAAGCAGCTGTTGCTGCAGGCGGCAGGGCGGGGGTAGCGTTTATACCCAGTGGGCAGAGGACCGGATCACAATTGAACAGAGACGCTGAGGCACTGTAATCACGCCTTCAGCAAAACAATCTTCCTGAAAGTGCACCGGTACAAGCTGAGGCTAACGTGCAAATTTAGTAGCTATTTCTCCATAAACATTTCTGTTTGGATGGAACAAAATTTGCTCATTTATTTGTGTGTGCACTGTGTCGCTTGTCGGGTTTTGAACACACCTTAACGTGGGATGTGATTTTCAAGTTGTCTTTGTAGCTCATTGAAGAAAGAGCCACTCAGACTGGGAACAGAAACGGTAAGGAAAACAAGTAGGGGAAAGTGGGGTGGTCAGAGCATATGTTATATGAAAAACATCTATTTCCAATAAGAGAAAGAGAAAAGTATTGAAAAGAAAACAGGCCTAAGCCAGTTGAATCATGAGTACAAACATCAAAGGAAGTGGACTGGAAATACGTGGCCATGGCCCGAGTCAGAGGGGAATGGACTGGCGTCTGGCACTGGCACCTCTAGGTCCTTAAATCAGAAGGTCTTTTTCGGGTGTAATTTATTAAGCAACAATAAAACATGCTTTTCTTCTCCCCATTGGCTATTGAAATGGTTTCTCTTTTTTCAAATTAATTTTCTTCCTTTTAAGTGAACTCCAAAAAGCTCCTGACGTATTTGACAGTTTTCCTGATACAGTATAAGTAGCAGGGATGGGACAGGATGTGGACCGGAGAGAGGTTTACGAACGAAAACTTGCCTAGAAGCTTTTTAACAGGACGTTTGGTGAGGGACAAAGACGTGATCTTGTAACAGGAGCTGATGAGAGAGGGAAGGGATTTTAGATATGATAATAGATTGTAGGACTTCATTCCAGATTTTAAGTAAAACACATGAAGAACTTAAATGACTTAAAATCATTGCTTAGATTTCTGTGTTCTGGCTGCCTTGTTGATCCCACCCGGGACCCCAGGGACTCTGGCTCTATACAAATTATGTTAACTTGTGCCTAATCCTTAACTTGATCCAACAGCTGGGCATGCTTCTTGTTGAGACTACAATGAAGAAAGAGAGCCCAAATAGTGACTTCGATGATAAATAGAGAATAACCGCACAAAAGAAGCTGTGACTTGCTTCATTAATCATCATTGACCTTGTCCTTGGTGATAATGGCTTCTTTCCTGCTTTGTACTGTGAATTAAATAGTATAAAAAAGGCCTTCATTGGTTAATTTCTAATTTCAGTCCTCCCCCTTTATTATTCTCAACCATAAATTTTCTAAGGAATTTTCAGACATGACCTCTGCTGCAGGCAGAGAAGTACTCTTGTAGTTTAAATTTGTCATAATTTCTACTTCTTGTCTCGAGCATACAACTTCCTCTCTCCTCCCACATATGTCTGAGACGCACAGATACAAAGATACAAAAAGTCAGATCACACACACACACACACACACACACACACACACACACACACACACACAATCCTCTCCCATCCTAACTCTTCTACCCTGCCCCTCACACACACTTTATTAACACAGCTTTTGAAAAGTCACAATTTAAAAAAAAGATAAAATACATATTCTTTGGCAAAAGGCAAAGTCGATGATTGGCTCTCACTAAATGTCACAGTTTTAGCCACTGTGAGGAGAATCCTATAGATTAGCATATAGTTAATGGGTAGTAGAGTTAAAGTGCTTGCTGCATAATCACGAGGACCTGGGTTTGAATCCTCGACTCCCGTATAATTAAGTAGACTTAGTTATGTGTGTATCTATGAACCCCAGGCCTATGAGGCGCAGGAAGAGGAGGGTGAGTGGGGCTTGATGAACACCAGCCTCTAGCTTTAGGTTGAATGAGAGATCCCATTTGGAAGGAAACTAGGTATCGTGATAGACGAGGACATCCGAAGTCCTCTTCCAGCTTTTGAGTACACATCCTCATCCGCATGTGCATGCCACACACATACAACAGCATATGTTCTAACCCACATACACAAACAGAAATGAAATGAAATGAAATATTGGTGGTCTAGGTTTCTGGAAAAATGCGAATTCAATTTTGCTACACACACTACCTTTCAAGTGACAAGCTACAGGTAAGGAGCCTGATATAGGACTGAAATATATACAGACTGGCCGCGCCATAAAATTTGACAAAAAACCATAATTTTCCCACCATGGCAAACTAAAATTCCATTTAAAGCCCTGGACAACAAGAAGCCCTTTGTCCTCTACTTCTGCTAGGTAGTTTGTCACAGCAAGAGAAAAGCGACACCTGTTAACTGGAGTGTCTGCTTTTTCCTGAATGAGTACCACTTGACCAAGATGAGATCTTTCTTCTCAGCCAAGAGACTCTCTCTCCACTGTCAGGATAAGGAGTGGGTGGATGAAGAAAGGCAGTTGTAGATAATGGGGGAGTCAAGGCAGGAGGAACATTGGTTAGGAACTCCCTGGCAACACCTTGTGCAATATTGTCTTGAGCACCTTAACCCTGCATAGAAGGAGAAGTATTAGAAACAATGAGAATGTGTGTTGCAGAGAGCTCTTGCTGCAGTTTCAAGGATACTGGTAATAATATTAACTTAAGGCTAGGATGAGGTAGCAGTTTCCAGCAAGAATTTGACATTAGGCTAGGACAAGGAAGTAGGCTCAAGATGAATACAGCTAAGGAACGTGTTCTTTGTATCTTGATCATCTTGGTAAGTCCCTGAATACAGTAATCATGGGACCTTTGTTTGTGCTTTGTTTCTTAACTACTCTGTTTATGCCTTGTTTGTTCCTTGACTACTTTGTCCTAGACCTAGAACTGACCGTATTCTTTGCCTGTAAAAGCAGACTGGTGTAAAAGCAGACTGGAAAAAAGTTAAACCGGCTTCATCATTTGCTGGGGGTCATGCTCTAGTGTTGCCTAATTATCTCTCTCTTTTTTAATCCTTGTTTCTTACCTTGAGACCTGGTTTACAGAGCTGGCTTGGCCAATGTGTCATTGATATAGACCTTTCCTAGCAGGTGCCGCAAAGGCCTAGGTTCTGTTTCCAGTACTGCAAATAAATGAGAGAGAGGAAGAGAGGGAAGGAGGGAAGGAAAGGAAAAAAGAAGAAAACGTATGGGTGGCTAGTATCCTGGCTCTGTTTTTTGTTCTAGGACAGAGGGAGAACTGGCCCCCGTGTTTTGCTTAAAGGACAACCCAGAACGATTGAGCTGTAACTTTGGAGTCTTTGATGAGGACACCTGAGTATCTGCTTCATTGTTGAAGCCTCAAATTCCCAGGGTCATTTGCTTGAAATATCCCCTGTGTGGGAAAAATAAAATGCAGCTAGAACATTTAATGACGGCATCTCTCCTTCTACTTAACTAGGAGCCGCACCACCCAGAGCCCATCATGTTTCGCTTTGACACTTCTTTGTCAATATTTTTCACCACTCGTAGGGTCATTCCATTCTTTTTAAGATGAGTGAGAAAGCTGAGTCTGTATGACAACGAAGTATATGACGACGACGTAATGTGTAATGAGAAATGTCCATCATAATATTCGGCATTCTATCCCTAGGTTCCAAGTTGGTGGCAATGTTTGGGGAGGTGAAGGGGGTATGGCCTTGCTGAAGGAAGTGTGTCACTGGGCAGTAGGAAGCCTCACCAGTTCACTCGCTATACTCTGCGTTGACTGTTAAGGATGTGAGCTCTCAGCCTCCTTCTTCTGTCACCATGCCAGCCCCCTGTGGCTATGCCTCCTCATGAAGATGGACTCTTACTCTTTTTGGAAGCACAAGCCCAAACTTTCTTATATAAGTTGTCATAGCCATAAGGTTTTACCCAGCAACAGAAAATAATTAATGCGGATAGTATTCTTACTATGGAGTCATTTTGCTTCTGGTGTTGAAGAGGCCTTCACAGTGTCATTTTTGTATTAGCGATTTCAAAGGGTTTGAGGATTAAGACATTCCATATTTTCCACTTATTTAAGTGATACATGAACTACTCAGGTCTAATTAACCACTAGTGCTGAATAAGAAGAAAATTCTGTAGTTAATATGGTATTGGTAATTTGCTTATGTGTTTGCTTACATGTATGCTATTTTTTCTTTCTTCCCCGGAGCTGGGGACCTAACCCCAGAGCCTTGCGCTATAGCAAGCGCTCTACCGCTGAGCTAAATCCCCAACCCCACATGTATGCTATTTCAACTACTTAAATAAACTTCGAACCGTTGCAGTGTAGAACAGATAACACGCATAGCTGCCTCCTCATTTTTTATTAACATTTTATAGATATGTTTTATTTACTCAATTAAAATATTGCTCCTAAACAAAGTTATTGATATAGGCTTTAAAGTCATAACGAAAAGCAGTTTAGTAATCAATTTATTTTTAGGGAAATTTAAAATCTCACAAACTCGTTTAATTAACACAACACTGATTACCACCCTAGGTATTTGTATAATTCTTTGGAAACGACTCATCAATGGACAAATAGACTCCCAAGGTAACTACTTCTGTGTTAATTTGAAGTTATGAAAAATTTAACGTCACAGCCAGAAATAAATAATACATCTTTGTGATGTGAATAATTTATTTAACCATGTTATTGCCCTAAAGAACATGTTCAGAAAAGAATGAAAACTCATTCTTTTCACAGTGCATCGATGTGTATTATTTTTAATAAAACATCTTCGGGATGCTATTAAAGAATCTCAAAGAGTGATTTGGTAGAAAAATACACTACATACGGTAGAACTTGGAAATATCTGGTATTTGCTTTCGAGGATTAAGAACCTGGCTAGCAATGCGTCACATAGGAAATTTAGGAAAGACAGTTAGAGGTAAAAGTTCCATAATCTAAATTCAGGGACTGTCTCTTCTAGATGGCATAATTTCTCTCTCTCTCTCTCTCTCTCTCTCTCTCTCTCTCTCTCTCTCTCTCTCTCTCTCCTGTTTTTCCTAATAAAGTGATGCTTTTATCTTCCAGATTTGAAAGGAGTGAATTTATTATATTTATTGTATCCTCTAGTAGTTATTTATATTTCATTAGTTTCTCCTAAAACTTAATTGGTCGATGAAATCATTATGGAAACAGTTTTAACAAATATCCAAGTTAGTTTCTACTTAAAAACATGCCATAACTTTGGTTTCTGTTTGTAGTTTGATAAGCATTCTTTAAAGTAACCATTAAATGCAATTAGAGCCTCTTCCCTACTTCTGGCAAAAGGAAGGCTTGATTCTCCATGTGTGTTGAGTAACGACCACAGCAAAAGACAGCAGCTGTCAGGCAGTCATTGCACTTCCTGTTTGGGCCACATGAAGCACACATTTTTAAGATTATGGCCTTATATCACATTTATTTGGCATCTGTAAATTAAGTGCCCAAAATGTCTACCCCAAACAATAGGAGTATTTTGTATCTTACAGAATTCCCCCAAAAGGAGTATATCAGGTTTGGATGGAGTTAATATATTTCATTTAGTGGCTATGTTTCACAGTAGCTAGAAAACATTCTTAATTTGTTATTTCTTGAATCTCTTCTGACCGAGATGTCAGTCACATTAAATGAAAGGACAGTTAAGCCTTGTATAATGTCTGCTTAGGTGTACTGACTGTGCACCATCAAAAACAGAGCAAATCATGATTCCTCAAAAATGTAACCAAAAATTGCCTTTGACTGGCCAGAACAGTCAACTAACATACTTTATGCCATTTATAAATGGTATAATGAAAATATAAGGGAGTTGCCATAAATTATTCCTTGTTGTCATCTGAAATCTACCAGAGAGAAACAAACTGTTCACATGGAGGTGGTTTTTGTCACATGCATCATATATATACATATATATATGTATATATAAATTTAAAAGTATTTACATTCACTACAGAAGCAGAGGAGGAAGGTAAGGAAATATTGTAGCAGTCCAATATTACTGCATACGATTATACATAGTTTTAAATTAGTATTGTACCTTTATGTTTGTTGCCATTTCTCTTGACCCAAAATAGAATTATGTGTGGTCTGAAAGCCTTTGTGCAGGCAAAGCTGGGTAGGTTCTAATAAAAACTCGATACGCCTATATTTGATGATACTAAACAGTAGACTACTATCAGGATAGTTTTTATGTTTCCATTTTTACATTTTCATACATTTTTCTTAATTTTTTCTTTGTTCTCCAGGCTTTGCACTTCAAGTTTTTTCCCAAGTTATCACACATCAGGAAAATTTCTCATGCAGATTGGCCCCTGTAAAGTATGTGTAGTCCAAGAGTCTATTATTTTTTCTCTGAGTTTTGAAAAGCATTCCACTCTTCAGAAACAGAACATTTCCCCCAGATCCACTGATACTCTTTGTTATCTGCTGTTCCCACACATAGCCTGTGAGTGATTGCTTTCCGCCCCTGTTGGGTTACAGAACGAGCCCAATTCTTTAGTATTTCTTTAAATAACCAGGAAACACTTGACCGACGTATATGGAAGGTTTATTAATCCAGTTTTCATTGACAGTCATATAGATTGTCTCCCATTTTAACAATTACTTAAAGTTTCTATAAATATTCCTACCTTTTTGCATAAAGTTTTCATTTCGAAATACTATTTGTAGGAATGGAATTGTTAGCATATATGTTAAACGTATGTTTGACTTCATACAAATTTGCCCATGTGTTTTCCAAGTTGATGTCAGTCTTTACAATTCCACTTGATGACATTTACTGCCAACGCTTGCTGCTGTTGTTTTAATCCATTTCAAGCTTTTAAGAGAGAGACTCATCTATTTCTTGTGGATTTCATTGACACTTCCCTCGTAACTATCGGTGTATTGCATGATTTCGACCTTGCGTGATAGCACATCTTCTCTGTTGTCGCTTGGAGATACAGTCCCATTCTGTAGCCCCATGTCTCCCAGGCTGGCTTCAAACTCGCAGCAAGTCTCCTGCCTCAGCCTTTCAGTTCTAGTGATCAGCCATGGTGTGTCTAGCTTATATAATCCCATATCAACTTTGGTGAAATCTTTGTCCTTGAAAATAAGTTTACTGTGCCTTATAAATCCTTAGTATATTCCTGATAGAAGTTCTTTCTCATATGTGTTTTTATAAATATTTTCTCACACATCTTGGCTTTTCTTTTCAATCCCAAGTGTCTTCTATGAAACAGATTTTATAAACTTCATATTTGTCTTCTCGCTGCAGTGATTTGATATCAGTTGATGAATCCTTCACTTTGTCCAAGGTCACGTAAGTTTCATGTTTTCTTCTCAATTTGCTTGGTTGCCTTGTTTCTTTTAATATTAACTTTCCCCTAAGATATGAGGTCTGAGCGTAGGCTCGATTTCATATTGATGTCAAGTTGTTCTAGTGTTAGTGGTTGAAAGATTATCTGCTCTCCACTCAGTTTCCTCCTCACTTTTTTTGAGTACACATTGAAAATGTTACGTGTGCAACGTTTTCCTGATTCTCAATTCCATTTCATTAACCTGAAAGTCTTTTCAGGAACAATATCATTGTATTGCTTTAGAGAACTCCTTAGAATCAGGCAATGTGTGGTGTCTAACTCTTTCCCTAAAGCTTTGTTTAAAGTTATTTTGCTTTCATATGTAAATTGTAGATGTTGCTTATCAATTTCTACAGAAAGGAATCTGTTGGGAGTTTGATGGGATTGTGCTGTCTCTGGCTATAAAATTAGCATTTCAACCACAGTGGGTATATATGGACACTGTATGTCTTTAAGTTCTTTAATGCCTGTGTGTATATTACATATGAATACTGCATGTCTCTATGTTCTTCAATGCCTGGTTTCTCCTGATCATTTTTATAGGATTTTTTTTTTTTTGGCAAACAAAGCCTTTACACATTTTTTTGTATTGCTATTGCAAAGGATACTTTAAAAATTGATTTCTAATTATTAGATGCTTATGTATACAATTTCTGTGTACTGACTTTGTGTCCTTCGATCCCAATAAAATTGTACATTAATTTGAGAATTGTTTTATGGCAAATATTAATAGAATTTTCTATTTAGACAGTTGTTCAGGTAAGGAACCCAAAGGTGGCAGTTTTACTTTTTCCTTTTCACTCTAAATTGAATTCTTTTTAATATACAGATCTTCATTTCTGCAACACAATTGAGATCACCATTGCATTACTTCAATAGAAAGCTGCAATCAAACCTTTGCGACTTAATGTTGTAGTAGTCACAAACATTGCATGCAATACCCAACTAAACAATATCATGGTATATATATGTCTGTCACTGTCTTCAGACACCCCAGAAGAGGGCATCAGATCCCATTACAGATGGTTGTGAGCCACTGTGTGGTTGCTAGGATTTGAACTCAGGACCTTTGGAAGAGCAGTCAGTGCTCTTAACCACTGAGCCATCTCTCCAGCCCCAATACCATGGTTTTTATTTTTAAACTTTTTGCCTATTATAGAGAATTTAAGTAATAGTACCTGTGTTTTTCACATCTATTTATTTCTTTAAAACATATCTCATTCTTCTTTTTCGATCAGATTTTTCTACAGCAATTGTCCTTCAGATATAATAACTTCATTTAGTATTCTCTTACAGAAATTTTCCTGGAGCTCATTATGCCTTTTTTCTTATAAAAATTCTATATTTTCTTCCTGAAATATGCTTTCCCTAAAGTAATAATTGGTGGAGGTGCTGCATGCCTTTAATCTGAGCACACAAGAAGCATAGACAGGAGTTTACAATCATCATGTTCTAGAGAGTTATGGGCAGTCCATTGCTACATAGTGAGATTCAGAAGAAGAGGAGAAAGAGGAGAAGAATGAGGAGGAAGAGGAGGAAGAGGAGGGGAGGAGGAGGGGAGGAGGAGGAGAGGAAGAGGAGGGGAGGAGAAACAAAGAAAAAAAAAGAAAAGGAAGAAGACGATAATTTGGGGCTGGAAATTCTTCTCTTCCAGGATATTAAAGATTTTTCAACCATTGTTATATGACTTCCATGGATCCTCCTAAGAAAATAATCATTTTTCCTTTGCATCATGAGGAAGGAAATGAAAGTGAGGGACTCAGCACAGCCAGCCGTGCTGCATCAGCACGACTGTCTCCTCCTCACAGCCTGCCCGCTCTGATTCACTGTACAATCCACGGTAGAATCCAGTCCAGACTTTTCATCTGTTATCAGGATGGTTGGTCTACTGGGTCACAAGTCAATAATAACGGAGAAATTGTATATAAAGATCTTATGAAACCGTTTGCTTTATCCCAAGCCCTTTCTTAAACTTTCACTCACAGCGAGGATGAGCTCATAGAAATAGGACCAACTCAGTACAATCAAAATATCACAGCACCATCTTTTTTTTTTCTTGGAGATATTTTCATTACAAAGCAGTGTATGATCAGGGCATAAGCAGGTTTTCCTGTCTGATGTCCTTATCATCTAGGAATTCTTTACTACAATGCCTTAGACTCAGAGCAGACAGACACTGGAGCATCAGGTTTTCTATTTTCATAACTTACTGTGAGGGTATAAACCACTAAAATAAGTCCATTCTTGCCTTTATAAGAAATCAGACCACAATCAGAATCAGATCTTACCCAGGGGGAAAATAAATTCCAGTAGCAAAGGAATCAATGAGACATGAGATAAGGTGGAACAGTGTGTTCTTTCTCAAGAGTATCTGGCCAACACCATAGTCAGTGCCATGTAAGGCAATGGGAAGGAAGTTTTCTTGTGAGTTCGTGACATAGGTAAGGGATTGGAAAGAGGACCAATGGTGAGTGAGCACCCATGGTCCACCTGTATGTCTTGATCTGATTTGGTCAAGACAAATTGGTCATGGAGCAAATGTTCATGGGGGAATGTCGCTGTAAGTGAAGGGATTTAAAGCCATGGCTTCCACCGAACAAGGTCCATATTGGGAGTAATCACGTAAGATAACTCATGGCCTGAACACAAGAAATATACTGCATAGACACAAGTGAACATGAAAATAAATCAATTTGTAAATAATCTGCACATAAAACCTTCTTGAAGAACACAACCTATAAAAAATTTGAATGATGTTAATAGAAAAAGTAGTGAGTGAACGTCAAGACATCCATACAAAGCATATATTCATAAGCATGTTTTAACTATTACTGTCAGTTGAAAGGAATGCAAATGAAGTGTTATTAAAGGAAAACTTGTACATAATATTGCCCTACTTCTGTAAAACAGTAAACAAATGAAAGCTGTGTGCGAGAAAGAGAAAAAGAGGAGAGAGAGTGAGAGATAGAGACAGAGAGACAGAATGTGCTCATGAACTGGTTTATGTGGGAACCCACATGGGAATATAGGTTGTCTCTGTTGAGAGAGGAAAGGAGTATTTAAAACATGAGTTATGAATCTGTGTTTGCCTTTTGTACACTTTGCATGTCTTCTGTGTTACAACTAGCATCTGATATTGACGGGAATTCAACAAAATTTAAAAATCTAAATCTCTTTCTGAGAAAATGTGAGCTGGTTTATCATTTCATCACTGGCTCCCTGCAACCAATTCATGGTTCATCGGGCAAAGCTTCTTGGATAACTTCCTTTAATAACTTCAGAATCCCCGTATCCAGCGCCATAACATGAACTAGATTCTCTCTCAAGTACTCTTTGACTCAGCATGTGTCTTTATATTTATAAGGTTATGTATTAAAGAGCATTTTTAAGACATTGTAGCCTTGAGAATTTCTATGAATGTAGGCATACACAGATTGTGGACATTAGTATGTTCCAATTGAACTCATGATAGATGGGGATGCATTGCCACTTTAAGGCGGTATCGTTTGCTGATCTAGGCACCATTTGCTTGCTTTGCTCTTCTGTCTGTGTTCTCTCCTTTCAATCCCAAGACCTCAACATCCTTCATGTATAACAGCCAGGTTGAGAAACTTAATAGGTAAAATGATGGATGTCTTCTTTTTCTTTCACAGAAAGGAGTATGATCAGAATGCATGGAAGATACTTTTTGGTAGTAGTTTTAACTAACTTTAGCATGGATGGAAACTGGAATACTCTAAACAAGATGCATAACATATTAGTCACTTCCCTGTAACATCAGATGACAGAGTTGTGTGGTAACAACAGAAATCTAATGTGGATTTCAACTATTTATTCTTCCGAAGCTGAGTTTTGGAAGGCAAGGGATTATATATTTGGGCTTCATAACCATTCCTTGCATAAAATCTCTCTATTTTGTTGTGATTCAGTTTGGCGTTTGCTTTTGGTAGTAGGGATAGATCCCAGAGCTTGTGTCTTCCAGACAGCAAACTTTCTACCACTAAACTGTATCCCCAGCCCCTCTGGGGTCTTATAGAATAGCCTATATTCAATAATTCAGCTAAATGTTTCAAAATAAGCCATTGTTAAGTGTTTCCTGTAGGTAACAAGAAAATAAGAAATAATTGTTACTTGAAATCCCAAATGAGAAGGAGACAGTGATAAAAGAAATCTTCCTCTTACTCCCTGTGAACTTCAGGAAATCCTTCTGAGCTGCTGTGAACCTAACCTCTTTACTGCTTATAGGTTATAGGCATTCTACTTATCATGAAGGAAAGGGCTGTGTAGTTTCTTTGGCCAGTGGTGATTGAGTAGTGCAGTATTTTTTTTCTTAAATCATGAATTAATGTAGAGCAGTCTGCTTACATATCTTATATACTTACACAGCACTCAATAACAATAGGATGACTTTATGACCATCTGATTGTATGACAGTACTGAGAATTGGTTAACCCTATGGTCTTTGCGGTCAAACTGCTTGACACTCATCTCTACTCCTTTACTACTTGCCGAGGATGCTGACCAGTTAGCTTCTCTAAACGTCATCTTCTACAAATGTGGCTATAGTGCATAGGGTTATGAAGAGGACTCCGGAGGGAGTGTTTTGTAAAGTCCCTAGCACAAAGCTTGGCACATGGCCAGTAGACTCCCAGTCATTAACTATTTGAGGCATGTTCAAGGCCACTGCTTATATTCACTGGGCTGACAAAAAATTGCTCTTTGGGTTTTCATGCTTCCCTTTACTAGGTCCCATAAGTAAGTTTAAGAAAACATACGTGAGACCAAGTCAGCTTAATCCTCACAAGAACCAGATCAAAGAAAATTGTGGATTCTAAACAATAGAGCATCCTACTTGGGAATGCTGTGGTTTTCAGGAAGTTGCCTGCAGTTTTAATGTCAAAGGAAATGGTCCACAGGAAACAGTCTCTGCAGCTTTTGAAAACAACAGTATCAGTTGCAGATTATTTTAACTAATCTTTAAATGCTCGAGATGCTCACTCTGAGGAATGCAAAGAAGTTGAGTTCTTTCTTTTATTTCCTTTTCGATATTCTTTTCTTCTTGGTGTCTGGCCAGTGTCACAACTGGAAATGGTTCCAGGAAGAAGGCAGTAAAGATACAGTGGTAATAGGAAAATATGGAGATGTGAAAGGGCTGGCTTCATTAACTATATATAATTGTAACTTTATTAATTGTATATCATTGCAAACTTAAAATAGCAGATTCACTTTTTTTTAAATGTACATATTCGATGAGAGGGGAAAGAAACGCAAAGACCCAGCACTGATTCAGTAACTGCCGTATATTTCCACAGTCTCCTGCCATCTTTGCATTGATTGCACACAGTGCTCAGTTGGGTCGGATGGGTCATCCTCTGGTAACAAAGATCAGTGGCTACCGGAGCAGGCAATTCTCAGAGGCCCTGTTTGTCCACAGCACTATAGCTTTAAACTTGTTCACGTTGTGCATACTTCCCAGATTGCTCCAGAAATGAAAAGAATATCGGTAAACTTTCCCAAGGTGATAAATGTGTCTTCCAGAACTGATGTATTGGTTCTATTCATTCCTCGTTGACCCAAACAAACACATAAACTCAAGAAGGAAGGGAAGACACAACTCAGGGAGAGGAGGGGGATGGATACTGACAAGCAGTCTTGTACATCCCAAAAGGCAATTTCTTCCCTTCCTTTTCCCCCTCCCCCTCCCCTCCCCTCCCCCCTTCCTTCCTCCTCCTCCTTCCCCTTCCTTCCTCCCCCCCTCCCTCCCCTCCCCTTCCTTCCTCCTCCCCCCTCCCTCCCCTTCCTTCCTCCTCCCCCCCTCCCTCCCCTTCCTTTCCCCTCCTTCTTCCTTCCTCCTCCCCTCCTCCTCCCCCTTCCTTTCCCCTCCCCTCCCCTCCCTTACCTTCCCCCTTCCCCTTTCTCTTTCTTATTGTTTGAAGAGGAGACTGTGAGATTCTGGGAGATGAGGACATCGGAGACAACTTCCTGTTGGTAGTTTATGAGCTATTGTGATACACTTCCCCCCAGTTCTTCTTTCTTTTGTATATTGTTGCTTCACATTGACACTAGTTCGACACACAAAACAACTATGCTATCCTGCTGGTTTCAACTCACAGCATGGTTGGGTCAGTGTCCCAGTTCTGAATTGAGCCACTGATACTGCATCGTGCACTTCCCTTATTAATACCGTGATAAATGTCTTCAATTTCCGAGTCCTGTTTTGTTTTGTTTGTTTTGCTATTCCAAGGTTCTTCAGCACGCATGACGCCTGAGGAACCTCTGTGCACTTCCAGTCCAGCAAAACCATGGCATGGAGTTCAAAGAGAGGCACCAATTAAGCTAAGGACATTTTTCAGATTCAAGGGAGCCTCTGCATTTAGAGCATGGTCTATGGATCAGCGGAGATAGTAGTTCAAAGGGACTAGCCAGTTTAGTAAAGCACCTTGGTTACCCATTAAATTTGCCTTTGTAAATAAAGTGCAGCCTGCTTCCCTTTGATCTTCGGAAGACAGTTCAGCATGCTCTACATAGCAGAAAGATGAAAGGAGATGGGGCTGCCTAGAGTGAAATACACTGCCCTGCCGAGTGATCTACAGCCCTGAAACTCCTGGGAGAAGCACAAGTAATTTGTAAGTAATGTCCTTGTTCTGTAGTATTTTCATAGGGCGGTTGACATTCATTTCAGGGGTTTTAAAATGCATAAAAGCAAACAATGGGCATGGCAGAAGAAGCTGTAAAACACGGGGCAGTAAATATGATTGATAGGTCATAATTGCCTGAGCGTAACTATTTCCTTTTTTTAGAATTACACCTAACTTTCATACTGTTTCAGCAAGTGTCCGCTGTCAATCTCTTTGCTGGACAGGGCACTAATTTTTTTTAATTTAATAAAAATGCTTTGATAGTGTACATTTGAGATTTTTACTCCCTTGCTGGGTTGTATTTCTGTTGGTAGGGGATGGTGTGCTTGAATTAGAAAATAAAGCAGTTATTGTATTTTCTGTCTCACCGATCAAATACTTGCTCCCGGTAACTTAGGCACATCTCCCCTCTAAATGCCAAGTTCTATCTTAGTTTTTAATAACTGCAAGGTGAGACGCCTGCTCATAACTAGCTTTTATTCTGTTTTGCCATCTAAAGACATAATAGAAATGTAAGGGGATAAATTCCTACTGGGTTGAATTTTAATACAAATTAGAGATGAGGTAGAGAAATAGGGGTGGGCAGGACACAGTCACTTGCTTCTAGAAAACTTTCTTTTGAACACATAGACATGATATAGAAAAAGATCAACATTTTATGTTAATATTTTCTAATGTTTGTTAGAAATTTCCTTTCAAAACAATTAAGTTATCTCCAAAGTCTAGAATTTCAATATTTATCAGAGCGCATTTTCTTTAATACATGTTTTAAAGTACCTACTTTCAACTGCTTTTTATTATTATAGGCAATATCTTCTTCACTTTACTTCAAACTTAATTTAAATAATGTTTATATCTGACAAGATGTCTCTATGTGCTTAAAATATATTTTCATATTTTTAAAAGTTAAAAGAAAGTTGCATATAGACAGGTACATAGTTATGTAAAGATATTTAATATCTGTATGTGACAGAAAATGTGGTGACCACACAGACATGCTCTGTTTGAGTCTGGGAAAGTTCCATGCATATGGTAGTTTGTTATAGCAATAAACTTTTCACCAGGAATGCATTTGTTCCTGTCCATTACATATCAGCGTGTGTGTGTGTGTGTGTGTGTGTGTGTGTGTGTGTGTGTGTGTGTGTGTGTGTCTGAGGACTGAACCTAGATCTCACATATACTGGATTCAGTGCTCTTTCCCCGAGCTACAGCCTCAGCGGCATCAGCCCCTTTCATATACTAGAGACAATAAGCATGAAAGAATCCAGTTTAATAAGAAGAAATCTGAAAAAGTTATATATACAATTTAGTTCAATAACCTTTCATATGTAGAATTTATATCTCATTTTTAGTGAAAATAGCTTTATTGATTTTTCTCATTATACTGATAATAGAAGAACATTAACGCAGCAAAAGATACATAGGCACAATCCAGCCCAAATTAACTTTAACCATCGTAATCTCACTGTCTTGAAACATCTGCAGTTCACATTTTGATGGTTTTATGTAAATTGGAAATATATTGTATTCTTATGCTAACTCATTATTTCGAGATAATACCAGACTTGTAATGACTTTTCAGGAAGATTATAATACTTCTGACCTGTATTTAATGATGCCAGAAACAAATCCTGGATGACCAATTAAACTTGAATTTTGAATACGCATTGAATACTTTATTATCAGTCAGTTCCCCTTAGGACACACTAAAAAAAAATATAAATAAATCATGGTTTACCCACAATTCAAATGTAAGTGGGTATGCAGTATTTTTATTTTTTATGTATAGCACGCCTTATGCTTCCAATATGATTCGGTTACCCTAAGTAAGAACGGAAGAGTGAACTCAGAGTTGGAAGCTCACATAGGCTTGACAATGATGGGCAATGCTTTTGAAAAGCAAAAGCCCACTCGTTGTCATATTTTATCCATTCCAAAACACAGCTTTCATATTCAACATGATTAAATTATAAGCAGTGTCATTTTCTAATGCTGTCTGGACAGGAGAACAGATTCATCCTTTACTACGTACAGAACCTTGTTTCTACTGTTAGTATTAGGGGCAGCACCCAGTCATCATGTTTTAGTAAGCGCATCATTTGAGGAGCATTTGGAGGAAGACTGTGACTTCTGTTTGTTGGACAAAGCCATGCTTTTGTCATATGTTGATAGGTGCTTGGATATGCAAACAACTTAGGGGGAGAAAAGATGTCTGGTTAGGAAGAAAACCTTGCGTCTTGCAGCATATTGGAAATGCTGCAACCTCAATGGCGTTGGTGGTACAGAGACTGGCTGTGTCGTGCAGCATCGATGTCAATGATGTCTGATAGTAAAAAGTGACTCAGTGACTCTGAATGAGAAATACTTCTAGGAATATCTTAAGTGCTTTATTTTCAATTTCCTGTAGATAGTAGAGAGACAATGTAGAATCTGTCCAAATGAATCCGGGAGGCATGTTAGCAAGCATAGGATAATAAGACTTAGCCCCCATCTTAAGATTGTCATCCCAGGAGTCAGACCGTTGGTTCAGTGCTTGAGAGCATTTGCTTCTCTTGCAGAGGACCTAGGTTTGGTTCCCAGCACCCAGAGGGTAGCTCATAACCATCCATAATCTTCAGTTCCAGGGATCTGACACCTCCTGAACTTTGTAGGCACCAGGCATGTGATATACATACACGTAGCCAGAATACCCATACACACAAATGAATGAATGAATGAATGAATGAATCTATCTAAACAAATTACCTGGGCAATAGGTTTATGGTTGAGCAGTAGCCTAGTATGTACCTGTCCCTAGGTTTATTCTCCAGAACTTCAAAAGTAAGCAAGCAGGGATACAAACAAACAAATCATTACATACGATCGTCACATTTTTTGTTGACAAAGTTTTATGTTCATTCACAGAACACAAACTAAAGTTCTGTGCAAGGCTTACCAGGAGACTTTGCTTGACTGGTAAAATTCTTGTCTAGTCTGAAGGAAGCTCTGGGTTGGATCCCTGCACTGCATAATGCAGAGACGGTAGGCTATACAAGTAACTTCAGCAATTGGAAGGGGACAAAATGGAAGCCAGAGGACCAGACAATCAAGGTCATTTTCAGTTACATAGCAAGTTCAAGGCCAGATTCAAGTACATTAAATCCTTTCTCAAAATAAACAAACAAAAGTCAAAGAGTCGAACAAAGAGTCAGCAGCTCAATAGAAAGTTGGAGTAGATGAAATGTAGTTTGTTAGTGATTTATTTAAAGTGATATTGTTTTGAAAAATGTGTCAATCTCCCTTGTTAGAGCTTTCCTAAATCTATTCAATGGTAAAACTCTGTGTTATGTAACCTATTTTAATCTTTAGAAGTATTATTCAGTAGGACTTTATTTTGGAATGTCATACATGCCCATCTTTGTCATTGTGATGCTGGGATCTCATAATGGGGTCAACATCAAGAAGAAACTGGTGCTGAATGGAAATTAAAAAAAGTGATTCATCTTCTCTTCATTGTCCATTAATCTATCTAGTCTGCTTGTTTCCTTTTTGAGATTATATTTTAATTATATTTCTCCCTTCCCTTTCTTTTTCTTCCAACTCTCCTGTCTACCTTTCTCTAATCTCCTTTCAGTCCACAGCCTTTTTATTCACTAATTGTTGTTGTATGCATGCATGTATATACACATACATTCCTAAATATAACCAGCTCACTGCATATAACGTTATTTGTATGTATGTTTTCAGGGCTGACTATTAGGCACTAAAGACACACTAATCGGTGTGCTTTCCCTGGGGATGACCAGCTCTCCCACTCCCAGATTACCTCAGTTCTCTCTGTTTATCTTTATCCAAGAATTGCTGGCTCTACAATGAATTGATTAAGGAAACCCATAGATGATATTAAAATAGATGTTTCAAAAACAGTCCAATCACATAACCTCTGCAATTGCTGCTGACAAGTAATGAAATAAAATGAAGAGAGTACATAAAAGTCAAACTCTCAATGAAATAATCTTAGCAAGAAATATGTAATTGCATGTTTTGTGCAGTATCCCATCATAATAGGTATATGGTCTGGCAATAATGTTTCTAAGGACTCAGAAGGAGGTAGGACAGAGGTATGGTAAACAGAGGTAATTGTTAGAGAGTTTAGATAATGAAGTCCTAGCTAATCAGTAGTAGACCAAATCTTCCATCTCCTTTGATTATTCTCCACAGTAAGCCTCTTAGTTTGGAAATGAGGGACAGACAGTGGATCAGAGAAGAGACAAGAAAAACCAGGTAGCTTCTAGTTTCATTAAACTTAATATTAGTCTGAAATAATGTATTAATAGAACTTGAAAACCGTACAAATGAGAAAATGGATGGACTCCCTGTAGAAAGATGGGAAGATGAGAAGCAGAGGGGCACGTCAATCAAGAGCATCCATCCCGACTCCTTATTGCAGAAGTAGTACTCAGCTCCCCGCTGGTCCCTGAGCGGACCCCACGCCCTTTGCTTCTCCTTTCTGCTTCCCTCCTCCTTTCCACTTCCTTTCCTCTTCTCCTTCTCTCCTTCCTTTCTTCCTTCTTTTGTCCCTTATCTCCTCCCCCCTAAATTTTAAGTCAGTCTTCCACATGAGATACACATTTTGATCTTTTCTACTGCTTTGTGTTTAGGGGCCTAGCTCTGGAGGTGGTAACTGAGATTGAACGATTGTACTAGTAACCGATGAGATGGTTTAATGCGTTGGGAAAGGATTATCACGTTCACCCTGTCCCATAGCCAAAGCTCTGCTTTTTATCCATTCTTCATCAACAATAAAGCTGGCATTGTGAGTTTGTTCGGTTTTAGTCCATATTTGCTTTTTACTGTATACAGAACTTGCTAGAAAAGGAAATGGTTTGACCTATTTTCCTATCTCAGATCTTAGCCATTACTTATCCAAGTATAACTTCCTCTACCTTCTCTTCTTCTGATCCGATGAATGGTATCCTTGAATGGTAACTGGAGTCTTCACAAGGCTTGTTTCTAAGAAAAAAATTGTGCACCCGATTTTAAGTGCCTAGTCTCCTGGGCACTTGTATTCCTCATTCTGTAAATGGGCATTTGACTTGATACTTCATTTTTAGGAGCCAGGTTAATATGTTGGCCACAAGAAAAAGGTCAATCCACAGATGACTTTGAGATTTTTAAGCCAAATAGGCAAAGTTGCAAGAGATTTCGGAACTCAATCTGATATGCTTTTAGTATCAGGGAGTATATGATTTGATTAGTATGAGAAAGTGCATGGTTTCTTTACATTCAAATATATTCACTCTGAGATGTAAATTATATTTACTTACTTCAAGAACCAGGAGAAATCAAATCAAAATCAGAATATGGTTAGCTGATTGAAAGCTAATAGACTTTAAACTGACTTGAGATTAGATAATGATATGACTCACTTCTAATGCGTATGAGACACGTGAGTTCTCCCCCTTTCTACTTCTGAAGTTCTTATTATAGTGTACGCTAATCAATCTATGGACTCACGATGATTTCATATCATAGACAAGATATAGTCTTGTCCCACGCACGTCTAACCTCCAATTATTGAGAAGCTCTAGAAATGGTGGTAGTCGGGGGGAGATGGCTCGGTGGGTAAAGAGCTAGTCTTGAGTTTGGATCTCTGGCAGCCCTGTCAAAGCTGGTACCATCTGTAAACCTGGTCATGAAGGACTGAGGAGAGGGGCCTCTTGGAACCCACTGGCCAGCCGGCCTAGTCAGTCAGTCAGCTCCAGGTTCAATGAGGGAAACTGTCTACAAAACTAAGCAGAGTGAGACAAAGGAATCCACCCAATATTTCCCTCTCGCCTCTACACGCGTGTACCCACCCACATATACTTGTGCATGCTCATGCAGTCAATGCAGACACATAAAAATATATTGAAAAATTCACAAAACGTTGTCAGAGTTTCTTCATGGATAAGGTTATTGCTGGTAGTAGGTTCTTATAACAGTGTCTTGCTCTTCAGTCTAGACCAATGGTTCTTCTCAACCTGTGGACCATGACCCCTTTCAAGACCACCTGTCAGAGACCCTGCATATCAGATACTTACCTTACAGTTCATAACAATATCAAAATTACAGTTATAAAGTAGTAACAAAAATGATTTTATCGTTGGGTGGTGGTCACCACAACATGAGGAACTGAATTAAAGGGTTGTAGCATCAGAAAGGGTGGGAATCGCTAGAAGACTGTTCTCACATTCCTGATCTGTCTGTGCTATCCTCCCTAGTGTTAGGTATCACAGTGATCTTGAGAATGAGTTTTTTTCATATCTAGGAAGATCTAGATTTAATTCTAGGAACGTTCAAGGGAATCAAAACAAAATATAAAATTTACATTAATGTGTACATGACTACTCTAAGAAATGTTTGGTTTGCATAAAATATTTTAATCTACTGGAGAGGTGAACTTATATTACTATTTGAAAATTTCTAATTGAGAATCAATTTTGAATTGTGCAACTGGATTGAATATAATTAAGGGTCCTTATGGAATCTGACTGAACATTTGAAAACACTTAAAACCAGTCTAAAGGTTTTCTTCATACGTATTGCTCAGTATTTAAGAAAGTTTATTAGATAATTTATGTATATAGAGAAAAATTGGGTATATAAAATATATAAAATATATTAATGCAGTTTAAAATGTAAAAAAGAATTTAATTAACGGGGTTTATAACTGGTTCCTGGTAATAATTAAAGGCCTTTTAAAAGTGACTAAATTTTCCATTTTTATGAATGGAACTATTATGAATATAAAATGAATTTATATTGTAAGGAACTAATGCTTTTATTTATATCTTTAACAAACTGAATATCTTAAAAGCTAATTTAATCTACTAATAACTTTTCCTACAGAGTCATGTTGAGAAGACCAAACTCTCATGTAAGTGTCCATTTTAGCATTTAAACAAATTAAGTATCGACAGCAAGAATAAATGAGGCTCCTGTGTAGATGAGGTCATGGGAAGTCAGTGAAGTGTTGTCATCTCAGGATGGATCCTGGGAAACAGACAGCTGACCCCTCAGACACTACAGCCTCGCCTCATAGTAATACCAGCATTATCCCTTTCCCCTCTGGAATTCCTACAACTGTCTTGGTGCTCTATTAAAATACATTATTTCTTTGAGAACTGAGTATTTTAAAACACAGCCTATTATTGAGATTAAACAAATATTTTGGGGGCTGGAGAGATGGCTTGTGGGTGAAGAGCGCTTAAGAAGACTCGTGTTCTGTTTCCAGCATTCACAGGGCAGCTCACAAAGGTCTGTAACAACAGTCCCCGGGGATCCAGTGCTGCCTTCTGGTCTCCACAGTCACCCAGATGGAGGCTTACTTTTTTGTGTGTTCCTTTACTGGGCTCTGTTATCTACCACCCTTCCAACCCTCATTCCATCCTAATCCCTTCCAAACGCCCAACACTAGGGAGGAGAGAAACAGGTTAGAGGGAAAGGGGTCCTAGACCTCCTTAGACTACTTCCTGCTGACCAGGGGCCTTGAGTTCCTTGGGGGCAAGTCCAACCTCCACAGTCAGGATATCTGCAACCAACAATCGAGCGAAACAGCAAACTAGCAATCCAGTAGAAGCAAACACAGCTATAAGAACCACCACCAGCAGCAGCAGCAGCAACAGCAGCAGCAGCAGCAGCAGCAGCAGCAGCAGCAGCAGCAGCAGCAGCAGCAGCAGCAGCAGCAGCAGCAGCAGCAGCAGTAGTGACCAGCAACAGTGGAGGCAGCAGGAGAGGCAGCAGCCTCCACAGGTTCTCTCCTGGCTTTTACATTTAAACTCTCTCAAGAGTCTCCAAGATTCAAAACGTAAATTGTCTGTGACTGACAAAAAATCATGTCCCTTCTAGGGTGAGAAACAATGTTAGTGGCTTTGGATGATTTGAAACAGCCAGATATCCCACATATGGTATTAAAAGAAAAACACATTCATGTAGCACAATTGTTATTACAGAAACCCCAAATCCTTACTACACCCGACTCTTCATGTGGTGCACATTAGCTGATATAGGCACGTGCCCGCACGCGCGCAAACACACACACACACACACACACACACACACACACACACACAAGTAAATAGAATTTTAAAGCCCACATAGCCTTTGAGTGACAATTACTGGTTCCAAAAGTTCCCAAAAAAGTCAGCTTTGGTAATAATGAAGACCAACTTGTACCTTTAATAATATAATTGACCTAATCTCCTAATGACTTTGTAGACATTTTACCTCAAACGAGCTTTTGCCAGCTCTCTGGGTCCCAACGTGATGGATAGACAGATGACAAGCAGATCTTGTGAATTTCAGGTGAACCTTGTGTTCATTTTTCAGAACTCGTACAAGATAAAGATCTTTAAACTCCCACCTTTCTCATTGGGTGATAACATATTATAGGGGGTGTTATAAAGTTTTAAAGTATTACGTGAAAAATCTCATTTCATTGGTGGCTTAATGTATAACAAGACAGAATTTTGGTTTTGTGTTTGTTTTTAGTGTTTCCAGAGCATTTCACCTACTAGAAAGGTGTGCTGCCCCTAAACCATATTCCTGGTTCAAGTGTGATTCTGATAGGTACATGTGAATTGAGGTTAATTTATTACAGAGTTCCTTCTCTCTCCCTTCCTCTGTCTCTGTCTGTCTCTGTCTCTGTCTCTGTCTGTCTCTGTCTCTGTCTCTGTCTGTCTCTGTCTCTGTCTGTCTCTGTCTCTCTCTGTGTCTGTTTCTCTGTCTCTGTCTGTCTCTGTCTCTCTCTGTGTCTGTTTCTCTGTCTCTGTCTGTCTCTGTCTCTCTCTGTGTCTGTTTCTCTGTCTCTGTCTGTCTCTGTCTGTCTCTGTCTCTGTCTCTGTCTCTGTCTGTCTCTGTCTCTCTCTCTCTCTCTCTCTGTCTCTCTCTCTCTCTCTCTGTATGTGTATGTGTACAGAACCAGCTACCGTGACAGTATTCTGCTGCTGTGAATTGTGGCTCGCTGCCAAACAGAGGCTCCAAGGACTTTTTTGTACAAAGATAGGTGATGATCTGCGTAGTGTAAATGATAACCCTGCCAGAGCTCTGACTTCAGACTTCATGGGGTGGAAGCCCTACATGAACCTCCAGAGATCCCACACTTACTACCATGAGGGAAGTCTGTAAGCCCAATAATGAGGGAGGTCTGTAAGCCCAACAATTATCCACACAGACTTTTGGGGATGTTTACTTAATTCTTTAGGGTCTCTTCCCTTCATCAATGCTATTCCCAGGTATTTTGGCCACAGGACCATTGAATGCTTGCCTACCTCCCTTCTTGCCTCATAATCATTTGAACTGAAAGGTCAGAATTCTAATTGTTTATGGAACAAGAAAGAAGGCTTACCTTTCACCTACTGTTGTGATTGGTTCGATGTGGCATTTTGTGTCAAGGCATGCCTCTAGACTACATTCACATAACTAACAGGATTGTCTAGATTTGAAAAGGTGTGGGTATCAAAGACTTTGACAAGATGACTCTGGGATATAAAAGGGAAATCAATACCTCCTGCACTGGCAGGCCATGGAGTTCACTAGTTTTGTCTGAATTGTTTGTGTATATAAAGACACCTTTTATACAAAATAATTGAGATGGGATCTAAAGAATACCAGAAGAAAACTGATACCAATTCCATCAGGTAAAGAGAGCTGAAATAACATCCTTAGCCATCAGGCCACATCTACTTCGCTGATGCCTTCAGACGAGGTGCCAAAGGCAGATTCCCTCTTGATAAACTGCTTCATGGAGTTTTTCCCAAACTCGCTCGAATGAAACTATAAAGTTTTTAGTTACAAAACATACGCAAATTGAACTACTTTTTTTTCAAGCGTTAATTATTTATTTTATGATGATATCAGTTTGGGTTGGATAAAACTTTTTATTATTATTATTTTAGAGAAGATAATTGTTTTAGTTTAAAAAATATGTTTTGAGAATGCTTCTGGGATAATGCTAATCTATTGAGAAAATGAGCAATGAAGATTATATAACTGTCTAATGAGGAATATGGATGAAAAATCATTATAAATTGTGATTTACCTGCCAAAGCAGTTGGTGTAATGTGTTATGGGAGCATTGTTGAAGGACATTTCACTCTCCTGGGGCTATGAAAAGTTCTGTTTTCAGTATATGGTGTTGAAAATGCCAGTGAGTTATCAACAGAAAGCTGGATTCACTTGTGGCAATTTCAAGTAAAAGTTATGCATAGAGCTAGGGAATATTCACATTTATGGAAAAAATCAAATGCTTCTGAGAACTTTGCTATAGGAAGTCTGCTATCCTATGTGATTAAGTTGAAGAATATATGAAAATGCAAGTTAGCTATAACTATGATTATGGGGGGCTATGGGTCTAATAGGTAAAGATTTGGTCATTTTTCTTGGGGAAGATACAAGAGGAAGTAAACTCTTGTGTTTATCTTATTATTTATTATTGTTTTATTTATTTAAGTTTATTGTCCTAGTCAAGATGCAGAGAACCATTTGCTAGTTTCTATGACATAGTTTATGAAATTAATGAAAATACATTAATAAAAATTTGAAGGCAAGAAGATTAGCTATATAAAAGAACAAATGTTTCAATTTAGCATATTTTCTTTGCAACTTTCGGATATACTTTGACTTATTTAAATTTTATTGTGGTTTTCTCATGAGGACAAATCTATGTCCTTAGCAGGGGGACGTGAAGATCAGAAATTGTATTAACTATGGTGACTCTGAATTTCTTACTTCTGCTTTTTCTCCATCTCACTTATTGTTCTTGTATTTACTACAATAAGTATATCCACAAGCTTAATCGTATTTTCTGATCTGACGATGGGGAACATGAAAAGTATTTCCATGACCTCCATTCCTGTAGGTACAGGGCAGCAGTGTTAATTTAGCAAATATAACTGAAAAGTAAAATATCCAAATCTGCTATCGGATTATTTATAGAGAGTGAGTTAAGTTGTTCAATACTTTAGTTCGCCTGTGTTAAATTTTTAGCTTTGCTATTTTAAAGTCTATTCCCTTGGAGCCTGGTTTAGTATAACTGAAAGGAAGTCTCAAAACTCAGAAGGGTAGAAGCCAGACTATTGTAGATGAAAGGCACAATAGATGTAAAGAAAAAGGCCAATGTAATAGAAAAAAGAAAGAGTGATTGACAGGGAGGGATCGGACTTTTATTTGATGGCAAGTTTAAGCAAGGCTTAATAACATAGGGAAGGGCTTGAAGGACGGCTCATCAGGCAAAGGCTCTTGCTTGTGACTTGAGTTTCATATTTGGAGTCGACATGAAAGAATTCTGACTCTACAACGCTGTCCTCTTACCTCCACCAGTACTGTGGCACTCATCCAAGCACTCGTGCATGGACGTGAGTGCACATGTCTGTGCGTGTGTGCCTGAGCATGTACGCACGCACACACTCACGCACGTGTGCGCACACACACACACACACACACACACACACACACCTTGTATGTGAATGGAAGCACCTACATACACAGACATTAATACTATTTTGAAAGCTTAAGTAACCACCATGAAGAGTTTGTATTTCACTGTAACTACAGGAGAAATATTTCTCAGTGTTTAGGTGTGTGAGTCACCTATTTCAGTTTATAGACATCGGTCTACATTTTAGAGAGAGTGGGTTAAATGCAGGCGTGACATAGGCTGTGGGGCGGCACTGAAGGCACTTTCAGGATGGCAGTAGGCAGAGAATGGGTAACCACTAGACACCTTTTCTGTGGTAAAACTGATAGAACTTTCCATTCGAGTGACCACACATAGGGATGAGGAACTGAGAGGTTGAAACTAAATTTCCAGCTGGGAAACAATATTTTGAATAGACGGCCATGCTATTCACTACTGACTGAAGAGCGGTGTGGTATTCTACCCATGAAAAATATATTGTGCGCGCTGAGTTTAAGATGTGCTGCAAACGTTTGGATACAAGCATTTAAGAGTTCTAGGCTGGGCCATGCCTGTTGTTTAAAGCTGAAGTAGTAATTAAGACCGTACGATGGGGTGTGGTGACTGTGGACCCGAAGAAAAACAACTAGAAGGGAGAGCCGAAAACCCTCAGCCGTGCAGCTGTTCACCACTCTCAGAGCCCTGCAGGGCGAATGAGCTCTTGAAATTAATCCTGGGTTAATTTCGTGGAGTAGGACAGGAACAGTAGAGACATATATGGAATCCCTAAACAGAGCAGCTGCTCACTCTTCTGCACGGTAATCTGATGACTGTTCACTCAGCTTCAGTGGGGTATTTGGTTATATGAAATATTCTTATGCCCTGTGACTCTTAGTAATGCTCTTTGACTGTACTGAGAGATTCACAGGAAGGCTTTTTGTTTGTTTGTTTGTTTTTTGAAGTAGAATTACAGTGTTTATACTGTATAGAAAGTTTGGAAACGTCATGAGCTGTTTTAATGAGCAGAAGTTGCTGTTAAACTTGGAGCGCTCTACGGATCATGAACCACAAAGCCTCCTCTACCTGTGCTTTTGCAGTTATCAAAGAAAGCAAGGTCACATTGGAAATTTGCCTGCCCCCAGCTCTGTAGTGTTTAGTAACTGATTGCTTTTTCAGTTGGCATTTACTGGAAAGCAATAATTTAATAAGCTCATGATAGCCTTTAAATAATTATCTGACAGACTAAGAGGCTTTTCTTCCTTTTTACTTGGCTCCGATGCCTAGGGACTATTGTTTGGTTCTGTTTTCTTTCTTTCCTTTTTGTAAGGCATGAAAGAGTTGAAACTCTAAAGCAACCCTCTTTTGGTGTGTACTGGGGTTACTTAGTTAAAAAACGAGTTCAGCGAGTTTTAAAGAAAAGGCCCGTTGGTTAAGTAGAAGACAAATATTTTCTTTAGTGTTGAGCGGGAAAGGCAAGTCTCAGGTGACACCTCACTGTTCCATCACCTCTCGCCAGAGCCCTTTTACTGCAGAGAACAGGGAATCAACAGGTAATGCATTTAAAATAAGGAGAATTTACATCAGAAAAGAAACCTGTCTCCTCCTATAATCAGAAAGAGGCAATGATGTGGTTTCACCCAGCACCTCTGGTTTTGGTTTGGTATGTAAAAAACGACAGCAAACAAACAACAACAGCAACAAAAAACAAAACAAAACAAATTTATACAATTATTTGGATATGTTTTTTGACAAGATTGGACTAATTCAAGATGGTGAAATGGAGTCACTAAATATAGAGAAGATAGAGAAAAGTAATGGCTGCCCCTCTGTGAGCATGAGGTAGAACCAGCACATTCCCTCACCCCCGATGCCTCTGAAAGCTTTACTGATCCCTTGGAAGGACGCTATATCTGTGCACAGTGGACGTGAACTGACACTTCCTCTAGAGAGAAGGATTTCTCTTAACAGGGATCCGGAGAAGTCAGTTTGAAAAAGGGAGATCCCAAAGTGTTCCATTTTCGAGCTGTGGGAGTTGAATATTACTGAGCATGGCTGAAGCCTGCTACTTCTGGTACCTTCGAAGTTTAAAGGAACATTTAAAGTTGTCTCAAGGCACTTAATAAGGTATTCACGCTTTCTGCGGTTATGTAGGAATATCCTTGCAGGAGAAGCCCCATGTCGGCTCCACAAATAGATATTCTTTTACGGAGGTACCAGAGTAAGAAAAGAGGCCAAACGTCATGGCATCCCTGGAGTAGGGAACGTAAGTACAGTCTCATGTCTAAGTCTGCTTTAAGGATGCCTGTAGCACCCTGAGGTAAGGTAGCCTTGGTGAAGGACAGAAGGATATACAAAACTGTGCAGTCTAAAAGAGAAAACCCTATGGTTATAATAACATTGTTCCACCTCTGTGGTTTCTGAAATTTGCAATATGTGTTTCATTAAGGGACAGTACTAAAAATATTTCATTTACGGTCCGGACTCTAATGAATGAGGATGGGTGTCCGAAAGCCTTGCAGAATGACTGGGTAGTGGAGGTGCTCAGAGCAGGAGCTGTGTTCAGAATACAATTATCATTCACGGTAATTTTGGCCATATCAAGGCTGGCTAGAAGAATATGGTCTCTGGAAAAATTAGACAGCAATTCTCAAATGTTTGTTCTTTCTGGAAAGCTCCAATCAATGACATGTAGCAAATATTTTTCTTATAGAAGTAGCACTCTGCATTTATCCTCATTGCTATTTCACTAGCATCCATTCTGAGAGCAGAACGTATTTTAGAAGTTCTTACTTTGAAACTCTCTTTATACCTCAAATATATAATCAAAACTAAATGATTATGAAGTGACTTTTATACGTACAAGTAAGTGTTCCGTTTATGTATTGAGACACAATTTTAAATATGAGTGTGTGTGTGTGTATGTGTGTGTGTGTGTGTGTGTGTGTGTGTGTGTGTGTGTGTGTGTGTGAAGTATGTATTTGAAATGTCTAAGGGCCAAGAAGATTTGGGAGAAACTCATTTGGCACTGCTTTTCCAAGTGTGCTTTTTTAGGGGAGCATAATCTTTTCTAGCCGTCAATTATAGAGGAAGCTGCATTTTGCATCGATATAAGCAAGTTGAGAGGATTCAAGACCTCTACATTGGCTCTTGAATTGGTCTCAATTGTAGTTCTGGTATGCAAGCCCAAAGTACATGCCCCGACCAGGCAAAACAGGGCACATACATTAAACAGCTTTTCCGTGTCAAAGTTAACTTTTCTTCTGTCTCCTCCAGACCATGGTGATCAAATGCCACATTTTCAGGAGGCAGTAAGGAATGTGGTCCTGGCAAATGAAATAGTTCAAGGAGCAGCTTAGAGCTCCCTTAGTTACAGAGGAAGGAAAATAAACGACTAGGTAACTGGAGAACTTTATCTCTTAAAAAATAATAGGTCAAATTCAGTCCTGTCTACACTTTGCTCCAGAGACAGAGGGATACACAAAATGGGGCTGGAGACATGGTTCAGCGGTTAAGAGCCGAGCGCTGACTGCTCTCACAGAGGACCTGGGTTTGATTGTCAGTATCGTCATGGAGATTACAACCATTTTAGCACCAGTTTCAGAGGACTTGATGCCTTCTTCTGGCTTACAAGACAAGCAGGTACAACAGTCGTGTGTGTGTGTGTACAAAGAACAACCAACCTCCAAGGAAGGAAGTAAATGAACTAGCTTAGATCAGCTGCTGAGCACCATGAACGCTACATGGTCTCCGTGTCCCCGTTTCCATGTCTCGCTACCATGCCATCCCAGCTTTCTTTCCCTTTCTTTATTCCAGTGTCCTTGGCCCTCCATTTCTCTTCCTGTCTGTGGCTTTTTTTCTACCCCTTTCTGTCATCTTTCTCCCTTCTCTGTCTCATATATCTGTTTTTTTCTACCCCCACACATCTGGTGCTCCCCAAGTCCTTTCTTTCCCTGTCTAATGCTTCAGTGCCTACACCTTGCATCCAGGATGCAAATTTGGACAGGTTTCTGAGGTGAGGAGATCAGGGTGCCTGGGAAAGGCTTTGAGGTACAGGGATTATAAAATATTTAATACGTGAATGTATTGAGGTTTTGTAAGATGAAGGTTCCTAGAAGAACACATGAAAGGGTAAAGACCCAACTGAATGTGCCTCTGTGCTGCTCATGAATTAAACCAAGCGAATGCTCATGATTTGTTTTTATCATTTTTACATTAAGAAAATTCCTCAGATAGAGGATAATTGCAGTAGAAGCCTAATTACGTGCTCACAGACCACAGTCTTTCTGTTCCGATGCATTAATGACTTCTTTTGTGTTGTAATTGTTACATTCATCAGGGCATGGTAAGTGTTGCCTTTGCAATAATCATGTGGGGAACCCGGGATGCCAAGTGGGGGATATGACACTGAAGAGCGAGCCAGAGATTTGAAATGGGTTCATTCTACCGAACTGGAAACCACAGCAGAACTTTGGCCAAGTTACTGCAAGTCGCTGACTCACTGATTATTTTGTGATAATTTTCAAAATTAAAAAAAAATCCAATAATAGTGTCATCTGGCACTGTAAACGAGTGAAGATAAGTTCAAGGCATCATGGTTTATAGGTTTGACTCTGGGTTAGAAGAATAAATGAGTAGCTATTGGTTGACACAGATTTATAAAGCGAAATTGAACTCCTGATGAATTCTTAAAGTCTCAAACTATAGGAGTAAGTATGGATGTGGGTACTTTGTACAACTCAGTGTATATTTTAAAACTTGAAAAGACCATGAAGAATAGAAAGAAAGGTGAGCTTAACAGTTAAAATTCTTCGATGCACCCCGAAAAACCACGAGTATTGGACCCATATAATAAATGGGTCATTTCTGAAGTTCTCTTAAGCAGGAAATTCTTTCTGTTCTTATTCTGAAATAACAAAAGCATACAAACTAATCTTGTATCTTCAAAATCCTCCAAAAAAGTGGGAGGAATCAGAACATCAAATCTTTATTATGTATAGAATTAAAGGGCATCCCACAATCATCCTAACAGTGTTTAGATCTTTAAGAATAGATGGCAGAATCTTGAATACGTCTCCTCTGGGACACAGAAGCCGTCTGGAGAGACCCAGAAGCAAAAAAAGTTCTTCCGTTCTACCTTGTGCAATGTGAGGGCCATGGTAGGACCAGAATTTCAGAGGCAAGAACCAGGAAGCATCCGCTGAGGAGGAGAGAGGGGGCTGGCTTTCACAGCTCTGTGGCAACACTCGTGGCAAGTCCTTTCCCTTCTTTTCCTTCCTCCATCTCCTTCTTTCCTTCTCCCTCTCTCATTTCCCCTTATTGATCCCCTCTGCTCTTTGTTGCTTTACTTTATCTCTAGCTGTCGCCTGTTCCCTCTCTCCCTCATCTTCCTTCTCCCTCCCTCTCTCACAATTTCCATCTATTTCTACTCTATGTCTGCGTTTTTGTGCTTCCCATCTTTTTTTTTTCCTGCCAAGTCCTTTATAAGGACTAGGAATTTGTAGACATTGGTGTTCATTAAAGCATCTCCAATGGAGTATTAAGCTTATTTGGCATAAATAAGAACCTTATCTATAGGAATCGAAGGGTTTGCCAATGGCTGGGAAGCAAACGCAATGGAGAGTGTTTCCTATGTCCTTAGACTTCTTAAAAGATTAGTGTTTCTGCCTATTTGTTAAATACGCCAACAGAGACCATGTCATGTCCCCAGGTCTTGCCTTCAGCAACCCTACCTATTGATATCAAAATAATCTTCCAAACTACAAGTCAGCCATTTATTTCTAAGTATTTTGCTGGATTATTAGGTCTTAGAGGACTTTAGGGCCAGAAAAACCTATGATTGCACTAAAGGCTCTCTTCTTTAGTTAACAGGACCTGCCTTGATTTCATTATAACTGGGATGGGCAACGTTATCACTCTATGTATGATGCTTAAAATATTTTCTAGCATATAGTAAGTATTGTGTAAAAATGCTTTTTTATTTTTCTTTTAGAGCACCAATATTCTCTTAAGGAGAGGATTATGTGAAGAGTACAAGGGAGGAAACTTGTAGGATAGAGGTAGCCAACAAGACAGTAGAGGTAACTGCTATGCCCTCTGCCTGAGAAGTTACCTGGAATTTGGAATAGGAGTGTAGTCAGTGGGAGCGACCAGCCAGAGGGCCAGCCAACACCGGGGCTCCAGGGAGGGGCTGCAGGGAACACAGGGACCTCGGCAAGTTAGTCTGGCTAAAGCTTGTTCTGAGTAGTTGTGTACTTTACAGAAGCCTTTCCTCATTCCTTGAGATGTTAGTCAAAAACACCTGTAAGCATAGTCTGTACCGGCGAGCATAGTCTATACTGGTGAGCATACACTGTACTGGCGAGCACTGTCTGTACCCGCCGCACTTTAGAAACAGGCTTTAGGAAAGGTTGTTTTCTTCTGAAAGAACCGTGGCCTGCATAAACCAGGAAGATGATCTGTAAACTGCATCAGAACTCTGCAAGTATTTCCTCCTCTTTGCCCCATTCTAGATTCCCCAGAGGGAGTACAAGACGAAAACATTTTTACCCACTGCTTGCAGGAAAGTGGCTTAGCCTATTCTATTTAAACCTCAAAGGACAGTGTGACCCCAGCTAAATTTAGGCCAATCATATATTACACAACCTTCGGGAGGCATGTGTACAGATAAAGAAACTGAGGCTTCTGGAAGTCTCCGCCACGGCTGGCACTGAAAAGCAGGTGCCCTTCTAACTTCTGCTGCGGTTGCTGCTGTCCAGGCTCATAGGATCAGCGTGTTCAGGAGGGGCTGCCTCTCACTTTAAACTACTGACAAGGTGCTCAGCCCAGAATTCAAATCTTCAATCCAGAGACTGTGCTAACTTTCCCAATTGGAATATTGGATTCTTCAAATTAGGCTGGAGAAAATGTCCCCTGGGACATTTATTTCCTCGTTTTGTATGGACTAGACTTCGGGTCTCAGGATCCATCCGTCCTTGAGCTTGACTTGGCGAAGAGTGTTTAAATCAGTTGACATGAAAGGGAGTTTTGCTTCAGGGTGACATTGTACATTCTCTCTCTCTCTCTGTGTCTCTGCCTGTCTCTCTCTGTCTGTCTGTCTGTCTCTCTCTGTCTCTCTCTCTGTCCCTTTCTCTGTCCCTCTCTGTCTCTGTCTCTGTCTCTGTCTCTGTCTCACTCTCTCTCTCTCTCTCTCTCTCTCTCTCTCTCTCTCTCTCTCTCTCTGTCTCTCTCTCTCTCTCTCTGTCTCCCTCCCTCCCTGTCTCCCTCCCTCTCTTCTCTTTTCTCTCTGCCCAACTCCCTTCCCTCTGAGCTCTGTCTATCTGCCAGGGCACCTGCCTTGCACCATTTGCTGTGCCTCTTAGACACTGCCATCTGCCTTCCTGCCGAGATTTCCATGTTGGGCTTGCCAGCGAATTCCCCTCATACCCCGTTCCGCTTGACCGCCTGAATTTACACTGCCTTTTGATGAGTCTTTGCTGGAGTTCCAGTCACACTCTAATTGATTGGTCTAGATGTTAGGTTCTGGCCATCCTCATCTGCTCCCATAACTGAGTGAAATGGGGCTGTCTGCTTGCGACAGCTCGACATGCCACAGATTGGGTAAGTTTGTCTGGGAGACTTGGAGGCTAATTGAGGGCTGGCAGTGGAGCAGAAGGAAAAGGGGAACTGACTTATGTCATTTATCTGTAGGTAAGTTGATCACAGCAAGGGGAAGAAAAAAATGGGGAGAGAATCAATTTAGGTAGCACGAATTTCCTGTTGGATTCTTAGTTTTCAAGTCTGATCTAAGGAATGGCCACTGGGACTTTGAAGTGACTCTGTGGTCAATTCTCCATCCCAGGCTGACTGCTACTTATTCTTAAGCTTTCTTCCTGGTAATGAGACCTACTTCATCTCCTCAGGACAGACTTGAAAAGATGTGTGTGTGTGTGTGTGTGTGTGTGTGTGTGTGTGTGTGTGTGAGAGAGAGAGAGAGAGAGAGAGAGAGAGAGAGAGAGAGAGAGAGAGACTCAGGTAACAGGGACTTAATAAAATATTATCAGAAAACCTCTCTCTCTCTCTCTCTCTCTCTCTCTCTCTCTCACACACACACACACACACACACACACACACACACGCACACACAACTAAAACCCATACATAATTTAATTTTTACCAGCTATTTTGGGAAGTATGTAAACGTTTTCTAAAGTCTTTGCTACAGCTACTTACAGTGGCTTTGAGGATAAAGTTAAATGATGTCGTCAAGGGACAGAAGGGTCCATACGTCATTAAATGTGATTGTGGGAGTTCCCAAGGGGAGTCATGTGTTCCCAAAAGGTTTTCAGCCCTATCCTGCAGAAATTAGTGGGCAACTTATATTTCTTTCTAAGAAAGAATACCAAAGGACGTTGGCGTAGAGGACATTGGCTGCCATGAGTTCCAGTGCATTGTTGCCGAAACCACAGATGCGTGGTCTTCTGGCCAAGTGCCTGCAGGTTCAGATTGTCGGCGCATTCGTTGTGGCCCTAGGAGTTGCTGCTGCCTATAAGTTTGGTGTGGCTGAACCAAGAAAGAAGGCTTATGCAGATTTCTACAGGAATCATGATTCCATGAAAGATTTTGAAGAGACGGGGAAGGCTGGTGTCTTTCAGCGTGCGAAGAATTCTCTGGATTGTGCCCCGTAGAAGTTCATTGCTGACCTGTATTCCTGAACTAAGAAACATGAATGTGTGGGCTAAGGAGTAGTTCCTCTCAATAAACAATAATTATATGGACAAAAGAAAAGAAAGAACATCAGTCATAGAAAGATAAAACCTCATGGCCATCATCCATGCCATTTAAGTAAATATGGCGTCACCAACCACTAAAGGACAATAAAGACATTAGTTCTTTCTCGTTTATCAATCAGTCATATGTGCATCCGTACTATGAAATATGAAATAGAAATTTACTTCAGCTCTAGATTGTAAAATATGGCTTTGGCTAGCAACCACACTTATGCACCCACCTTTATGCACATGTCTACACACCCACACGTAGATGCACATCTACACACAGACATAGATACACATACAGCAAGAGAAAGTTTAAATTCCAATGACACTATTTTTGTACAAACTAAATTCTCACCAATCAGCTGAATTTACACACAGTACTTTTATATGTGGTAGGATGAACGTATTTATCTTTAGGGAAGGTAAATGGAAGTCATTTTAACCCAGGGACTAAACCACCAGCCAAAGAGTACACATGGAGGGACCCATGGCTCCAGGCACATATGTAGCAGAGGATGGCATTGTCTGGCATCAATAGGTGAAGCCCTGGTGCTGTGAAGGCTCGATGCCCCAGTGTAGGGGAGTGCCAGGACAGCAAGGTGAGAGTGGGTGGGCAGGAGGGGGAGCATCCTCATAGAAAGAGGGAGAAGGGGATGGGGGGACCGGGAAAGGGGATAACATTGGAAATGTAAATACATAAAATATCCAATAAAAAAAGATCAAACATTTTACTACTATAATTGAATAAACGTTCAATGAAGTGTCCAGTTGGAGCAGGAACTGAAGGAATAGAACGAAAGGGTGTGTCACAGTTTGCTTAACCTTTCTCTAATTGTACCCTGAACACGCCAAAACTGATATCCTGATACAGTGGAGTGATTCGTAAGGACTCGATTAGAGAACGTGGGCTAGTTAAGTAGACCTGCGTTCTTTCCTTTCCTTTACATGTCTTTTATTTGCAAATAGCTGAATTTAGACTTTTCATAACGGAAAGGCAGTTTTAGACTTTCTACGTTGTTTTTGCTTTCTGAAGAGAAAGTGTAAGTTGTAGATTGAGAGCTGGAATTTCTCAAGAGCTTTGATTCTCTTAGGTCTGAATTCCTAGTAATGATTCAGTGGCTATCCACTGAGTGCAACTGGGCTGTTGGTTCCAGTGCCTGCTGGCATCAGGTACAGGCATATTTATTGCTAGCAACTAATTCATCCTTGTGTATGTAACAGGGTCATAGGAAATAATGCAAGTGTGACAACTTCCCATAGTATCGAAGGGTGTGTGTGTGTGTGTGGGGGTGAACGGGTGGGGGAGGGAGATCCACAGGGAGGAAGCAATTTCTTTTCCCTCCAGAAATAGTGTTGACTGAATGTGAAGTCTGGATTCACACATAATGGCCTTGTGACTGTGAGAGGGGATGAGGTAGCTGAAGACAGAGAGGTGATACAGGTTTGTGGGGAGAGGCAAGAGAGACAAGATCTGACTCCCCTGACTGTTATGAAGTAAAAAGCTGTGTTTGTCAATTCTCTGTCAAGTAAAATGCTCTGCTTGCCTGGTGGACTGGCTTTTTTTTTTTTTTATTAACTTGAGTATTTCTTATTTACATTTTAGTGTTGTTCCCTTTCCCGGTTTCCGGGCAAACATCCCCCTAATCCCTCTCCCTCCCCTTCTTTATGGGTGTTCCCTTCCCCATCCTCCCCCCATTGCCGCCCTCACCCAAACAGTCTAGTTCACTGGGGGTTCAGTCTTAGCAGGACCCAGGACTTCCCCTTCCACTGGTGCTCTTACTAGGATATTCATTGCTACCTATGAGGTCAGAGCCCAGGGTCAGTCCATGTATGGTCTTTGGGTAGTGGCTTAGTCCCTGGAAGCTCTGGTTGCTTGGCATTGTTGCTCATATGGGGTCTCGAGCCCCTTCAAGCTCTTCCAGTTCTTTCTCTGATTCCTTCAACGGGGGTCCTATTCTCAATTCAGTGGTTTGCTGCTGGCATTCACCTCTGTGTTTGCTGTATTCTGGCTGTGTCTCTCAGGAGAGATGTACATCCGTCTCCTGTCGGCCTGCACTTTGCTTCATCCATCTTGTGGACTGGCTTTTTGAGTAGAATTTCTAGTTTTCAAATTCGTATGTTATGTTCAAGTGTAGTTAGAGAAATCTTAGGCTGTTCAGTTAAATAATAATTTCAGGTAAACATTGAAAGCTACATATACTGGTATTAGGTCTGGGGAGCACTGGGGCATTTTTGTTTGTTTGAAATTCCAATTTGACTAGATATTTTACTTTTTAAAAAAAAATGAAAAAATTTAAAAAATTTATTTTTGCAGCAGGGTTTCACTATGTAGTCCTGGCTGTCCTGGAGCTCACTGTGCAGACCAGGCTGGCCTTGAACTCACAGAGATCCTCTTGCTTCTCTCTCGTGAGTGATTGGATTAAGGCATGAATTACCTTGCATTTTGTCTGGATATTTTAAACTTATAGTAAAGTGGAGATTACTTGATTCAACTAGATAATTCTTTTTGTCTTTTTGGTCTTAGTAGGCACATGCTTTCAGAAGATAAAGGTAAGAACATATCTTATAGCTTTATTATGTGTGTTTGACATAGATGTAGTAAGAAATGACCAGTCTGTCTTCCTCCTTGGAGCCCGTCAGTGGACCCCCACCCAGATTTGAGATGCTGTGTACAGATTGACAGTGGCAAGAGGAAGACAAACCTCATTTAGAAACCAAATTTCAGATTCTACTTTACTTGCTGCCTGTGCGGTCCTGAAGCGGTCCATTGAGTTACCGTACTCTCTTACTGCTCTGAGAAGTTAATGTCTCATTGTAGGAAACAGCCATTATGTCCTATACGTAAGATTCGTTTAAGAAAAAGAAAACAAAACCCAAACCCAAACCCCATTAGCCTCTTTTCATGACTGTCAAGAACTGCATTTTATGCTCAGAAGCCAGCAAAACTCTTTCGTGTATCCTAGCACCTGGCTGTCCCTTCTTCCCCACACCGAGTGGAATGGGTAAGGACAGATGTGGTGGCTTACGGAGGGAGAGAGGAGCCTTCCTCTGTCTTACGACATGGCTGAGTTTTGCTTTTAACTCTGGAATCGATAAGTGGGTGCTTGTAAATGCATTCACATTATCACCTTTAAATAGACAGGAAAGGACGGTTGTACCTTTTCTCAGCAGGCAGGGACTTACATTTTTAATATCTTCAGCCGGGGAGAGGCACAGTAAAGGCCGCACAATCAAATATTACTTAATGAAGTACATGCAGCCTTAGAATGGGCTCCTGCCTCCCTGGCAATGAGTAGAACACACAAATATGTTACTCCTTACTGGAATGGTAATGATGCCCATGTAGCGAATGTTGGTTGAGAAAGCTACAGAGCCTACAAAATGACTGCCGTGACACCCATCACTGTAGCCAAGAGCTTCCAAGCAGGAGAAGTTATAAAGGCAGAATGAGGGCAGAGAAGTGGCAAGAGTGGTCGATTAGAGGCCATGCCAGTTGCCCATTTATTTTAAATGTGACAAGGTCTCTCATACTGAAGTTGACTAAGCTCCTGAAGACCATTTGTCAGGAATATTAGAGGAATAACTACAGTTGTTTTCTTCTTGCTTAGAAAGAGGGAAGGTGAGGGATTTAATCCCACCAGACCCAAAGAAGTTCTTTTGCTCATCTGAGGCTTCTGGGAAAGCCTAGTAGATGTTTAAACTTTACTGCACACCCAGTTGCTTTGGAAATGTGAAGTTAATGGCATGCTTAGGCTGCACTTTGGAGACTCCGACCTCGGTGTGCTGGAGTTCCCCAGAGCATCAGGGTTTTCTAGATTCCAGACGGTAGCCTGACTCCAACTGCACTAAGAGGTGGCCGTACTAAGCTACTACTGTGGCTTTCTATTGGTCCCACATTTCTTATTTACTATGAAGAGAGAGAACAAGCGTGCTTCTAAAGACCTTTTATGTATATTTTTATTTTAATCATGCTTGGGTAGGTGACCCCTAAGAGTTTATGGGTTATGCAGAAAGCACTTACCAATCTTCTAACAATGAAAGACAGTTTTTTTTTTTTTTTTTAAATCGTTGGCATTGTTCTCCCTTTTAATGGCAAAGGCTGCCTTGTGTGAGGAAATTTTTATGGCTCTCAGGAGGTGTGTGGCACCGACCTCTTTTGGATGGTGGTTTGTTTGTCTCGGTCGCAGCCGTCCTTGTGGAGAACGCAGCTGCCCTTGCTCTTACTTGCGAACACCCGATGAAGGGTGAAAGCGGCTTTCTTAGCTCCTCCCACAATTTCAGAAGCCACTCTTGTTCCTGGAGTGGGAGTTATCTGATGGATGACTGGACTGTTTCCTTGGCAACTTGTGTGGATGCCGGTCCTTGTTTGCCTTTTAGAACTTGTTGTCTTAGTGATGTGCTTAGGAAGAATGTTAATACCCTGGCTGTGGGCATCCGCATTGTCCCTCATGGTCTTGACCTCAGTACCAACCCATTTAGACCGTGTCTCCTTGTCACTTTGGCCACACAGCAGACAGGTGATGATGGACACAGACCACAGCTGCAACTTGCCCCCAGGACTCCAGTTATTAGTTTTTCTCAAAGATGTTGCTTGGATCTCAGGTAACTCAACATTCGTTGGTGAGGTTTTATTTGCTATTTGGCGAGGGAACAAACCATGTAGCATAGACTATTGTGAGGGTCTAAAACTCAATCTTTTATGGGAGAAACATGAGCCTGCAATTTTAATGTTTAAGTGTGAAAGTGTCTTACTTCTGAAATAGAAGACAGGTTTGGAGATATGCTTTGTGGTTATTGTGATACCACCTCCCCTCCAATCTCTAGTTTTAAAAAAAAAAAAAACAAAAAAAAACAAAAAACCAAGGCGGCTTTACAAAGACTGTGTGCATTTCCAGATTAAATCACCACTTTGAACATTGTCAAGACAACCACATCAGGAAAAAGTTTGAAAACTTTGGATTACTTGTGAAAGAATTACCTGGTCTTTTCCCCATCTGGATGCTAAATCTGTAGAGGGATACATTGATGGTTTGGCAAATGTTAGTAGATCAGACTGGGAAAGAAATGTTGTTTTATATATTTATTTACCTACTTTTGATCAGGGGGAGTACAACAAATCAATAAGGTTCACAGGGCAGCACGTTAATGACAAGTCACAGGAGGCGGCTCCATAAAGGTTCTGAAAACTAGTCTCTCATTGCAGGAATTGGATTGGTCTCCCCGTGGCCCCCCTTCTCAAACACAAATATTTTCATATAATAAAAGCCTGCTTCCTTATAACCCACCCTCCTTTCCCGCGACGCCACCATTTTAAAAGGCTTTGCTGCGAGGACTCTTCCCAGTTTTTCAGGTTTTTAATCTCTCCAGCATTCTATCTTGTAGAGGTGAAGAATGTCTCTGGGGTGTCACTCTGGGTGAGAGGGACAAGAAACACCCACTAGGACCCAACCCGGCAGCCAGCGGCCGAGCATGCGCTGAGAGTTTGTGCAGCTGGCCCTGGCTGCTGCCGCTGCTGCCTTGTCCGGACTTGGCGAGGACTTGGGAGGGACAGCGGCGTTGGGAGGTGGCTTAGCAGAGACTTTCCAGCGACTGCTGCCCAGGATTTTTTTTTTTTTCTTTTTCTTCCCTTTTCTTTTTCCCAGGAGTCAGCGACGGCGACGGCGACGGCTGGGGAGAGGAAGGCGAGCAAGCGTCTGCTGTTGGAGCCAATGCAGCCTTTTGGCTCTCCGCGAGGAGCGTCTCTACCCGGATGAGTGTCTGCCCTGTGTCCCCGACTGTCTCCCGGCAGGAGCGCAGCTCGAACGGTGAGTGGCCACACGTCCCGCATCTCTCCTACCCACGGTCCCTGCCGCCAGCCGGAGCGGCTTCTACCCTGCGCGGTGCGACCTGCCGGGGGCGCGCAGCCGCGGTGACTTTGCCGGACCGCGCAGGCTTTGTGCTCTGCGAGCCGCGGGGACCCCAGTGTCGCGGAGGCACGCGGGGCCCCAAGGTTGCGCGCCCGAGGTGGTGGTGGTAGTGAATGAAGACCGGTCCGGCTTGGGTACAGCAGCACTGGCCCTGACTCCCCAATGCCCGCTCCCCGCCACCCCGCCCCAGGCTCATCCATTATTCCCGGACGGCAAACTGCATTTCTCACGTTCTTCCAAAGAAACCCTAGTCACCGGGCAGGATCCCAGCTCTGCGCTGCGCCCCCAGTGGCTCCCCGAGTTCACACCCGAGCTGTGCGCCGGGGTGGTGAGGTGGGAGCGCGGAGGTAGGGCCCAGGAGCTGCCCAAAGAGAGAACACGGGAGGTCGAGGTGTGTGTGTGTGTGTATATGTGTGTGTGTGTGTGTGTGTGTGTGTGTGTGTGTGTCCGTCCTCTTGAGGGTGGGGATAGCAATGGAGCCTGTGGCATCTCCAGAGACACAAAACTGTCCCCCGGGAGACAGCAAAGAAAACTTTCAAGGGCCATGCCACAGGTCCCCCCGGGAAAACTAGTTTAGTGTACGTCTTCATTCATCTAGAGAGACAACCTTTTCTCTTGGCAGCAGGTATTATCCGATGCCAAGTGAGAACTTTTGGGAGTTTTGTTTCCTTTAAGACTCTAACAAATGAGTTTTGGTGAGAGGACGTCTGGAATAAACTAGGCTTGGGGACCCTGGAGACCCAGCTGAAGGCTGGCGGAGAGGTTCACTTGCTGTGAAGCTAGTTCTCTGCTGTGACTGCTCCTGCAGATCGCTGCTGCTCTGCTTGGACCAGTAGAATGTGGTGAGAGGATGGGGCTTCTCTCTCCCAAGACTCACAATGGCCAGAGAAGATTCCGTGAAGTGTTTGCGCTGCTTGCTCTACGCCCTCAACCTGCTCTTCTGGGTAAGTCTAACAGTTCTACTAATCCAGCAGGTGGGGATGGCTGGACCCGGTTTTCTCAACTACCAGATAAAGCGCCAAAGGGCATGGCTCAGCATTAATTAATGACGTGAGATCACATCCTCTCTTTTTCAGAGAAGTAAAAAATGACCTTCTTAGAATACCTTTGATCTAGCTCAAGTTCCATCTGTAATTAGGAGAAAAATAAAAGCGTCGTTCCTGTGTACAAGTGCCAGTAACTAGAAACTAATCCAAGGATATATAAATGAGTACACGCGCTTGTACTGGTAGATAAGGGAATTATGACACACTACTCGGGAACCGCTAGTTTGCAGGAATTTCAGATAGCTGTGCAAGCCTTACATTCTTTCTTTATGTCACCGATAAAAATTGGTTGGGGCAACTGCTCTTAATATATCACTGGAAGAAGTCACACCTAGATATCTTACCAAGAGTCTGGATAGGTTTTTTAAAGGGAATTCCATCTAGTCTGAAAGGTGGTTTTCATATAACTATTTCTAAGCTGGGAATGGTTGAGGAATTTTATATATGCTTTTGGAAAAAAAAAAACCACATCCATTTAAGGAAACAAAATACATACAATTTAAAAGCCCATGGAAATTACGATGTATGAGTTAGTGACTTATGAGTTAGTGACTTTCGGTGTTTTCTATCCAAGTTTTCATGAAGTGTTAGTATTGTATTATTTATAATGCTTATGAACATATGGGCATTAAAACTCTGAATGTTACTTCAGAAGGTTGTCATACTTAAGCATGTTCCTTTCTGCCATTTTTGTGTTCCTTTAATAATTTATATCCAATGTTTCCTGCTGGAAATTTTAGTGTGCAGTGTATTTATTTCGGTCTGTCTGGCATTGGCTAGCCCCCTTACTTCCTGACAGCTATTACGGCTGGTCTCTAGAGGAGGATATTTTTGTTAAATTGCTCCTTTTGGATTGACAGCATTCTAAGATGACAAATTAAGTCTTTAATAAGTCATTTAAGCACTATCCAAAAGGACAGCTTTTAAAAGTCAATTATACTCACCGTTTGCAAATAGAAAATCACTAATTGATTTTGCTGTGCCTTTTAATTCTTAAAGGGCCCATTTGAAAGTTGATCATTAGATTACCTACTTAACTATCAGGTACTGAGACTTTGAGCTCTGTTTCTTCTAAAATATATAGTTTTTACTCTTACTGCTAAGTTTTCACTCCCCTACATTATTCTTCTTAGTGATGGGTTTGTTACACTTTCACACTAAAGGGATCTTTATGGAAGGCCTTGTTGAACTTCCTTTCTTTGTAAGTCAGGAAATTGAGAGCAAGTTAAATGGGGTGGCAAAGGCCAGCCATTCCAATGGTGGTTGGGCCAGAGACAGAACTCAGCACTCTTGCACCTAGATGACGCCTCTAACACAGCCTTTACAAACTTCTGAACCTCCCCATCAATAAGATCTTCTGTTATTCAATTAAAAAAAAATTAAACACTGGGGGAAATTCAAATCATTTTGCAAAAGCATTGCTCTTCGGAATAATAAAATTTGCTTAAAAAAAAACCCTCTCTTAAACATTTGCAGACCTCTTCATGCTACCAGGGATTGCAAAATGTTACTCTTTTATTGTTACTCTGTTCCTCAACTGTCTGACCTTGAGGGTATGTGTGCTCTGATTTGTGGGTTTATCTAGATCTCTACTCCCTCTGTCTCTGTCTCTCCTCTCCCCTCCCCCTGTATCTCATTTGTAACAATCCAGAATGCTTCCTCTGTTTTAATTTGCTTTTGACAGAGGTAACATGTCCCCTTCACTGTCCTCACGTGTCTAGTCACATTCATATGCATCGCTTATATATCGCTTGTACCAAAATGTATGTATGGACAGCAGAAACCCAACAGCCATTCCACATCAATAAAATAGTAAAGCACAGAGTAGCTCATATGTGGTTAGTATGTATTTGCCGGGTAAATTTAGTGCTTTGGTTGTCCAGTCTTTAACATAGGTATTTTCAGAGGTGTTGGGAACACTGGCAACAAGGTTTAGAAGCCCTGTGGCCAGTGCAGTAACTGAAATCCTGATAATCTCCTCCAGGAGGCAAACAGGAAGTGGATTGCTGCTATTCCTGGCAGTAGGAGTGGTGACTACTACTGCCTTGATTAGATCAAGTACTGCCGTTGATCCAGTAACTTCGTTTGAGCATTCTATAGCTTAAAAATAAAGACATCAATGCCCACTATCGTTTGTCTGAGAGCATCTTTATTTTATTTTATTTTTTACTGTGGTGGAAGTGTTTTTCAATTTTGGCCAGTCTGAAGATTTAGTCTTATGTTATTATTTCTTTATTCTTTTGCATCTCTCAGTAGCAGTAAGAACACCACCTGCTTTTATACATTTACACATATTTTTGATGCATTTCCTTTTGTGCTTTATATTCTTTGCCCACTTTGTTCTTATGGAGGTTTGCCCTCTAGCTTATTGATTTTATCCATTGTTGCAAAATAGTGAAACACATTTTTATAGGTGTTTTTTTCTGGTAGATGAGTATACATCCTTTTATTGCTCCGACATTTTTTTTTTTTATCGTAGTTGTGGTTTCTTTTTCCATATAGACTTTAACCTTTTTAAAAATGTGGTTTTTTCCCCGGCATCCATGAGCTGTGTGTGTGTGTGTGTGTGTGTGTGTGTGTGTGTGTGTGTGTGTGTGTGTGTGTGTGTGTGGTGCATATGTAAGTCTGCCAGTGCTATGCCTGTGGGTGGACATTACAAGATGACTTTGTGCAGTCAATACCCTTTCTCCACCTGTATGGTATGTGGATTCAAGATATTGAACACAGATATTAGGCAACCTCTTTTTGGACTGATAGGTATTGCCAGCCCTAAGATTTTTAAATGTTCATTCAGTTAAAAATATTCATGGGGCCAGGCAAGGTGGCCCATGTTATGATCTTTATTGTGGAAAGGCTGATGCAGGAGAATTGCTGTGAATTCAAGGCCAGCGCTTTGGTAATGAGGTCTAGGCCAGCTCTTGGATACAAAATGAAACTTTGTTTCAGAAAGAAAAGCAAACAGCAAATAAACAACAACAACAGTTACTGGAGCAGTTGATAAAATCTTATAAAGTGAGGATTCTAACTTTGGAAAACCGAATATCTTCAGAGAGAAAGCAAAATCCTTTCAGCTCAGAACAGCTTTCAGCCCCTTGCTGGGCCTGCTCCTAGGCATCTAGTCATCTCTAGCTCTCAGCACAGCCTGGTAAAAGACCTTTCTTTCTCATCCTTCTCCCACTTTTTTTAGATAAAGAAAGCAATGCTCAGATGAGTTCTGCTGAGACGCATCAGAGCAGGAAGTCCAAGCCCAGTTTTGTTTATTTATCCATGTGTAGAAAAGTGATACTGTCAGGAGCCTCGCTGAATGTATTGCCGTGATGTCGAGAGTAAGCGTCCTCAGCAGGGAGGACTCCCTGTCCACCTGCTCATCCCAAGCCCTCTAGAGCTGGCCTCTCAGTCCAGAGGGCACGAGAGTTACCTAAGCATGCCGCTAAACGTCAGCCTCAGCTTTCCCATGTGTGCCCTCAGCCGTGCGCGCACGTATGTGTGCTGGAACGGAACTGAGTGTCTTGGACATGCCAGGGAAGTCCTGGGCCACTGAGTTACATCCTTAGCTCTCAACATGTTAATGGAGTTAATGGAGTGTCTGTCATATAATTTGTTTGAGCTGTTCCCTTTCAGTACCAGCAGGAACAAGTGCCAACTTCTTATTGGAATTATAAGTAAGGCAGACAAATATGGACTCTGCATTGATATTTTCTAAATCAGACTTCACATTCTGATCTTGGACAGGGGATCCTTCCTCTCTCTCTTTCTCTCTCTCTCTCTCTCTCTCTCTCTCTCTCTTTCGTTTACAAGTGGACACACCTTCCTTTGTTACCCATAGAGGTTGAAAGTAGGACTTTCTACTTTTCACATTTTAAATCACATATATGAATGTGTGTATTTTAATACCTTTTAAGTACTGTATTGGCACTCAATTCCCTTTTCCATCCCAGTGAGGTCCCCCCCACCAAGCCCCCAAAAGAGAACAATGTATTCTAATTGGGAAAACATAGACAGCCCGTGTACTTTGTGTTTTGCTGTCCTTGAAATTGAAAACTCTTTAAGGAAAAGAGTAGAACTTGGGTCTTTAAGTGTTGTGAGTATGAGGTGTTCGTGTGTCTAGGAGGAAACAAGCCACAGGTTCTCAGACCCCAGCGCTCTGTGTTCTCTTCATTCCTGTGACTCTGACTCGGCACCTGTTGAGCGTCTTCCACATTACGAAGATGCTGGACCCGGCTGCAGTCGCAAGGAGACAAGCCATAGATTCCGGCTTCTAGTGTTTCCTGACTGCTGTGTTGTTGTGCGTGGAGCAGCACATGCCGGGTGATGCTGGATCTTTGCTGCTGAGAAGCCTTTTCCTTAAGATGATGCTCCTCGCTGCCCAAGATGGCAGAAGGGCGCCAAGGGTGCCAATTCTCTTTATCTGAAGCCTCGCATCCCTCCTCTTTCGAAATGATGTGTTATGTTACTTGAAGGGCTGAAAGATTTCTTCTCTTTTAAAAGAGACGTCTGCAACTCTCTGATAGGAGCGCTATTCTTAAGTGGTATGTGCCTGTTACTATAAAGAGGAGCGGGTATGATTATTTTGAAAGTTTGTAAACATGGCAAAAACTTCATATATCATAAAATATGTATTTATAATTTCCTAAGAGCATGAAACCCTTTTTGTAGTGTTTAAAAGTGCTCTCACCTACCAATGAGTGTCATTGGTGCTTGTTTACCATTTTAAAGGTTACTAAGAGAGGGTTTCCCTAATTAAACGTGAACAGAGGCCCAGAAAGCCCACAGGTGAACAGAACATCTTGCTCGTGATTTAGGAATGGGCTGGGGATAGACGAAGCAACAGTAGGAATGGAAGGAATTTTCCTTCTCTTCTTTGGCCATCAGTATCTGTAGTGAGATGGTTTCCTACCATACATACCTTAAAAAGTTATTTTGTCATATTAAAATATTTCTTAAAATTGCTATTTTCAACTTTAAAATGTGAATAGCATTTGAGTGTTGTTTTTTCTTTTTTTGACTCTTTCTAAGTTGTGGTGAAAAGCCCTCTGATTTATTTTGAGCTCTCTTGAAAATAAAATTCCATTACAAAAAAAATAATCAAGGCAAAATTAGCCTTTTTAAAACGCATCATGTTTTAGCAGTCACAGGCGTAAGTCACTGGGTGCCTCACGGAGGGCTTTTGTGGACTGGATGGTAGATTCTGAATTTCATCCGTTCCTACCGGAGATAGGAACATTGGGTCCCTTGATCATCCTACCTACTTCATTCAATGAATTACCCCAAGCTAGGGCAGTAGGACGGTAGAGTTGACTGCAGCTGACTCAGGCAGTAGTACTGAACAAGGCATTCCACCCTTCTTTCATGACTGTACTCGCTCAGCGTGACTTTGAGAATGAAGAAGTCTCCACTAATCATGTCAGAACATGAGAGACTGAAAAGCGAGTCTCTCCAGCCCAGGGAAGGAGAGTCATGGTATGTAGGGAAAGATGATGATATAGGAAAACTCTCATTCTAAACTGTTATTCTGGGTGCTGTCGATTAAACTGCTTCTAATGAAAACGGAGTCTGTGCTTAAAATATACCCCTAGGTAATTTCTCAACCTGTTCTGGCCATTGTTACCATTGTCTAGTGTTTGAAGACTTTGGCCAATAGTGCTGTGTGTTTATTTTCCATCTCTGCCATCTACTCATGGGAAGGGTGGCAGCAGAAATGTCGCAGGAACACATAGCTTTGCCCTCCATACCAGCAAGAATTTATTTTACATTTAACTGAGTAAAAAGTCGGCTTTTAGAGAAATAGATCTCTTCCTTCAGTCTCAGTGTCTTCAAGATGATTAGAGGTGCTCTCGAAAACCTCTCTTCTCTGTTGGAGTTCTCTTTGTGGGGACAGAAGTATAGGTGTGATCTGGACCTCACTGACGTCCTTGCTAACAGATCTGACACACATGGGAAAGTTTGGGAAGGTAGTGTTAGATGTCTTTCATTCTTGAAGAGAATCCGAGCCACTGGCATGTTCTGAGACCGATTTATGCAAACAGTTGAAGGATTTAAAAGCTTTGCTTTTGGCAAAGACTTAGTTTGTGCAAACTATAGGTGTGTGCTTCATAACACAGCTTTGAAGATGTGGACACACACACACACACACACACACACACACACACACACAAACACACACACAGAGTTCAGATTTACAAAACAACTTGATGTAACAACCCAACCCTCATAATTAGATTCAGGAGAGACTAAACCATGGTCGCAATAGAATATATTTCATATTTTTAATTATTTTTTGAGAGGTAGCAATTTTTCTAAGCACTTCACAAGGTAAGTTGTAGCAGATACCAAGTGCATATCTACAAAGTAATACATGTGCTCCTTTCTACATATTTTCTTGATATTTAGATAGTCTATGATAGGACTGGGGGTCATGAATATCAGGTGAATAGTTATGTCCCCAATTCGATCCATATATATTAAATTCATAAATTAGAATATGGCATATAGTTTGGTCAAAACTAGGAAATACAAGTTTAAAACAAACTAAAAACTAACTTGGATACTTCATAGACCGTGATTTAGTTCAGAGCCTAAGTTTTTCCTGTAAGTTATGCTCCTAGGTTACATAATATCAGGAAGACTTATTGGACTGATTCAGTCTCCCTTTGGTTTAGTCCTTCAGTATAGCCCGGTTTTGTTTATGCCATCTGTTTGCAGGATCTCAGACTCAGTATAAAGCTGCTCTTTGAAGATGACATTGTTTCCAAGCATTTAAGCCATTCTTTTTCAAAGGTGCTTGCTTTCCATGGTAGAAGGCATTGGGTTGATATTTACTTCGATTCATGTTTGAGGAGAACACAGTGAGATGGCGGAGAATGCCAAGTTTATAGTTTAAAGCATTCCTATATTGACCAGCATCCTCCAACAGAACATTCCCAGCAAGGTGAAGTTTAGTTCCCATTACAGCATCTGATTTTGCTAAAGATCTCAGCTTGCATGGAGAGTAGAAAACATTTCCATCCAGTTGACTTCTTTTCTCACTCACTCACCTAACTGGTATTAGGCCCTACTGCTGACTTGAGCATTCTTTTAATGGGTAGAATCAAACAGGAAATGAGGTGGAGGCTCCCCAAGGGCTGTGCAGAGAGCATTCACAAGTCCTGTGGGTAGGAAGGGAGCCTGGAGACAATCTTTCCACTGATGTTTGGGCTGCTGTCCAAGGAGAAGTGGAGGTTACTTGCTCCTAAGGACGGGACAGCCTGGGAAGGGTGGTGTTTCAGCAGAGGCAACGGCAGAAGCAGAAGTGGGAGCTTGGGAATTGTGAATGGTGACCTTTTCAAGGACTTCCATCATTGTTCAACTACGGGAAGGAGCTGGCAGCAAACAGGATTGAAGGGCTAGGTTAAAGAATGAGTAAGAGGGTCTTGTGTGACCTCCTCGGGCTAGGGAAGAGGAAATATCGGTTGGGAAATAACACAAGGACAGCTACATGCTGAAGCATGCTTGACTCTGCAAGGTGGAGGTGGAGTCTATGAGCTCGAAAGACGTCTTGTGAAGACGATTGCTACATCCTGACAAGAGAGGATGGGGCCTTGAACTAGCCTGAAGCAGCAGGAAATGGGGAGGGATCTGCCAGACGCCCCTCTCAGGAACCAGGCAAAGGATTTAAAACTAATTAAATGTCCAGTGAAAAAGAGGGAGAGGTTCAGGCTGTCTGCCAAGCTGCCAGTCGAAGTGATGGAAGGGTTCATTACTCCATTCACTAGGCTTGTAAACACTGTGAGGGGGACAAAAGGCTTGGAGAAAAGTGGGGCTGGGATCCGTTTTAGACATGCTAAGATTGAGAAAGGCCGGCCTGTAGTTCTGTGCAGTGTTCGCTCCCCTATCAGACAATCCCATTTCTGAATTGATTTAGGAACAGTTTACACTGAGAGGCATTAAGAGAAACTCTTGGGTTAAAAGTAATGCACACTAATAACAGGTAATATATTTGGGTATACTTCATCATAAGGACCTTCTATAAAGTAGAATTTTTTAATGATGGATTAAAGGTGAAAAGAAAAACAACTGAGACTGAGGAAAAACTAAATGTCATTCCAAAAGTTAGGGGCTGAAAAGGTGCAGAGCTGGGGTTCCTAGTTGGAGTTCAGTGGCTTTCCATGGCTTCCGTATGGTCAAGACATGCATCTCAGGTAGCTTCGAAGACAAGCTGCCTTGCCTGTACATGCATTCCCAGGGGCCATTCCCCTCTCCTGGAAATGACGTTATCATCTACTCTGGAACCTCTGCTTTTCCTTTGGGTTGGAAAATCCTTTTTATCCTTTCCCTTCCTAATTAACTTGACGTTGCTCTTCAGATCTCTGCTGCATTAGAGAAGTCCCTTTGACCTGGTGGACTAGGTCAGACAGCCCAAAAGGAGGCGTTGAAAGCGTTGTGCACTATTTCTTTTCTGTGTGACCTCCTCAGGCTATTATCTCTAGGAGGGCGATGAGGGAAGAGGAAATATTGGTTGGGAAATAATACGGTCTGCACTTGCACATTCTCACTTCTGATGATGGCAGTGTATGTCCTCTTCCCTTGGAGAACTGTGTCAAGGAGATTGTGTCAGCTCCTTCTCATTTGTGTCTCTGGTACATAGTGCCATGATCAATGTATATGCTTGGAAAGTAATATTGACTTACTAGCCAAGACTTTGTTCATCCTGCCATTTAATAAATGCCTTGAAGCATAGAGTTCAAAAGAAATGCATTTTTTTCTTTTTTTCCTTTTTTCTTTCTTTGCCATGAGGGGAAGAACCGTGTCTAGTGACAACCACTGTGAATCGGTTATACTCAATGAAGACTCAGGGCTGAAATGGGCTAAGAAACACAAAGATAAGTTGGAGGGGTGAGAGGAAGAGGTGGCTACGAACAAAATCCATTGCAGGAAATGCTCAACATGATTAAAAAGAAAAATGAAGGAACCTCAAAGGTGGAGATAGCGAGAGCATTCATTGCTAAATAGAACAGTAACGGGTGATTTAAATAACTTAAAATGACGATCTAGTCTATCCCTGTGACATTTAGAAGGTAAATACCAACATAGAGCCATGGAGATTGTTGATGAAACCTGTGGGATGCCTTTGCAAAGGAGGTATGGGCTGGTGAATTCACTTACTAGCCTCCCAGCAGAGAGACCTTCTTCGTGGATGGGAGCACACGAGCGCTCCTTGGAGGCTTTATCCAGAGAGCCGGTTTTACAGTCAGTGTCTGCATCAGCTCAGACTCGTGCCCAACTCAGATAACCACCCCCTCAGCATTAAAGTCGAAGTCACTGATGTTCATCAAACTGCCAGAAATGTTAAAAGTCAGGAGAAGTGGAATCCCGTGAGAGCAATACTGTTTAAGAAAACAAAGACACGTTTTGAAAAGATTTCAGCTAAAATAGGGAATTCTTCAGGATTCTGGAGTCAACTCCACCCTCCTCTTTTTTCTTTTTCTTTTTAATAGAAACGTTTCCCAGGCAGAATCATTAGTAACATGTTTTAGGTGTTTTAGTTTTCCTTAAACTTTTGAGTTACGAGACTCTTAAAACATATTTCAACTTGAAAGGGCTGCGATTAACCCCTGTCTGCTCACTGCTCATGTCAGTAGTCACCAGCACACCCAGCTCCACTCAGCTCAGGGCATCGTGATTTATCACTGCCTCATGGCTGCCGCCCAAGTTCACCCACAATTCACCACAGGTCTCTAGAAGGTAAGGGACCTTTAAAAATAAAGTGAGTTTGTATTCAGGCCTAAAATAATAGTTGAGTTCTTAGTGGTTTAAAACATCTAATTGATGTTAAAATTTCTCTGGTTGTCTGCAAATATCTATCTATCTATCTATCTATCTATCTATCTATCTATCTATCTATCTATTTATCTATTTATTGAAATTGATTTCTTTGAATCAGGTTTCAAAGCAGACCATTATATTACATTGGGCAATCTCTTGAATTCCTTTTAATCTTCAACAGCATTTCCTTTCCTTTTTTTTAAAAAAAAATTATTATTTTTATTTATATGAATACACTGTAGCTGTCTTCAGACACACCAGAAGAGGGCATCAGATCTCATTACAGATGGTTGTGAGCCACCATGTGGTTGCTGGGATTCGAACTCAGGACCTCTGGAAGAGCAGTCAGTGCTCTTAATCACTGTGCCATCTCTCCAACCATTTCCTTTCTTTTTTAAAATTTTTATTTCAGTATCCACTTTTTTTTTAACTCTAGGAAACAGGCTTGTGAAATAATCCCATACTCTCCGTTTTATTTAGTGGATCCCAGAAGTGTTAGTTAAAGCTATACCTTGTATTTCATTCCCATAAACCGATGCAGTTGGACATTTAATCGAGTTCAAGTTTGACTCTTTGGTAAAAACACTTTATATGTTTTTGGGTACTGCTGACTGCTCAGACCGTGAGACCTGCAGAGTCTGATTGCCTCTGTTATTGAGCTGGACGGGTGCTTCGGTCTGGGACCTGCAGTCTGATCTTTCCGTTTGACACACTCCTTGCTGCTGCAGTGGTCCTCAGCCCTGCCAAGGTATTGGGAACATCGGCGGGACTGACGCCCATGATGTTTTGTTGCTACTCCAAGAGATGCTCTATTGTGGGCTCAGACTACATTTGAGCCCTAGGCGACTCCCATGGACAGACAAGACTGAGAATCTGCGATCTGCTAATGCTGTCTGAAGAATTTCCTGTGTAGCTTCAGTGCTTCAGGAGATGTTGAGTGGTGTTCCTGCACCCCATCACAGCGGAGGCCTGACTAGGAACTCTGCCTTTAAAAAATCTCACTCGGTCTTTGGTTCTGCCTTTACTTCGTATTAGGGAAAATAGAATAAAGATTAAGAGGCTCGTGTTAGTTTCTGAATAAGGATCTGAGTGTCCATCTTGCTATAATGATCATCACTAACTTTGCAACACATTGATGTTTCAAACCACTATAGTCATTGAAATTGCTATTATTCTAATGCTCACTTTGTTTGAATTTTAGTCAGTAGGAGCTTTTTTGGTGGCTCCCGTGATCCTTTTGATGATATGTAATTGTTCAGTCGTCATATTTAATTGTCTTATTCCTCCTACAGATGATAGTTTTAGGTTCATCTTATACATTTGCAAATTGAATTGTTCTTGGGAATTTCTGGACTGCCCTTGAAGTCACCAATTTAAGAGGTGCCTTGTTTTTATCCTGTTTACAGATACTCTATTTAGTGAGTATGTATGATTACTAAATGGAGTAGCCAGATGTTTATGGCACCAGTAAAATTCCATAGAAATCCAATGTGTTATTAGAACATTGAACATTATATAACAAATATGAACATTATATAACATTATATAACAAACCCGTTTCAGGTTGTGAACTTGAAGTGAACGCTGCAGACATCTCTGGTAACAAGTTTGTTTGTCTATTTCTTCTCTTTAGTTAATGTCCATCAGTGTCTTGGCAGTTTCTGCTTGGATGAGGGACTACCTGAATAACGTTTTGACTTTGACTGCAGAGACAAGGTAGGCTTTAATACTGCCTATTGGATTCTTTCGATGGCTCTCTAGATGCACGTGTTTAAAGATCTTCTCTGAGCTGTTCATTGGCTGTTCATGGCTCTTCCACCATCCTGTAGAACACCCTTTCCTGCGCTGCAGCAACGTATTTTCCATTATTTCCATGTTGTCTCCCACATTCTCATTAGGGAACTCCACCAGCCTTGCAGGATGGTAGTTAACCGGACATGGACATGGACACGGACACGGACACTCATGTGCTTAATACCACCCTGGTTGTCTGGCTTATGCTCACCTCTGATGCAATACACTCTGATGTACACACTCTGAGTCGTGGTCAGGATCAAGTGAGGAGAAATGGTTGTGTAAAGCCCTAAATACAACAGAGCCTTTAAGCACCGAGTAACGGCTAAACTTCATTATCGCCCCTGTGCCAGGCTCTGGTTGATGACCACGCATGTCCTAGCAAAAAAGTCCTCTCTTTACCTTCCCCGGGTTTATGCCTCAAATCCCCTGTGCGTTCTTGTTTTCTTCACGTTAGAAAATGATTGGTTATCCGAGAGAAGAAAAGTGCTGTGCAGACTCCAGGCTCAGAGAGGAAGGCAATTCCTCCCAGTTGGTACCTCGTGGAATTCGCTTAGGCTGGGCCTTTGGAGCTTAGATATGAAATGTGTTGGGATAGAAACGCCACCACTTACATAAAAATGCCAGGAAACTAAAACAAACGTAAAGCAGGCCAACAGACACAAGCACAGCAATTTCTGAACATGGCCGTAAAAGCCACCAGCGTTTGAAGGATGCCAATTTGCAGAGCCACGCTCACAGTTGCGTTTGTTCAGTGTCTAGGGGCCGGGGAGCGTTTTGGTCACTTCGGTGACGTCGAACTTATCTTCTGATGTGGTCTTCCTCTCCTAGGGTAGAAGAGGCGGTCATCTTAACTTACTTCCCCGTGGTTCACCCCGTCATGATTGCTGTCTGCTGTTTCCTTATCGTCGTGGGAATGCTGGGATACTGTGGGACCGTGAAAAGGAATCTATTGCTTCTTGCATGGGTACAGTCTTTATAACTTCTTTTTATCATATCCAAAGCATCGTATGATAACGCACTGTTGTGAGTCCGTAACTATAGCAACAACTCTGAAAGGTGGTCACTATGCAACATCCCGTAAGAAGGGGACTTCCTTTCCCTAGGAGATGATTTTGGTACAAATATTTGCTCTGTTCACAGGATAAAGCAGGGAGATACATATGCTGTTTAATTATGTCACTCTGGTTCTGCTTTGACGTTTTCGTTTGAGAATCATGTTTTAGTGGCATCGAGCTTCCTCCCTTCGAGACCAGAGTTGAGACGTTGTCATGGAAACTTTCCTCTTATAAACAAACAACCCACCGGGCTACCCCATTTAGAAATTTAGGTACTGAGATGAGATGGAAGGTATATTGTAATCTCTGTGCTGCCATATATGGTCTGGTGGATACAAGAGAGTCTGGGTTTCTTTAATCCTAGTTACTGTTTGCTTTAAAGCAAAGCAAAGCAAAACAAAACCTCTGAAAGAGTTGTAGTGGTAAATTATTTCTTAAATTGATTTTACTTCTTCAGCTTCTAGACTTAATCTTATAAACAAAAACTGCTAAGTTATGAGTCAATTAAAATAGTTTACCTGAAAATTTCTAGGACACAGACATGGTGGCTTTCCAATGCCACCAGGCCGTGAGCTTGCTAACATGTAAATTGTGGCTATGTGAGACCCTAGAAAAATTAGTTCATCCACTTTGCTCCTTTCTTGGTAGTAGGTCTCAAAATGAGTAGTTTGCTGGTGAACTAAAGTAGACCTACTTTTTAGCACTTTGATATTTCTGTAGGGCACACACGCCTGGCATTGCTGATTACAGGTTACCAACATGACGTCACTGAATGGGAGGAATGAGTAAAGATTGGCTTTCTGCAGTCACCTTGCTCATATCTGTGCTTGCCAGGCCCCCGTCCATGCCAGTTCAAACAGACTCTTGGTGTGGAGCAGAACGAAGCTTTAAATGTCACAGGAACAACCTTGGTTAAATTATCTGTAGGTTTCTTGGAGAGTAACTGCAAGGTTGGAGAACAGGTTAAAAAAAAAACAACAAAAAACTATAGCAAATAAACCATACTAGGAGAATGGAGAATGGGCCCAGCATCTTCCTGCACATGTAGGCACATAGAAAAGGGAAGATAGGATTCAGATCTTACGATGATTCTAAAATACTTGGTGAAGTTTAAGAATTCATGTGGATGGGTTGGAGAGATGGCCCAGTGGTTAAGAGCACTGACTGCTCTTCCAGAGGTCCTGAGTTCAAATCCCAGCAACCACACGGTGGCTCACAGCCATCTGTAATGGGATTCGATGATCTCTTCTTGTGTGTCTGAAGACAGCGGCAGGGTACTCACACATATAAAATAAATCTTAAGAAAAAAAGAATTCATGTGTATGACTTTATAAAGTCTTCTATAATCTGAATACTGTGCAAATATATTTCGAAGGCAAGAAGATCTCAGCAGCCTCCTTTAAACCACAAGGATGCAATGATCTCAAGACCAGTTTCTTTTATGACCAGTTTCACCATGATTGGTATTTTCTACTCCCTTCTAACTTTTCCTCTGCCTGGGCTCTGGAAGGTAGTAAAGGTGAGGTGGGGTCAGGGATATTATGAAACCACAAGAACTCGTGAGAACACATTTTAGTAACCACTTATGGATTCCATTAAGCTGTTTCAATGGTAGTAAAGGAAGCCAGTGGAGTAACATGACCTGCTATTCGATGTAGGACAAAACACAAACTTGTGAATGAGTGTCTAATTTGTGGTGTAGGAAAAGGTCTTATAAAACAAAATGACACACACATAAAACCACAACAGGTCTGAGGTCCTATTGGCATTAACTTGTTCATTCATTCTTTTAACACTTATCGAGCACGTAAGTACTACTTTATTGACATCGGAATAGTGCATGTGATAGATGAACAATTTCACTAATCTCTGATAAGACCTCAGATAAGATTTGCGCTGGGTACTCTGAGGGCAGAGAGGGGATAGCTCCAAGCTCAGCCTTAAGGGTCAGCTCAGGGTCATATCGGTGGGGTTGAGCACATCCACCTCATTGCCCCTTTCTGTTTCCTCTCCTTTTTTGTTTGTTTGTTGTGTGTTCTTTTTCTCATGCGACAGCTTCAGGCTCCGGCTGCTCCCTGAGTCCATAGGTGCCACCTACATCTTGGGTCCTCTTTCTTTTGACCATCTTTGGCCGTCCAGTCTCTACTCTCATTATAACTTCACTATTCACAGCAAGCTTCTAGACCCCGCTCTGTCTAGACTCAAAGACAGCTTCTCCAATGCTAAAAATAAACCGTGCTCTCAACTCCCAGTGGCCCATCTCCCAACTAATACGTATCTGCTCTTTCTCAAGCTGTTTATCCCTCAGCTTCCTCCCTGAGCTCCTTCCTCCTGCCATAACCAGTTCCTATGGGTCCTGGCTCTGCAGCGTCAGGAACTCAGTCTCCTTTTCTGTTCTTACTTGGATTGCTCACGCACAGGGCATAGAGTTTTCTGTCTCTCCTGTCTACTCTACTCCAGTGGAGTTTGGTTAAGTCAATACACCATGATTTTATTATTCTTGTTATGCTCTAAGACTTTGATAGCCTCCCTATTGGGCAGTGAAGTTTAACCGGCATCTGGAACTTGCATCAAGCCATTCTATAGCCAAGACGCCATCTGCCAGTTTTAGCTCTTTTACCTACTTCATTAGTGTCTAGTTAAGGTGGATTTTCAGATCTTTGGATGTACTTTTTTTCCTTCTCGTTTTCTCTGCTTTTATTCTCGCTCTCTCTTTAAGAATTCTCCTCTAAATACTGTTGCCTAGTCATTACCATTTCCTCTAAACTTATCTCTTGAAACGCTATCTCCTGGAACAATATTGACACCAAGAGAAAGGTACTAGGTAATGTTTCTAAGATACTTCTCATGCCAGACACTGCAGACGTCTACCCGATGAGTTACATGAAGAATCTTGTATGAACTGATCGGCCTTATCCCCCCCACAACTCTAATGAGATAGGTCCTATTATTGTCAAATAATTCACACAAGGAATTGTGACTACAGAGATGTTAGGGACTTCTCTGATTGGGCATCGTTATTAAATAGAGAATCTGCTGCTCAGATCACAGCAACCCAGTTTAGAGGGCTTACATATGGCTGTTTTACTCTACGAACACCAAGTTCTCCTGAGTTCTTTGTGGTGTGTGTTGTAGCATGTAAAACACGTTAGATGTGATTGCCGACTTCAACCATGACGGCAGTAAGATAGGACAACTCAAGGTTAAATGAAGCCCAGAGAACTTAGTAACCAGACCAAGGTCGCTGAAGGGTGAGGACAATGGCTGTGATTCAGACAGACCTCAGTGATTTTGATTGCCAAGGCCAATTCTCCACGGGCCTTTTCTCCAGCTTGGAATTCCAACGAAAAATTTATTATGTAAAATTAATCAAAACTACGACACTCTTTGGGTAACCATTCAACTTTCCCATTATTTTAATAAATGCTTATTAAACACAAGTATGGCATGAAATTAGAATGGTGTGTGTGTGTGTGTGTGTGTGTGTGTGTGTGTGTGTGAGAGAGAGAGACAGAGAGAGAGACAGAGAGAGAGACAGAGAGAGAGACAGAGAGACAGAGAGACAGAGAGACAGAGAGACAGAGAGACAGCGAAGCACATCAGTCTAAGGTGGTCCTTGGGAGAGGGAGGGAAGTAGAAGGATGATGAGCTCCTCCGTTTGGAAGGCTTAGATTACAAAGCAGAGGCCTTGATTAAGGGGAGTCAAGTCAGTGGAGAATGTGACACTGTTAGGTTTTGGTAAATATTTGGGAAGCAATCCTCATGGCTTCCTCTTTTACATTCCTTTGCCTTTTATCCTAATTGGTGAAAAAAGGGAGGCTCCTTTCTTTCCTTTTCTTTTCTTTTCTTCTCCTTTCCTTTCCTTTCCTTTCTTTTCTTTTCTTTTCTTTTCTTTTCTTTTCTTCTGGAGCTGAGGACCCGAACCAGGGCCTTGCACTTGCTAGCAAGCACTCCACCACTGAGTTAAATCCCCAACCCTTCTTTTATTTTTCGATATACATTTATATATATATATATATATATATATATATATATTTTTTTTTTTTTTTTTTTCCAGAGCTGGGGACCGAACAGGGCCTTGTGCTTGCTAGGCAAGCGCTCTACCACTGAGCTAAATCCCCAACCTCGATATACATTTTTAAGGGCGTGCCAATCTGTCCGTTTCCCTGTACTAGGACTGATTTCAATATTAAGACTTATAAACCAGATTGGTGTAAACAGCTAGCTATTTTTGCTTTGTTTTATTTTTTCAAAACAATTTGTTATTTTGAAAGCTGATGTGTCTTTTGGATGGTTCTGAAAACAGTACCTTCAGTAGAACTTCAGTGCTATTCGAGTAAAGTAAAAGTGCCATTATCCAGCAGGCCAGTATAAAACAGTAATTGCAGGGTCTCCTTTCAAAGAGATCCGTGTAACCAGGGTACCCCTGCCATGCTCTACCCCCAAGAAAGACACTGAACCAACTAAAACTAATAAGCAAACAGGCTACCTACTACAAATTAATGGTGAATGATCATTAATATGACTCTGGTCCTGAATAATTGGTTTAGAGATGCAAAGGGCTAAAACACCAGATTTAAGATGCCAAGTAAGACAGAAAATGTATAACTAAATTTAAGATAAAAAAAAATGGATAATGCTTTTATGTGAGTCTATCTTGTGCAAAGTTCAGAATGTATATGTACTAAATATGTTGTTCATCATTTATGTGAGATTTAAATCAGCAATCTGCATTTTTTTTTAAATGAAGCTGGCCATGCTAACTCCGATTAGATCTGTTTCTCCTCTCTAGTGCTAGGGATAAAACCCAGCATGTGTCAGCCATGCTACCACTGAGCCCTAGGTTTGATCTTAATAAGTAGGAAACTCTCATAGAATAAGAACAGGTCTTCATACTTCCTTTTTCAAAAGATTTATTTTTATGTGTATCAGTGTGTGACGTCCAGTACATGTGTGTGCCATGTGTGTACCTGGTGCTGCAAAGGTCATAAGAGGTCATTGGAGCCCCTGGAACTGGAGTTACCAACAGTCGTGAGCTTTCATGGTGCATGGAACCAATCCCAGCTCCCCTATAAGAGTAGCAAGTGCTCTTAACCATGGAGTTATCTTCCTAGCCCCAGAAACACATATTCCTATGAAGAGATTAAGAGTAATTAAATTCTAATTACGAGGAGAACATTTTCATTTTCTCATAGGTCAGAAATAATTGGGAAAAGAAACTTGGACATGCGGTGATTTTTTTTCCCAAGTAATTTCAGTAGCGCAAATTCCTTCAATCTTTCAAAGAGAAATTGAAGCTAAATGGAAATTGGTTTGAAGCTTTAGGTAGGTACTGCCCAAGGCTTTCGCAGTAGACTAAATGAAATTCATTTGTTATTGCAGTTCTGCTCCGCTGTTAAGGCAGCCATTAGCGGAGCTGTTTCCGCTCAGGGGGAATGTAAACACACTAACAGACACACACATTACAGAGTCAACAGCAGCTGAATGCAGCCATCAGCCACCAGGTTGTCATGTGTGGCGGAAGGCGAATGTTTCTCCTTCCCTGTCAGCACAGGACTCGCAGTCAGGTGCTGGTCAGAAACAAAGCTGGTGGACCGTGGACTCCTTTGAAGAAGTTTGTTAACTTATGCATTCCAGATAATTTGCATAAGGCAATTAAGGTTGTGGAAGCATTTCAAACACTTCCTTAAAATATGCAGTGATTGAACCTGCTCTGAACAACTTCTTTCTTGGAAATCAAAGAAATCTTCAATGACTTCTGGGGAGCTTCCTTTCCTCAGTGGCCTTGTTTATAATCAGATCATAAAGCAGGGTGGTGGTGGTGGCACACATCTTTAATCCCAGCACTTGGGAGGCAGAGGCAGGTGGGTCTTTGAATTTGAGTCCAGCCATGTCTGTGGAGCTACACAGAAACACTGTCTCAAAAAACAAAAACATAATATAACAACCATCTATTTATGCGATAATAATTTGTACAAGCCCTTGGTTTAAAATTTTCTCCGTGGCTGTTGTACATTTTATAGCGACAAAGCTATTCATAAGTTATCAAGTTAAAATGAGCTACTAGGTAGAGTTTATTTTGCCCTTGTTTGGAGCTTTGGGTTGAGAACCTAACAACTTTACTTTTAAATGGAGGCCCCTTGGGTCCTTTCCACATGCTCACCAAGCATCAAGTGTTACCCTCACCTTCTCAGAAAACATTCCTGACGATTAGATTTGGATTTCTGGTTACAGAAGAGGAGAAGTAGGGTGCCTGAAGATACACACCTGGCAAGGCTGAGATTAGCATTCGAATACAGTCTGTGTGCAAAGCCTGTGCAGGCTTCACTGCAAGGTACCATTACAACTCAATGGTTAGGCTGCGTGGGTCATGCCTAGCTGTCCCTTGTCTGTTACTCTATCAACTTTATCTTTTAAAAATGTCATCTTTATGTTTGGCCAAGACATTTTACCACAGTTACTCTCTGTAATCACGTCAAAGGAGGAGACAGGGTCTTTTTCCTTCTCCCTCTTTCCCATTGTCCTTTTCCCCTCCTCTTCTTTCTTAATCACACACACCAGGTTGGCAGCCTGCGATAGGCATTTCAGAGGCAAAGAGGAAAGGGGCAGAAAGATAGAATTTAACCTAATTAACATACTAAATCTATGAATAAATTGCTGTGTGAATCTGAAATCAGGGACTATGAGACACCCCCCACCCCCCCGTAATTTGTTCAAAGGAGGGTGATTCTGCTGGGTAGGAGGGGGTACTTAGAACCACATGAACAGTGGGGCAGATGAGGAGTTATGATGGGGCTTGGCAGGTTGAAGCATTTGTTATGGCTGTGCAGAATTGAGAGAACGCAGTGAAGTAAGTCTAGTTGTGAAGTCTTTGTAGGAGTGCCTACGTTCCTACTCCTATAGGCTCTAGAGAGCCACTGGCCAGAAAGGGAGCCAGTAAGTATTCCCAGTATGGGATGGAATGACTCACATTAGAGTAGTAGGTAGTTAGAGGCATGGTGGTGTGTGTGTGCTTGGCCTGTTCTTTGACTATTTCTGATCTTTAAACAGTGCTGGTGTGTCTGTCTATAATTATGTCCCAAGGAAGCATGTAAGCAGACACATTTGAAAGTGAGAATAGTACCAGAGGCTGGACCCCAGGAAAGGTGCCCGAGACTTACAGCCTTGGTGTTGGGCCTTTCAGAGAGGACTGTGAGTGCTCATTGGCCTCTCTGATTGTTTCAGAGATCCAGTTTTGACATTCTGACTTGTGCACTCTTCCTGGGTGTTTTGTCACAACAAGCATACAGGACTTTGTTACATACTGTTTCCTAATATGTTTGAGATACTTTTAGTTAGAGATAAGCCTACAGGGACTGCTCTGAGAGTGAGTCTATCTCTATTGACTTAGGGACTGCTCTGAGGGTGTGTAAAGTTTTAAACTAGCGTGCGTGTCGTGCTACCTCATCTCCTCACCTTCGAATGCTGTTCGCCACTCCTGCTTCATGTCCTGTTGTGTTGAGGAAGGCAACAGTTGTGAATTGGTTTTTGTTTTCTCATTTGCTTCCATAGTGCTTCTTTTCTGAATTTTTTTTTTTTTTTTTTTTGGCAAACATCAAGTGATAGCTAGTCATTTAAAATCACGTAGCTCTTGAATGACTTGAGAGAAACCACCTGTATTGCAGAGTCTTAAAACCAGGCCAAATCATGATGGTACAACATGAGAAAATTAAGTCCTGTACATCAATGAAGAAACTAATTGACAGATAAACTACTTAGACAAACTCTGTAATGGTCAATGATATTAATTACTAGGTAATATCATGATCGCAAAACCATTTAGACATTGAATTGTTTAAAGATGGGATCCAAATGCCTTTAATCTTGTTAGATAAAAAGTGGTAACAAGCCATGGCTGTATGTTCGCAGGTTAAGATGAATCTTAGCATCTTAAAAGACAAGAGTACACTACTTGAATTTTATTTAAATGCAGAAATAATTTAGTTGTGCCCTTTCTTTTAAGCAACACATAGAATTATTTTAAAATAAATGGCAATTTTTTTGTTTTCTTTTCTGTTTGTTTATTTTTTAAATTAAATTAAAACATTTTGTTGCATTTTTTATTTACATTTCAAATGTTATCCCCTTTCCTGGTTTCCCATGTATAAACCCCGTATCCCATCCCCTCTCCCCCTTCTTCTATGAGGGTGTTCCCCCACACACCCATCCCTTCCCTACATTGGGGGGGTCCAGCCTTGGCAGGACCAAGGGCTTCTCCTCCCATTGGTGCCCAACAAGGCTCTGCTACCCAAGCTGGAGCCATGGGTCTGTCCATGTGGACTCTTTGGGTAGTGGTTGAGTCCCTGGGAGCTCTGGTTGGTTGGTAGAGCTGTTCTTATGGGGTTGCAAGCCCCTTCAGCTCCTTCAATCCTCTAACTCCTCCAGTAGGGACCCCGTTCTCAGTTCAATGTTTGGCTGCGAGTGTCTGCCTCTGTATTTGTCCTGCTCTTAGGTCTTAAAGCTTTAGAGCTTGGAAACTTCACATTTGCTTAAAATGGTTGCACCTGTGAAGACATTGTAGGAACAGAGTGTGCGAGAAGGTAGGCATTTCTGTTACGTGATACTTGATTCGAGAATTATTTCCAGCTTAGTATGACTCTGAATGCTTTCAGGGTCTCTCTTGGGTGACACTCTCTTTAAATACTTCACAACTTTAAGTTCCGTCTAGGCATTCACATCACTGAGTGGGAAGCAGGGACTGAACAATAATGGAACAATTAGACATGTGCTGTTCATAATTAAAATATTTTAATTTCATACACTTCTTTTGCCTAATTAAAAGTACTTGGAAAGAAATTCTGACGAACAATCGTCTCATTCCCTGGAGGACATTTAGTAAAGGCACCCAAGGATGCATCTGAGCTGAAGCCTGAGGGTGGAGGACAAAGGAAGGTGCTGGCAGGAAATAGTGGGCAGGGATAGAGCTGCGGCTCCCAGAGGCCCTTGCAGGAAGCAGGGCACTTTTGAGAAACAAAACGTTAATAGACAGAACAAGTCTAGTGACATTAAGAAGCTGTTGGTGGCAAGGATCAGTGCACATGTGTGTACCCAGCATAACAGTCCTAAATGTCACATATATGAGAGGCAGCCTGAAGGTTTTTTTTTCCCCCTGTAGGTGAGGACCGAACCCAGGGCCTTGCGCTTGCTAGGCAAGTACTCTACCACTGAGCTAACTCCCCAACCCCCTCAGTCTGAAGGTTTTAAACTGAAAAGTGAAGCCCTCTGGCTCATCTTTAGGCCATATCCCTGGCTCTCAGTGTGGTCTTTTGCTCAGCAACCTGGAGGAAAATGACTGACTGACACTGCCACTCCAGCTTACAGATCCCTTCTTAATGAGAGAAGAGAACATAGGAGAGACTCTTTAGCACTCTCAGGATGCCTTTATTCTTAAACTTATCCATTGTAAGTAAAATTGTAAGCAGTCTGAGTATCCATAGTGCAGATGTGATAGTGAAAACATAGCCATCAAGCTAAATCGGCACTAGGAAACCATGCTGGGCTAAGATGTTTCCTAGAGACAGTGAGCACCCAGAGACCTTGCTGGAAAGTACAATGGTAGTTATTTGATGAGCTCTTGGACTTTTCGAGCCTCCGAGAAAAATTGTTCCAAAGACAGCAGGAAGTAACAGCACTTACCTGTAACCCAGGCGCTCAGAAGGCTAAGGGAGGTGGATTTCAAATTGGAGCCTAGCCTGTGAAACAAACGGAGAACCCCCACTCACAAAACGTCCTGTTAACAGTGAGCTTGTGTAAAGGATTGTGGTAGAACTGGTTAACTTGACTGAGATCGAGTTTATGCAGGTTGGAAGCTTTGACTTGAAGGCAACGGAGATGCAGTCCTCAGTTGTCCTGTGCTTGAGCACGGACGCCGGTCCCCGAAGCTCATGACTTCCCCGCATTGTTCTATTCGAATATTTCCTTGTAATGAAGGTGTATTTCTTTTTTTTTTTAAATTCACGTGGTTTGGTTCATACTTTTCCTGATATCACCTAGACCAGTGCTTCTCAGTGACCCCAGACAACATGTGCGCATGCGTGCGTGTGCTAGTAGGCTCAACTAAACATAAAGGCAAAACGATGTGGTTGAAAACCTGCTTCTTGGTAAGTTCTAAAGCTGAGTTTTCATATGTTCGTGTCTTCCCTTTAGAATATTGTCCTTTTGGACTTCCAGCCTGACCTGCTGCCACTCTTGCATTTGGGAAGGGCTGGCACATCTGGCTGGGCTGGCCTGCCGTCACGCTCTGGATCATTGAGTCGAGCATTCGGTTGGCTATGTTGCTTAGGTAATGTCTAAGGCAACTTTCTATTTGCGTGTTGGCGCATAGGTTCTGGGAATAAGGACCCGTGTCTCTCACTCTGAGGAATGGTCCAATAATGTATAGCCATTGCCTTTTCAGAGACCAGGAATGGCTTGTAAATTATCTGAGATCTGGCTGAGCTTGCAGACTTGAGCTGACCTAGCTTAAAGGGGAACAGAAGCCCGATACATGGTGACCTCTAGCGTGTCCAGCTGTTTTATTGCCTCACCCTTAATGCCTTTCTCTCATGATATAGGTCACTGACGCCCCCCCTCCCCCCAACCCTAGGGAACTTATAGCACTCAGCCAGACCCACAGAGCCTGGCAGAACTCATTTCTCTGATGAGCTGTTGAAATATCATGTGAATTAAGCATTTACTGATTTGAGACTCACCAACAGCAGCTTTGGGAAACGCGTTGGCTCAGCAAAAAGAAAAGAAAAAGAAAACAAAAAAGACCCCAAAAACAAAAAAAACATAAAACAAACAAAAAACAACCACACCAAAAAAAAAAAAAAAAAGAAAAGAAAGAAAGAAAGAAACCAGTAAAAATAAAATTGTGAAGGGAATATGTGAAGGGACACTTTTGAAACAATCGTCTGTACATTCTCAAACATCGAGCACGAACGTGAGAACAGACAAGTCAGTAGTCACCTGAGCTTGGATTTCTGCCTATGTGGAGTAGTTACGAGACTTCAGGGGTGTTTCTTCCACCACACTTCCCTAGCTTTTTCCAAAATTAGATTAACCTCACTCTGTTTATGATTGTTCAAACAAAGGACACTCGGTGTTGCCTTTTCCTTGAAAACTATGTAGGGCGGCATTAGACTAGACTGATGGGCCTGCAGAATGTCCCAGTCCTGGCTCCGTTTCCACTCCATGTTGAGAATGAGCTAAACGGAGGCTCTGTGTGTGTGTGTGTGTGTGTTTTAAGCAGCAGCTATTCTTGGTCTGTCAGCATTTCCCTGTGAATTCCTAACAGAAGGGCAAGCCATTCCATTATCTTGTACAAATATTTGGCACTGGAATTCCCTTATTTACTAACTATAAGTAATATAATATTTTTAGACCTCCAGTCACTGAGGGAGGAAAAATAAGCAACTGACATGAAGACACTTAGCACTGAGAGTTTGCAGAGTCCAGTATTTGACAGGAGAGAGACTGGGGTTTATCATTTATCATTTAGCGAACATAGACTTTTAATCAAACTTTTTGTTTGTTCAAAGAGTTGTTCTGTAATAGAGAGAAAAAGTCAAAGGGTCTGTTTTTAAAATATTAAGAATATCCAATAAAGCATGTTGCAATTTGAAATTAATTTTACTTGGGAGAATTATGTGAATTTTCCTAAATAAGCAAGTCAGTCAGTCATTTGCGGTTCTTAATTATGTCAAATATTTTGTATGTAAAAATCTATTTATAGCTTAAATTATTATAGTATAAATTAGTTATAAATTAAAAGAGTTGTCGTCTTAAATAACTTTTATAAGTGTTGATCACTTTTACTTTTTTAAGTCATAGGGTTTGTTGATACTTGCAAATTATTTATTTTCTCACAAAATATATGTAAACATTACACTTTTCTTTTGTTAAAAAAAGTCTTTTCTAAATGGTATTTGCGAGAGGACTAGGATGGATAACAGTCCTTATGTTTTGCTGTTGTATACAGTTGCTGTTCATCTGTAGTACACACCACGTAGTCCCTACTGTAGAATTGGGTGGAATAGTGTTGTTTTACACAGGGCACACTTCTGCTATGAGAGACCACGGCAACTAAAACATTCATTTTTTCCATTTCTCAATGTCCTCTAGGTTCAGCTAGGTTTAACATTGATTTTGTTGGCAAAGTTTAGTATTGTAATTCCAGTAGATTTTCAGAAGTTAGAAACAAACAATATTTAGAAAGCCAGCTCCCGTAAAAATTGAAAACTATTTAAAATATTTCACATAAAAAGCACATATTGCCTCCTGAGAAAAATTTTTTAAATATATTATTCATAGTAAAGTAAAAAAAAAGTAAAGATATAAAAATAAAATCTCTTTCTTTTTTACTGAGCTTTGGTTACTTGTCTGGTCCTTTCTTATAAAACTGACACGTAACTAAAAGTGAATTAATTTTATTGCCAGAGAGAGGCTAATCTAACTACAGTTGAACATATAAAAAGGAAATGAATGTGGGGCTGTGATCTGCTAAGATTTGTTAGTGATTTGACAGAGCAAGTAGGGTTGTACCTTTCACCAGCCAGAGTGTGACAAAGGAAAAACGGACTTCAGTTTTTGTCATTTAAAACATTGATGATTGGAAGTCTTTTATTTTTCTGTAACTGAAAAGGTAATGAGGGATAAATAGCATTTATCCCTAGTTTAAAGGCAAGAAGAGTTTTTGTTTTTTTTAATGTTCTTATAGAGACATGTTGTGCATGCATGGTGTGTGTGTATGTGTGTCAGAAGTCAGTAAGAGTCACTCAGGAAAGCTATGGACATATGAATGAAAGATCCAGAATAGAGAGGAGTGCTTTCAAATGTTGTCATCTTGACATGACATATGACTTACATTCCACCGTGTGTGGGAAGGGACTGTGAGGTTGTTGGAAAGAGGATGGGAGTAGGTGGAAATGTTCAAAATACACTATGTGTATGAACTTCTCAAGGAAAAAATTTAAAATATTCCTTAATTTTAAAAGGAATACTGATAGCCTTATAATTTCTGGGTAATAAATTGTATATGTAAATCTCTGACATAATATATGATTTGTATATGTATATACATGCTAATGTACATCTATGTGTTCATATTTGTGTATAAATATGCTCAACTGTTTGGGTTTCATTTTGATATATAGGATTTGATTATACTCATATACGGATATATTTCTTTAGTAAATAAATCCAGGTCTCAGAATAAAGTTGCCTTTATTATAGCATCTTGGGCTTCATAGTTTTGTTATCCAAATGAACTGTTGGGGGAGATATTCTAATCATACTGATTTAGGTAGAATGCATATTGATTTTAAGGAACAGTGTTTCAGAAAACACCTCGATTTTCAGTCAACCATATAAACCGTTCTTAAGTACACACTATGCACATTTTGCTAAACCGCTCCTAATTTCAACTACTGAAAGCATATTTAATCAAAGGAAGATGGTACCCCAGCATTTTGGAAAGTTTCTGAATGGCGCTCACATCATTTGACTGACAGCTCAAAGTACCTCTCAGGTCCTTACAGTTTTCAGTGTTCTGGAATGACCTCTCTCAGGATTGTTCCGTCAATGCAAAGCACACGGAAAGTGCTCTGGTTTCCAAGCTTTTTCTTTTTTTAGCCCCCAGGCTGTAGGGGGAGATATCCGCTTTAAATTTTTGTCCTCCCTTCTCTCAGAGTGCTCCGTGGACATAATTTAAAGAGTTAATTCAGTGCTAAAAGCCCCATGAAATATGGAAGTCCTTCACCCCTGCCTCTGGCCACTCCCTGAGGCAGCTGCTATTAATTGTGCCTCCACAGATTCCTCTTGTCATTTACCTACACATCCCTAAATCACATTTTTATGTAACGTTTCTCATTCTTCTAGGCTTTAGTTTTAAGTACTGTCCATCGACTTCAGGGAAGGAAGAACTCCTGGTCCTTTCTTGGCCAACCGTTGCTGTATATCTTCTCCTTCGCCCAGTGGCATCACAGTTTTGCTTCGTTCGGTGTTTACATGATTAGAATTATGGACAATCTAGTCACAACTAGGCCACACAAAATGGCGCATTTAAGCTTTCTTCCTAAAGTAATTTTTTAATATGAATGATACTTTCTTATCATAATCTTTTATCATCAAACTCATTTTTCTTCATATATTGAAATACATTGGACAATTCCGTTCATTTTTCAGATGTCTCAGAATGTTCTAGAAACTGCTCCTGTCCAGGTCTGTTGACCCTCTTACCATCATGGGAGGATCTTTTACCATTGAGGCATTTCATGTGCTTTCTCTTGTTTTAAATACCCTTCCCTGGATTTTACTCAATCCTTTTTGTTTATCCTCTCATTTTTCACTATGTCATGATAAAGCACATGATTTTTTTTTTTTTAGTGTATATGCCCAAAATGTCTTTCCAAATGCTCACACGTTGATTTTGAATGGTGAAGAGTTCCAACTTGGAAATGATCTTTTTGTCAACCTTCCCACTGTCCTTTACCTTAGCATGTCGTGTTCACTTACTTGATTGAACTTTGAAGTTCTGTAGGACAGGTGTGCAGATTTGACCTTCCTACCTGGTTGTATTGTACCTGTTGTCCCCTGGTGTGGGACTATCTTAGTATCTCTGTGGCCTCATCTTCTAGTAGAAATGGGGTAGTCACCCAGTCACATGGTATTTGGGGAGGGAATAGTAAAGAGGTCCAATGTTTCCTTGAATGGATTTTCAACCAATCATCTTTTTGAGAACCTGTCACTCACAGAAGTGTTTGGAGTTGCCCGTAGTCAATTGGAATCTATTTGTTCTGAGATTTTCCTTTCCCTCACTGTCTATCCTTCCAGCTTTTTCAGAACGACTAATAGATTTACTCCTCTTCTCTCTGCATGCTTACTGCTATGTCATTTCATCTTTTGTTGTCTCTGGGATGATACCTTCATTATTGTTTCAGTGACATTTTAAGAGAGAGAGAGAGAGAGAGAGAGAGAGAGAGAGAGAGAGAGAGAGAGAGAACAGACAGGCTGGGTATGTGCTTGGTCTGTTTACATTAGGGTGGAATTCTTTTGAAGGAGACATCAGGGAGCCAGACGGTTTCTGTAAATAATTGCCTCTTTAGTAAACTCGTGGATTTGCTATTGCTTATCTACACATACAAAGGAGTGAACTAACCTTTAAAAGGGATTAGCAATGGATGCCCCCTGTTTTTACTGAGGGATACTTTTACCCACAACTCGCCAAGGACTTAACCATATCCGGTCTTCACCCTTGCCATTTTCCACTCTTCAAGGATGGGATGCCACACCCTTCCTTTCCTTGTCAGAAACTTCCAGTGGACAAAGGCTAGTCACTGGTGACATGCTGCCACATTGTGGCCGGCCCCAGGGAGTTTTAAAGAACACGTGGATTTGAATGCATACCCACAGAAGTTGACTTCCCACCCTCCACACCCTGCTGTAGATATTTGGAGGAAAAGTTCCTGTCATATTCTCTCCAGGCAGATATTTTATCAGGGATGTCAGCAGGTAGTCTTTGGAATAACATTCTGCTGTGGGGGTGACTCTCAATGATCTCTAAGGGATGAACAATTCTTGACACGTCTGTCCTCTAATCATAATGACATAATGACAGCAGTGTTAGGCTGGCTCTGTGCCAGGAGGTGAGCCTAGATATTTTACACATAATGTGTGTCCTAAGAGAGTCTATTATGTGATTTAATAAAGGCTACCATTTAGGGAGCAGTTAAAAAGCAAAGGACAATTATGTCATTGAATCCTGAGTCCACCACTGGTAAGCAATTCGCATGTTATGAAATAGGAAACTGAGTCCTGCTGGTTTGTGGAAGGCCATCAAGCTATTAAATTAGTTAGAACCCGAAGCCAGGTCAGTTAGGTCAAGGCCCATGTTTTCCTGTTGCTATAGCATTTTCAAAACAGGTAACAATACAGCTCTACATGTGTGTCTCATGTCCTATTATCGGAAAATCTGAACATATTAGTAGATGCCTTTTAAAAATTACAGTATTTTGAGGGTAACCCTGGTAAATATAACACCAATTTTAGTTTGACTAGAGTAGAGGGTTTTAAACTATTTTAAGGAACTTTATATCGAATCATTTTACTAAATAACTAAAATGGTAATGCACACAGTTAAATTTGAGTTTCCCTATAAAGCCTCCAACTTCTCTTCTTTTTTTCTTTTTAAGTTTCTTTTTAAAATGCTTGGTTACTAGTAGCTCAGGAAGATGGGAAGAGGCACAGTTGTCTCCTCTCTTTAGCTGCAGAAATAGTCTTAAACATTTCCAGCCAGGCCGGATTATCCGAGTGTAGTCTACAAAAAAACATACATACATAAAACAGAGAGGCAGTATTTAAAATACAAATGCGTAGACGGAAATCAAGGGAGTCAGATGTTAACAAGAAACTCACGGTTCGAATTAGCCGGAGGAAACCTAAGGAAATGCTGAAATTGGCCTTTTGAGTTTGCAAACTAAACTGATCATTATTTCGGCTGACGTTTGTGGAGAACCTGCTGTGTGACAGGTAGGGCTTAGGCACTGGGGATAAAATGATGTTTAAGACTAAGACCCCACCAGCTGAAACTGATGGCCTGGATGTTTGACTGACACCATAATTTGTGGAGAAGGCAGCCAACTGGTTCGAGAGCACTGGGGCCTAAAATACAGATGACAAGAAAACACACACACACAGAACAAAGGAGAGGAGCCCAGCCGCCAGGAGCAAAAGATGAAGTGCTGGAAGAAACTGTGTCCCACCACGGACAATAAAGGCTGTGCCGGAAAAAAGAGAAGACTCGTTGGCATCGCACCGGGTTCCACAAAGTAACACGGTAACCTTGTCACACAAAGCACAGGCTCTGGGAAGTTAGTGAGAGAGCCAAGCCGTGGGACATTGTATACCTGCTCTTCTAGTGTGTGGATGGACGGGGCATGGCTGGGAAATGTTGCACGGACATTCACTCTATGCCGAAGCAAAACTTGGGCTGGTGCTGGATTCCTTAGCCAGCTTCGTTCTCATCGTGATCAGATAAGATAAAGATAAAGATTCTCATCATGCATCAGAGGGCTTCAAAGTCAGCTCCTCAGTTAAAACAGTGATTGGTTCTCTGCACGACGCTCAGTAGGAGACTGTCACAGTCAAGGACTCAGATCTCACCAAAAGGCAAAGCAAAGGGTAGGTCCAGTTGACTTGTATTTTGTCGGGATGGATTTGACACGCAGCGTGTTCTCGGGGTTAGGTAACCGAATGTTTCAGGTTAAAGAAATAATAACTGAGTAGGAATAGCAGACAGGAGCATGTAGCATCCTTGTAAAAATATTTACTTGAATTAAATTATACATTTAATTTTCTTCAAGAAGCCTGGGAAATGTAATAAGGAGCATTTGCAACTTCTGGGGAAGGCAAGTCAGTCTTCCTGAGTGTTAATGGGGTAGAGTGATTTCCTTTTTCCATGTGGGATAACTTGTATCAGGTGGAACCACTGGAATTTTCCGGAGTCAAAGAATGACCAAGTCACAGAATTTACACTGTCCTCCAGTCAACAGTCAGCTGAGTCTTGCAATGAGAGCATGTTTTGAAATCTATGCATTCGTGTGCATGTTTGTTGATGTTTAAGCAGTGATGATGGCACCCCACTATAATGGTCCTTTTAAGAAACTGGATGGAGAAGTTGGAGAGATGGCTCAGCTAGCAAGAGCACTGCCTTTGAAGAGGGCCAGGGGCTCAATTCTCTGCACCAGGTGACTCATGACTACCCATAACACCAGCTCAAGGGAGACTGACACACCCTTCAAATGGGTGCCCCTATCGCCTACATACACGCAGACATGTGTGTGCACATACTTGTGTGTGCACACGGACACACACACACACACACACACACACACACACACACACACACACACAAACATAAAGAAATTAGACCTGAGAGCATACCCGTTGTCATAGTCTTGTACTCTAGATCTGTAGACTTTGAAGTTGATCATTTATTAGACATATTGCATACATCTGAATCAGTGCCTATGAGCAGGTCCTGGAACCTTTCCCAGGACTCACCAGTGACTCCACAAGTCAGAGAATGAGAATGATAAATCAGCGGCAATTTCAAAGGATAGAAGCCCAGTCCAGAAATCGCCACGGTTATCATCAAGGCAGAGTTAGGACATCTTCTTTTCCTGTTCAGCACACACAGGTACCACCGTGTCCATGTTTGCGTTTAGTGATATTTTGCTTTTTAAGTGTGGCTTTGGCTGTAATTGTGAGTGGACAGCTGCTTTTAGGAGGTCAGGCTAAGCTAGCCCATAGTGCAATTTTCCTCTGAAGTCTCACTGCTTCCTAGTATCTTTTCTTATCAGAGGCAAGGACACTGGTTAAGCAGAAAACTACTCCACCTTTGATAGCTTTGTCACACAGCAGCGAAGACCGTTTTCACGTTGAAATATTTCTTAAGCATTGAAGAGAACGCTGAGAGAAACTGATGTGGAATACATCGTTCACCAGATTTCTTCTAGCTGGCCTTTCAAGGCTGAGAATCTTCAGTTCAGCCCTAGAAATAACATTTAGATCTGAGATCTGGGCCTTGAAGCTGAGCTTCTCTGTGTCTGTATTAAATATGCTGGGAGTAGAAGTGCCTGGTGAACTGGGATTCCCCTTAGCAAACCCCACTTTATCTCTTAAACCACGTCTGTTTCTAAGCTGAGTTATTATACAGTTGTACTTTTTGTTTTAATGAAAGAAAAAAAATGAAGGAAGGAGGTTAAAGCTACTATTTTTAAGTCATAGGGAATATTTCAGAGAAATAGAAAACTATCATTTTCTACATCTTTGATTACTCTTCTCCTTTGGACAAACCTTGAACAAAGATTCTAAAACCGTCTTTGACAGCAGACAGTCCCGTGTCAGTCAGCTCCTTTCTCTGTCTCCACTCCCATCCTAGTTGGATGTCCTTTCTGTAAATCTCATGACCTTGCCTTTCTTTCTGTAGATAAAACAGCCAGAGATGTTTTCATAGTGTGCATCCGATCATGTCAGCCGTTAATGGTTTCTTCACACTTAGAATAAAACGCAAAGTCCTTTCCCCAGCCCATTGTACCTCAAAACATTGCCGGGCGTCGGCACCTACCGCATCTGCATTCTGGTTACACTGAGTTTTGATGAACTCGCTCACCCACAAAGCGCCTTTATGTCTAACGCTTCCTCTTCCACGACTGCCAGCCATTTTACTTCCTCTTAAAGATCACTTTCATTAAGAGGGTCTTTCGAGATTACAGCCCATGCAGACTCTAACCACAATCAATTCATTTCGGCTGTTTTCGGTTATTATTCGGCGTGACGAGAATTTATCAGGCACTAACTGTGTGATGGAGAACACATTTAGGTGTCTGCTCTTCACAGAGCTTTGATTGGAAGCAAAGAGGCACCAGCATCCAGTCCTGCCTTCCAATCCCATACTGCACAGGAAGTAGAAGACTCCTGAGCTACCTCAGTTTTGTTCCATTCCTGGTGGCATCAGAGGAGGCAACTCCTTGGAAGTCTGATCCTCCTCTGATTTTCACTGCTTGCTTCTGTAAGGTTACCTCCACCCGTGGGGGTTGGTAAGGAAGAACACAGGGAACAGATGCGGCAAAGGTCACCTCCTTGAGCCACGTGACCTGCCCTTTACACTTCCTTCCTCATGTGTGATGTGGGATCACGGTGTTTCGGGAGGCTCTTGATTAAATAAGGAACTTGAGAAATAGAGCATTGTTCAAAAGTTACTCTGCTTCTAATAAAAGAATAATTTCCCGCTCCATTCTCAGGTACCTGAGTGCTGAGGTTAAGACTTCTACAGGAATGTGCTTCTCTAGTTGTTAAATAAAGTGCGTGCTTTCACTCCACAGGAGTGTTACTCTGTCCTATTCCTCTGCTTTGGGGAGATGCATCTTTCTCTCTCAGTCTATCAATCCAGCTGGCCAGTGTCTTTCTGCTGCATGGTTAGAAGGCAGTTGTTTCCCATTTGTTAGCCAGGCTACCACAAACATTCAGGTCTACCTCACACGCCCTCTCTGCTGTCTTCTAAACTTTCCAACTCACCCCTCAGCCCTCCTCTTTCAAACTAATTATTACCCTGACACCGTTTAACCCACCACGTCTTTCTTTTAAGCAGAAACATTGAGAGATGCCACCTTATTGCCCCCAGGATGTATTTAAAGTCCATTAGTCGGTCCTCTGGTGTGCTCCATGGTCCGGCTTTAGTCTGCCTTTCGGTTGTGGCCTGTCGTTTCTCTTCCCGATGTGCGCTTGGTGTGCCTGTCTCTTTTGCTGCTTTGCGTTACCGCCCACCTGCCTCTGTGCGTTTGCTTACGTCATTTTCCTCTGCCCAACCTTCTCTCATCTCCTTCCCATTCAGGAATACTGACTTTTACTTGCGTTTCTGGTTCTTAATTCTGCATTCAGGTTTGTTACCTGTTTGCCTTTGCGTTCCTCCCAGAGATGCTTCCTACGGTAGAGACCCACCGCTCATCTTAATTTAGCACGAGTACTCGACATCTTGTTCCACATTGCCCTTTTCACAAATGTAAAGAAGCACCCCTCCCCCTGGCCGGGAAGGCGTGAAAATGAACACCAGGGGAAAGGTTAAACTTGCAGAACTCACTTCGCCCTTTCTTAAGAGGAACTAGGTGTAATTTTTCAGAGGTCTTGATTCACCTTTATTAAATTATGCTACGTGAGTTATTACTCAGCTCAATAAAACTATTGGTATTTGTAAAAGATTTACCCTACCAGCAGACTAATGGCAAAACACCGACCCATTCAGGTGAGTCCCGATGGTTATCTGTAGCGGCCTCGGGCTTGCAGAAACTCTGTGTGCTCTCTGAAGAGGAGCCCTGTCTTCTTATCATAGATAAACACAACCCCGAGTAACCTTAAGTGGTTTCCTATTAACGGCTTCCTCTCTCTTTCTGCAGTACTTTGGAACTTTACTCGTGATCTTCTGCGTAGAACTGGCTTGTGGTGTGTGGACATACGAGCAGGAAGTTATGGTGAGTTCCCAGTGGGACGGAATTAAAGTCTGGAACAACATCTAGGTTGACCTTTGAGCCAGGTTCTGGAGAGTGACTGTGGTACGTGATTGTTTCTTTGTATGACCGCATTATACAATAAGGATGAACATCCCTGATTCCCTGATATTTCTGAAAAAGTGTACACACACACACACACACACACACACACACACACACACACACACACACATTTCCAAGTCATAATTTTAAATCTTTATCTTGTGATACTGTGATACATCTTTAATTCCATAGACTGCCTACATGTGGACGTCATGAACTGGGACTAGCCTAAGAGAATTACCCCAGCTTCTGAGTTAGGAAGGAAGGAATTAGCCTGTTCTTGCCGGAGAGTGCCCTAGTGCCTCCTTTAAACTGGATCCTTGCTGACCACAGCTGAAAATGGTGAGGCAGGAAGCTACTATCTCCTGTTTCTAACAAGCTGCACCACACCGCACTCTGGGAAGTGCATCGGAAGGCTTGCTGTGTGCTCACCTTGATATAAAAGCTCACAGCTTGTAATCTGGCTGCTTGAAAAACGGGAGTTCAACCATTTCCCTCTTACTTTGAAACAGCTAGAGAGACCTTCCTTAGAACAGGAGAGGAGTTTTCCAGGCCTCTCCCACCGGTTGCTTTGTGTTTGATACCAACCCCCACTCCCCGCCCCCATCCTCCAGCTCATGCTGGTCCTTGCTTGTGCTGGCTACTGCTTGCTTTGCTCACTTCAGTGGTGAAGTTAAGTACAGTTGTTCCCAGCGTGGAATGGATTTCCACAGCATGTCTGTGAATGCTGACTGGTGCCAGTGCCTTAAGGACTCAAGATGTTTCCTCAAAATGGTGCTTTTCAACGTTTTTTGCCCTTGGGCCTTTTGGGGAGAATCACAAAGTGATACTTAATCCCCTGCATTCCTGTGTCCCAGATGTGCCCAGCTAGAATGGTGGGCAGGTAGAGGGGCCCTGGGCACCTGAGGAGTTCCTGGTGAATTTTAAAGAGTTAAAAACCCAAGGCCTCTCAAGAGAGGGTGGGAATTTTATATTTGTGTGAGAGATAAGCCAGACATTAGGTGTTTGTGCACTACAGCTGGAGTTGCTTCTGTTGTCCATAAGTTATTAAAGATTTGGGGGGTGAATCTGTAGTTTCCGAGACCGTGAATATTCAGTGGCTACTGCCGACCAATGACGGCTCAGCCTCCTGTGCTAGCATTCATAGCTCTGTGAAGAAATTCATAGTTCCAACCAGGAGGAGTCAGGGGGAAGAAGACAGAACCTATGGGAAGGTTCTAAGTAGCTCGATATAAAATCAAGAATGCACACGGAAAAACAAAACCATAAACCAAACCAAAACAATGAAGACAAAAATGACTTCCCTTTAAACTGGAGTTGACTCCATTTTCTTTTTTTCAGTTATATTTCCCTGTTATCCCTACAAACTTTATGTTAGGGCATAAAAACAGTAGTAGGGCCCAGATTTTTGCTTTAGCTACAAGGAATTGATCCTGGTTTTGGTTTTGAAAAATGACCTACAACCCTGGCATGCAAACAACAGAAGAATCAATCTTAGAAATAACTCTTGGTTCTTTTAATCTTAGCTTTTGGACGTGTTCTACTTGGTGATTAAAATATTTTTGGAAGTGAGTGTCTTTCTATGGATTCCTTTATTAATTTAATTTAGAGACAGGATCTTCATAGCCCAGGCTAGCCTAGAACCCACTACATAATGCAGTGTATCCTCAAATTCATGGCAATCCTCCTGTCTCAACCACCTGAGTGCTGTACTTTTGTCACAAAGCTCCACATCCCATTTGTTCTATGGATTTTCTAACTGGATTATGAATATGCCTTACCGATATACGTTAAATATTTGATAAAAGCTGTGGAAAGTTTAGGATGAGTTAATTTAGCCTGGGGATGCTTTGATTCTATGAAGCATGAGAACACAAAGGAACTTACATTTGCTTGGTCCCTGTTCTGGTTCCCTTGTCCTGTCCTTAGTGGCTTCAGTCCTAGGGCACTACACGAACGAACGCACACTCACTGCCATTCCAGCCACGGCTCGCACACACGTCATTGTTTTGCTTGTGTAAATCTTCCCCATTACATCAGAGGAGGAAGGAGGGTTTAAAGTGAAATGTGGAAAGCAGCCTTGTAGAAATAAAGTCGCTAAGACTTTTACTGCATCTGCACTAATAACAATGTAAAAGAAAAGTGTCGTTAAAGTTTATTATCTGCCAAGTTGCTCGCAGAATCCAACCTTTACATAGAATGGGCTTTGTGCTCTAAGCTGCTTCGTGCAAGCAAGCCCTGCACTGGGTGCTCTGCTTCCTGGCCAGAGCCCAGTATGTGCAGTCAGGACCTCAATGGGCCTCTGTTTTCCTGCCACATTTGCTTTCAGATTGATGGTGGCCACGGTGAAGAAACAGCCAGTGTTTGTTTTGGAAAGCAAGAATTTAGTAAAAAAAAATATTCTATTAACTAAGTCAAGAGGCTTGACATCTGTCTATTCCCCCATTCTTCTTCTTGTTCCTACATGCTCACCGCCATTCCAATTTAAAAAAAAATCTGTCCATAATATTAACGGTTTCAGATGATATATTTTTGAGAATTTATTTTACTTCCATTCCCTTTATGCCCTAACGGATATGAGTTAATAATAATTTATAGTGGGGAGATTGAACTTTGACTGGTTTTCTGAATGGTACTAAACCATATGAATAGAATGTGTTCCCAGGAATTTGATCTTTTTTTTTTTGCATTATGTATTTCCAAGTGATCATTAAAAACAAAACAAAAGAACTAACAACTACCTGGAAAAGAAATAAGATTGAAGAATTTCTGTGGCCAAGAAAGTTCTTAACTTACTTCTGCCACTGACATTACTATTTTTTTTTCCCGGAGATAGCTCTGGCTGTCCTGGAACTTGCTTATAGACCAGGCTGGCCTGGAGTTTACAGAGATCCACCTGTATCTGCCTCTCAGCTGCTATTACTATTTTTAAATTTAATTTTTAATGAAAAACTTCTGTGCCTATGTATGCTGTGGGCTTATGCGCTCACAGCGTGTACAGGTACAGGCACGAATGGTCAGATGAGGGGAATCAGAGGAGAACTGGTGTCCTTCTCTGTCCATCCCTGACTTATTCCTTTGAGACAGCATCGCTCACTGAGTCTGGAGGTTGGCCTTTTCTGCTAGGTTGGTACCCTTAAGCAACCAACGCCCCACTGGTCTCTGCCTTCCTTCCTACCTCCTGCAGTCCTTGGTTTACAGGCCATACCCTGCCTTTTCCTTTTGATGGAGATCTGAGCTCAGATCCCTGTGCCGGGAAGCAGATATTCTTCTTATGTCCTGAGCCTCCTACCCAGCCTGACATTACTATTTTCAATTAGATTTCAAGATGACCCTGGTCTTAGGTTTCCGAGGCTTACACATGCACCTCCCTTTCCGTATCCTGGTTCTTGATCCCCCGCATGGGTTTCGTGAATGCCGGGTTAATTTACCTGAGCTCAGTTCATAAGCAAGTACAAAGCGACTTAGTGGATTCACCGACATTGTCGGCTTCAATCCAATCTGCATCCTGTGTGGGGTGAGTGTTGTCGGTGTGCTCAAGGTTGTAGATTTTCATATGTGAGTGAGCTTCGGCCTGGCTGGTTTGTGCTTGGGTGTTGATCACTTGCCTTTTTTTTTTTTTTTTTTTTTTTTTACCTCCAGGTGCCAGTACAGTGGTCAGATATGGTTACTTTGAAAGCCAGAATGACAAATTACGGCTTACCCAGGTATAGGTGGCTTACGCATGCGTGGAACTATTTTCAGAGAGAGGTAAGTACCACTGCCCCTGGGGGTAGAAAGTATAGAATAAGGGGCACATTGGGTGCTCCAAGCTTTCGTTTTGATCGTTTTTCTGCCCCGAGACCTGAAGCCTGTGTAGTCGTCCCTGGTGGAGTTTTTTCCCAGCATGCCTTGAGTCACTCGATGCTTGTCTTTTCTTCCCTCACAGAGCCTTCCCCCTCCTTCCTTCTGGCCCACGTGCGTTTGTTTAGAAGTGCGTCTGAATTACTCTCGAGTTCCTTTTTCAGGAGCTTTTTAATAAACATCCAAAGTTTTACTTAGATCTCTCTCTTTTATGGTAATTTTTACTACTTTTAGAGTTACCTGTGTTTTAAACATTATTTAAATGTTTTAAAAGATTGTTTCCATTGGGAATTTAGCTAATATGAACATCGTCGTGGGGCTGGGTGTTTGTTTGTTTGTTTGTTTTGAAGTCAGGATGTCCTTGATTCAAATTACTAGCTCTGCTACCAAGTATCAGTTCATTGAACTCCTTAAGCCTTAGTTTCCACACCTATGAAATGGGAACAATAGAGGTACTCACTTCGTGGAGTATGGAGAAGAGTGAATGGGGTCATCGACTTGTGCTTATTAACAGTGATATCACAAGACATACTTTTTGTTCCCAAACTGGTTTCACATTTTCATCCGACTATCTCAGATGGAAATCCAGTGACGGGAGATTAATTATCAATTCTGCGTCAGACCGGTTCTCCTAAATCTTTTCCTTGTGAACGGAATGGCTTTCCTAGGAGACCAAGTATCTCAGCCTACCTTCCGTTCCCTCGCTCTGGACCATGAAGCATTTGAGAGGCAGTGTCTTGCTAGAATGCCAGCTACTGACTCTATTCTTCCCATGCCCATGGCAGAGGTTCAAGTCTAGGGCAATCTCCAAACCTGGCTCTGTGTCACACTTGTTGAGATGGCAAAATTATCAGTGTCACACAGATTTCCTGTTATTCCGTTGCTTCCTGACTTTGTTTGTTTGTTGCACAATTAGACCAAAGGCAACCAGCCCAGTGAGAAGACATGTGAAGCGCCAGGGCATTTATAGCAAACCGTGTTCAGGAACCGCCCCTGCTAGAGCTCCCAGAATCTTTATTCTCTGGAACTTACGATGCAGACTATGATAGCCCAGGTTGAGAAATAGCGAACCTCTTTCTGGGCTCCTGCAGGGATAGTGCTACAAATGCTTCATCCTGGGCTTCAAGTGAAATGTCCTCTCTTACCTCATAATGCTAGTTTGCAAGGAAAGAGTGGTGAGTCCATCCACATATCCAGAAGACATTCAAAGCCCCTCTGGAGGGGCACTGAAGTGTCCCACGCGGTCACTCAGAACAAGTGTCTTTTCACCACTCTGGAGGCTGAATGTTCAAGAGTACCAGTGTCGATGCCTTTTGAAGCCTCTCCCCTTGGCTTGTAGAAGCCTTTGTCCCATGTCTTCCCACTGTCTTGTCTTTATATGCGCCCATGCCTAATTTTCCTCTTTCTACAAGGATATTACTCATACCTGATTGAGGCCCATGTCGTTGACCTTATTTTAAATTAGTTCCTGTTCTAATGGCTCCCTTGACATGAACAATCTCATTCTGGGGTACAGGGGTTAGAATTTTAACATAAAACTTCGAAGGGGGAGAGCCAACTCAGCCTAGGCCGTTTTTCTTCCACGATAAATGAGCCTTTGGAACTCCTCATTTCTTGCTCATGGGCTGGAAGTGAATGCATCTTAGATAATTCTTAGGGACCCTTCCCCATACCTTATTTTAAACCACATTTTTTAAAATTAAAATGTGTTTGTTTAATGGTAGCGTTTTGTGTAAGCTTTGGAATCATAGCTGCTGCCATACACCGATCGATCAGACAGTCCCTTCAGTCACGGAACGTCTCAGTTTATTTATCTATAAAATAATGATTCTGTTGTATTTTCTAGAGCTTAAAGTAGTATCAGCTTGGAGCAGAGCTACCTTGAAATGAACCTGTCTTCTTGGAAGGTAGCGACAGAACACAGAGTTGAGCAGGTGTCATACTGAGTTCACCTTCGGGAGGAGCAGAAAACCTCCGTACACACCTACTGTCCTTTGTGGATGGGTTCTGAAACAGCTACGTAGGAGAGGACGGATGTCAGCAGCTCTTTAACAATGCTGGCACCGAACACAGAATGTTCAAGTTATTTGGAAAAGCCATTGCTATGGAAATCCTCATTTCCCGACAAAGCCAGATAAATGGCTGGCTCCACTGTGGCTGGAAGTAGGGTGCTCCCGAGAACTGCCCCATGTTGCAGCTTGGAAAGGCTTGCTTCTCTAAGAAAGGAGAGAGGACAGTTTTCTTTTAAAGGCTTTAAAAATTCTGACCTCAAAATGAGATCTTTAAAATAGAGAGAGGGGAGTCTTTTAAATACGTGCTTTGTTTTCGGGATTCCCAATGCTTTGTGTGACATCGGATTAGTCCATCTCTGACGCTATGTTACCCCATGGTGCTAGGATGCTGCTTGGTTGTGGTGTTTGTGGCATACGCATAGTTTTTAAACAGTAGAGAAAATGTCTTATAAGTTTCTCAAGACTCAGTATTAGCAGCTTATCACTCAAGGTGCCTTCATGATGCCGCTTTCCTTTTAATCATAAGCTCTTTAAACCATAAGCGTTTTAAGCAAGTGAGTGGAAATGTACCAAGTCCATTGAGCGTTTTCCTCGCTTGCTGTTGCATGAGGAATTCGGAGTTCTTCCAAGCTGGTTTTGGTTAAGCTTTGAAATGGCGCTGGATTGTGATATTTTATGATGCAGTGTTAATCTTGAGCACAGATTGGTCTCCTGGGCTATGTCATTTGCATAGCCATCACTCTTGGCAGCGCTCTTCCCCGTGACTGCCCATATTCCTTCCTTCTGACTATGTAGAAGAGGATTTCTCTTTTATCCAGGGGCAAAGCTGTCTCGATCACAGTTACTCTTTCTAAATCCAGTCTGCACATGCCTTCAAGCCCTGTGTGTAAGCCTGCACCGATGTCCCTGATAATCTTGGCTGAAATACAACAGAAAGTGGTCTTCTTAAACATGGCTTAGAGCAAGGCGAACTCACACTTCTTAAGCCCGCTGCATTCAAGCCAGGCACACCATTATTTTTCCGAGATTATAATGCTACAATATGATAGCTTTTCAGGCACCCCTATTGGGTAATAATAAGTCAGACAAACATCTATTTACAGAATTTTTGCCTTGATTGGGCAAACTAAGACTGGCTGGCTACCTTTGAGATGTGAGTTTTGGTCAACAAGTGTTTTTTCTTCTTTCCTAGAAACTGTGAAAGCTTTCATGACAATAGTTGAATTTTTAGGTATACCAGTGATAGATAATAAGCGAAAGGATTAGCAACTTCCTACTGACTAGGAGTTGATGGTAATGAAAGCTCAGCTACTGAATTTGTCAGTGCGCTTGCGCTTGCGAAGTCTTTATCTGCAGAGCACCCTGAGGTTGGAGAGTGAGACTGGGATTTGCTTTCAGGAGGGGTGGGTGTCCCAGTTTGGAACTGTTCCATTATGGAATGCTGGCTTCGATGCTCCCATATGAAGTTTTCATTGTCAGGATAGAATGCACACACCTTTGAGGCTAGAAAGAGAGGTTTGACTCAGTACCAACGACGTTTCAGACATGAGCCCTCTCAGCTCCATTAGGTTAAACAAACGCTCTCCTGTGTGGTTTCTGTGAGCGTGACTGGTAACTCTGTTTCAGTTTAAGTGCTGCGGAGTGGTCTACTTCACGGATTGGTTGGAAATGACAGAAATGGACTGGCCCCCAGACTCCTGCTGTGTCAGGGAGTTCCCAGGATGCTCCAAGCAGGCTCACCAGGAAGATCTCAGTGACCTGTACCAAGAGGTAAGACCATGTGTGGTTCATCATCTCCTGGACAAACGTCCCCAAAGAACCTTCAACACCATGCTGATTAAACGTCTACCTTTGTGTAAATCATTATTAGGCCTTATTTTTATCTCTGATATATGATTTTTTAAAAAAAAAAAGTGAAAAATCACAATAACCACATTTCAACAAACCGGAGTGGGAAAGGCCTAGTTCTATCATTAATTGAATTTTATTTTATTATTTAAAAAAAATAACCATTCTCGTTAATCAGATTTTACACTCTAACGCCTACAGGCAAATCCTACTGTGCTCTTCTAGGGCTCTTTGAAAATAAGCAAGTGAAGGTCATGCAGCTAACAGGGTCTGTGGGAAGCCTGGGCTTTGGCTTTCCTGGGCAGACTGGTTTAGGGCCTTGATGCAGGAGAGAGAAAAATTCTCCTGAGAAAATTCTGTGTGCTGCTCTCCGGTTCCCCCTGCTGGTGGTAACCGGTAACTTCAGTTTTAGTTTGCTGAAAAAATACTATGGCGGCGTTTAAAATCTATCATTTGGTGCCCCAAATTTTACTTACTGTGCGTTCTTCCAGGAGCCACCCAAACCATCAGTTGCTCTTTTCTAGGATTTTTTTTATGTCCCTTGTCCTTAGGGGTTTCACAGTGAGTAATGGAATAGCATTCTCAAATTAAAAATGTAAAGTTTAGGGTTGGGGATTTAGCTCAGTGGTAGAGCGCTTGCCTAGGAAGCGCAAGGCCCTGGGTTCGGTCCCCAGCTCCGGAAAAAAAAAAGAAAAAAAAAAATGTAAAGTTTAACTGGGAGGCAAACATGGCTGGGTGAAATGGTTAAAGATACTTCCTGCTCTTACAGAGAACTGGGGTTCAATTCCTGGTACCCACTTGGTGTCTCAAAACCATCTACAACTCCAATTCCAAGGGATAGGGTACCCCTTCTGACCTCCACAGTCTCCTACAGACACATGCGCACACACATACACGTAGGCTTAAGTAAATTGAAGTTTTGTTGTAAGTTACAGTAGTCACTGGCTTTGTGTGAATATCTCCATTAACTTAGATTGAGTCCTTAAAGTTAAAATTTCATTTCTTCTGTTTCACTAACTACGTCTCTACCCGTGGACGTGCAGTCACGGATGGAACACTGCCGAACGCTTTGGGCTTACCCTGAATACTCAGACTGTTTATGATAGGATAAGAATATGTATCTATGTGTTATGTGTATCTATGATATGACTGTAGTAGTTACGTGTGTGTGTGTGTGTGTGTGTGTGCGCGCGCGCGCGCGCGCATGCGCTGTACATATACATCCAAATGTGCATGCCCTCGCTATGTGCCTGTAGAGGCAGAGGTAGACTTTGGTTATCTTCCTCCATTGCTCTGCTTTGGCATTTAAGATAGTGTCTCTCACTGAACCTGGAGCTTGCTGTCTTGCCTACGCTGGTTGGCAAGCAAACGCCTGACATCTGTCTGCCTCTCCTACCTCGGCAGTGGGGCTGCAGACGTGTGCTGCAGTGCCCGGCATTTCTGTAAGTGCTGGGGATTTGAACTCAGGTCCTGAGGTTTGCCTAACAAATAAGTACTTTACCCGCTGAGCCCTCTCTTCCCACCGCACCTCAGGACTTTAGAAATATCTGCCCTTTACGTACCTTAGGAGAATATACCTACCCCCCCACACTCTGGTCCACATGTTTTTTTAAGGCCGCCTAATACAGTGAGTAGTGGAGATTCATACTTTTTCCCGCATGCTGTCTGATATCTACTCATCTGGACTCAGTGCTGCAAGCTGAGTGGCTTCAACAACAGACTCAGGTTTGTGGTGTCACCGGGGAGAAGTTCAAGATCACTATGCTTGCAAGGTCAGGTCAGCTTCTTCCATGGCTGGGGAGGAAGGGCTCCCTGACTGCCTCTCCTCCAGTGTCTTGTACAAATGCCTTCCTGGTCTGCTTGATTTTTTTCTTCTTATGGTATTTTCCATGTGTGTTTCTGTCTCCAAATGTCCCCAAGCAGGTCACCTTGGAGCCCACTGTCCTACACGTTGGGTTCATCATCGCTTCATTACACCGTCAACAACCCGGTTGTCATAAAATCAGAGCTGGGAGGAAAATAGATTAAACGTAAATTGTGTGAGGACACACACCGTCTAACTTACAACCAGGATGGTCGAAACAACTGAGTAACCCAGCCTGTTTATTTTAAAAGATAATAAAAATATGCATTGCAATTCCTCACGTAACTGAAGACTGACGTTTGGCTCTTATTACTTTGAACGTGTTTTGCTTAGATGCATTTGGCTTCGGTGACACAGAGGATGCATCAGATACAGTTAACTCAAGAGGACATGGTTGAGGCAGCGTTTCCAGGTCCCTCAGTGGCTGTGCTCAGGCGGAAGTGCACTTCTCTGTTGTCGGACAGATACCGTAGAGCATGAGGAAATGCTGCCATGCTTTTGTTATACTACAGATCACAGGAGTCGATCCTTCTGAAAATGTTAAATGGAAACACAGTACACACACACACCCACATATCACACACACACACACACATATAACACACATACACACTCACATATCTATCATACATACACACACATACACATATACTCACATATATATCATGCACACACAGACATACACACACATATATATAACACACACACTCACATATATATCATACACACACACACAGACATACACATACATATATATAACATACACACTTACATATATATCATACGCACACACACAGACACACACACACTTATATATCATACACACACACAGATACACACACAGACACACACACATATATATATAACACACACATATACACACACACATATATATAGCACACACATATTTATCATACATACACACATATACACACATACTCACATATATATCAGACACACACACATATATATCATACACACACACAGACACACACACATATATAACACACACACTTACGTATATATCATACACACACAGATACACACACACACATATATATAACACACACACTTACATATATATCATGCACACAGATACACACACACACATATAACACACACACTTACATATATATCACACACACAGATACACACACAGACACACACACACATATATAACATACACAGATACGCGCGCACGCACGTGTGTGTGTGTGTGTGTGTGTGTGTGTGTGACTTGAATCCTATCAATGTTCCTAGTATGAATTTTGCTCATTGGCTAGTTCTAAAAAACAGCAACATAACAGTGCAAGTGACCACTTTTAGCACAGTGGATTAGTTTCTGCCTTGGTGCTGGTGATGTGTTAGAGGAATGGCTGAGATCATAGAACCACCGTATACCTCTTCAGAATCTGAACGTGGATTATCTCTCTTCCTTTTAATTTTACTTGGCTGAAAATTATTCACTTTTATATTTGATATCAATTTTCTTCAGGGAAAACTCAATTAACTTTTCCTAGAGTGGGTTAGACTATTTTTGCTAATGCTCTGTAATGGGATTATTTCTTCTGGTGGTTTGTTTTTAGGGTGTCTAATGGAAAAAAATCGGAGGAAGACATATCATTGTACATGTGCTAATTGATAACCCAGATTAATTTAAACACGTTCAATCGTCGGCCGATGCGAACAATTATAAATTGATTTCAGACACAGTCCTCCGGTTAGGGTGGTTGTATCCAAACTGTCTGTTCTTGCATTTTACAACGGACAACTGATGCTGATATTAGTAATGATAACAGTGCAGTTATATGGATAATTGACTCCCAAAAGTGGATCATTTAGGAGCTTTATGGCTCAAGTACAATTAGATCCATAATTAAAAAATAAGCATTCTGAGATCATCCGCTTGCAAAATGCATGTTGAAATGGCAAAAATGAGAGACTAAGAGCTAGAGGCTTGGAGAGGATTCTTCTGAAGCTGGAAAAACATTTTAGACGTCTTCAAATATTTCAAAGTTCCTAATTCAGAACAGGAACGAAGCACACCCAGGATTTCTCTAAGGGCCAGAAGTTACAGGAAGGAAATTTTGCATCAGTGAAAGGAAGACCTTGTTCATCAAAATCTGTCCAATCACGAGACAGGCTATCTTGTAAGCTAGTGTCTCATTGCTGAAAATATTAAAGTCAAGGTCGGATAGCCATGCCAACAGGTGCTGAAGAACAGGCTTTTAAATGAAGAGTGAATTCTACTAGATGGACTTCAAGGTCCCTTTATCTTCCATATTCTATCAGCCTCAAGATAAGTACTGGCTTTCTCCCTACACTCTCTCTTCAGAAGTCTGAAATCAGGGAAATAAATCATTCTCAACCATCTGGTGGCCTGCCTGGCTCCCTGACCCAATAATATTTTATGACACGTTTTGAAACCTTTGAAAAATGATAGAGCAGAAATACAGCAACAACCGCACATTTTAGAAATATCCTCACCAGAGGTACAGTTAGGGTTGGCATAGAAACCCCTCAAATGTCCACAATAATCCACATGTACCCTGGAATAAAAGAAAATGCTTACTATTACATGTGTGGCTATCTTTGCCTCTCATTTTGAGTTTGTATATTCTGTAATTGTCCTGAGTTCCACACATAGTGTAGCACGTTGTGGACAAAATCCTTTCTGATAGCTTAGAGGGCAGTAATAGAGACATTGCTAATTTACCCACAACAAGAAAAAGACAAATGCAGGAAAATTAAAACAGGTGGTAGTAAGCACCTGGAAGTGTTTACTCAGTAAGACGGTGAGACTTTCTTGCTGAAGGTGCTTCTTTAGACAGGATGAGGCTGTCTGAAAAGGTAGAGTTTTAACAGAACTGGTGACGAGGACTCAGCTGTGCAAAGTGTGCAAGGACTATTTTTGGCTTAGGCATCTGCAAGCACCAAAGCTCAGGTGGCCTGGGCCGACGCTTCTGGCCTTCCTGGTACCCCATTCTTGGGAGGTGTCTGCATAACTGTGTTTTCAGATGCAGGGCATCAGACTCCGCCTTAGACAAGATTCAAACTTAGAAGCGAGGTTGGGGAAATTCAGTGTGCTGCACCTCTTCCTTCTCTCATTACAGGGGCGCAATATTCAGGCTAGCCCTGGAGATGACAGGTGACAGACAGACAGGGACAGAGACAGGGACAGAGACAGAGACAGGGACAGGGACAGAGACAGAGACAGGGACAGGGACAGGGACAGGGACAGAGACAGAGACAGAGGGCGAGGGAGAGGGAGAGGGAGAGGGAGAGGGAGAGGGAGAGAGAGAGGAAGACAGAGGAAATACATGTGAATGATGTTAGAAAGTTTCACATACCAGGGATCCCAGACCTGCTGCCCATGGATTTGGGATCTTGGAAGAACTACAAGTTATACCATCAAACCTATTTTCAGTACTTTGTGTACATTTGGCTGGAGAGCTGCATCCATAGCGTAAACCAATTTCTCAAGGGACTTTGGGAGAATGGCTGTAGTCTTTATCTCAAATGGGAAACAAACCATAAACCATCCCTTCAAGGCAAGACAAAGGCTGTAGTGTAGCATCTCAAGAAAAGTAGACGGAGGTAAACAGGCTCATAGCAGCCCTCCTTTATATAGACCCACTCATATTGTAAAGCAAAGAGGTACAGAAAGCCAAGCAGAGCACGTGTGTAGAGACATGTGACATGTCTTTGTTTTGCACTTAAAAGAGAGGTGACTGCTAACATGTACTGACTACATCTTAAGAAAAGTAATGTTCTCAGTTATTTCTGCAAGGACAGGGCAGAGTGAGACAATCCATACAGCAGGCTTTGGGACATTTTTTTTTTTTTTACTTTAAACCCCTAGACTTTCTGTATTTCATGTGTTGTGTACGAATCTTGAATAATCAGTAACCTTTTAAAAGCAAATATGACTTTAGATGAGTGCTTATCAACGTGTGGGTCATGACCCCATTTGGGGGTCAGATAACCCTTCCACAGAGATCATATAGCAGATATCCTGCATATCAAATATTTACGTTGTGATCCACAATAGTAGCAAAATAACAGTTATGAAGTAACAAGTAAAATAACTTTATGGTGGGGGGGGGTCCCTACAATGTGAAGAAATAAATTAGAAGGGTTGCAACATTAGGAAGGTTGATAACCAATGCTTTAGACAGTTATTCCTTTCTTCTTCTTCCCCCTCCTCCTCTTCTTCCTCTTCTTCCTCTTCCTTCTCCTCCTCTTCCTTCTCTTCTATCGTCCATGAATAAAGGACATCAGAGAGGCCTATAAGTGTAGGAGTGAAGGGATGTTCCCTTTTCTGTTATTTGGCCTGCAGGACACAGTTATCCTAGACTGGAGACCAAGGGCTTAGTTAAGGAACAGGTGAACATCAGTAAATGGAAAAGTTGTTGAAAAGAAACTGGAATCAAGGGAGATTTGAGGTAGTAGGAGCCAATAGAATTGGTGCTGATGTCCGGCCAACATGATCGAAGTTTCTCAAGAGAGTATGGGGTGGACGATGAAATATGGAGAATTGGGAACTCTAGGTAAATCAACAGCAGAATTATTGCTAAAACTGACATATTGACAGATACAGAGTAATTAAAAAGAAGTAAGAATAACTTAGATTTTGGTCACTAACATTGTTTAACATCTTCATCCTCCTACTAGAGTACTGTATAATGTGTGGTCTGAGCACAGTGAATTCACGAGACCTGTCCTCCTTGAGATGCTGTGTGGTTCTGTTCTTGGCCATCCCTTTCCTATTCCTCTATACTCGAAAAGTAGTCAGTATACATTTTCTCTATTTTCTGAGCAACTTCTCAGCCCTCAGCGTTGTCTGTTAATATCCCTCTCCTATTAGCATCTTTGACCAGTTCTAGCAATCAGTATCCTTTGTGTATGAAACATTTTTCACACTGAGCTGAGGTGGAGATGTAATGAAATGTCGTGGGTGCAAAACTGCTGGGGTGGGAAATAATTATGGCCTCCGTCAAACTCTACCTACTGAGAAGGCCAGTTGCTTTTCGCCTACTCACCTTATTCTTTGATTTGTATGGGATTCTCCTCAGGACCAAGAAAATCTTCACACATGATACAGACTAGAAAGTAGGAGTGAGAATTACAGAGAACTGCAAGGAGTTGGAAGGGGGATGGGTTCAGCCCTTCAGATGAATTGGTCGAGTCACTAACAAAGAGTGTAAGGGGGTCTAGAAAATAAAGAGGTGGGTCCTCCTGAAGGAATGCACAAAAGGGAGCAGGGCTGGAACAGGCAATGCTTAGTTGTCACTGTCTTTGTGCTCCAGATGTGCGGTATGGAGCACACGTAGCAGTGGCGGCATCTCATGGGCCTCTTGGTCTTAACCGGTAAGTCGGTGTTTATCCAAGGGAAGAAAGCTTTTGATTGGCAGGGGGTAGAAAGGGCCATTTCCAGATAAGCCATGGTCCAAAGTTAGAACTGACAGCAAGGGAAGAGAATGCCCCATCCCTGAGACGCACAGAGCAAGGTCTGGCTTGTGAATAGCCCCCGTGTGGTCTGCTAACACACAGGTTTTCTAGTCTGTAATTGCCGAGTCAAAAGGCAACCATGCTCACAGGTTTGAGGCATTCCTAGGAAAGGAAGTCTTATTACAAAGTAGTCGGGGGTTACTGATTTATTAATAATGAGACTACGCATCCAGATAAACACACAGAGAGCCCCCTGCCTAGATGGTGGCCGGCAGGCAGCTTTTCAGGCCCAGTGGTTATTTAGATGGAATTTCCCCAAGAAATTCCTTTCTGGGGTTCTTTGTATAAACTCAGAGATCTTCCCTCCCGCCTTCCTTCTGGCTTCATTATCTCCTTCTAAACTGTCAGCAGGGTCAGGTTGACTCTGGCTTGGCTCTTGTCTGTTTTATCAAAGTCCCTGCAGGACCAGTTCGGGTTGTTTGTGGCTGGTGGGGGCTGGGAGCAGGCTTTTATCTTCAGGTTTTGCTTGATCTAATCTGGTTCGAACCGCTCTGGTAGTTTTGCGGCAGGTAATACAAACACATTGTTCTTCCAACCTCGAACTTCCTGTGCCTTATTCACCGTTCAGAACGGCCGCTCTCCGCCTCTGCTTTATGAATAGAGACTCTGCAGTGTTTGCTTGCAGAATGTGGCGTCATAAAAAGCCTTTATGGGATGTTGGCTTGCAAAAGTATGTTCCACAGCAATTAGCTTAGATCTGTTTTTTGTTTTTATTTTTTTTAAATCACCAAGTGCTGGCGTTATAAAGAATGGGATGAGGCAAGGGATTAAGGTGAGGATTCAGACTTGAGGTAGAAAAATTAGGTAGGAGACTGCTAGACAATTCACGTGATTATAAGGCCTGGGTTCAGTCCACGGCATTGAAAATAGGGTTGAAAGAAACAAGTGTGGAAAAGGTGCTTAAAATCAAGAAAAAAATTTAGGTGTAGACTGTGGAGTGTGGCAGAGAAGCTGCAGGCACCCTGGCTTTGATTTGGATCCTGGATATATGAAGTCTATACTGAAGGATTGGGGGTGATTAGATTCTATTAGTCCGGCACTGCCTTTAAGGCTGTGGTCAAAAATTGCACGGCAGTACAAACACCCAGGAGGCAGAACTCTGCTGGAGGTGCGGGCTTTTGTGTGCCAACTAAAGAAGACGGTACAATAGCTTAGATGAGGTAGGGGTTTATTTTTTCTTTCCTAGACCAGTCAACTTGTTCGGGCTGCCAGTCAGCTCAAGGCTGAAGTTGGCTCAGAGGCCAATGGTGATGTAATCTTAGGTACCTGTCTTTCGGAGTTACTCTTATGTTCTCTGAAGGCCCTAGGCAGAGGGAAAGGTCTCAACATGGGAGCATATCCTATTCCAGAAAGGCCTGTATGCGTGTTATGGTTTAATGTCCCTTAATCAATGGTCAGAAGTTTTATGGGAGGCAAAGTACAATATCGGTTCCTCACGCACCGCACGAATCATGGCTGACCCCGCTTTAAGGCAGCTTAACACTTACTCAAGAGAACATTTACATGGAAAGGTACCTGGGGAAATGAAAATCTAAATACCCGGAGGAAACCGTTACCTTAAATCTAATGGATCGCATGTAAAGCAGAAATTGTCCAGACAAGAGGGTTATAAGATGGTCAACCGCATGGGAGGGAGGACAGCAAGTCGGCTTCAGATTCTTTCTGTTGTCTCTTCATCACGGTCTCTGTCTGCTCAGTGTGGCCAGGAAAAGGGGAAACTGCAGATTATCAAAATTCTTAACCTGAAAAATCCATCTCCGGTTAGCACAAAACCACGGAGCAAGAAGAGCAAGCAGAGTTTTCTGTTAGAACGAGCAAGGTGAGGGCTAATACTGCTGGTTAGAAACCTGATTGCAGACCACTAAGCATTGATTTACATTTAGAAAAGGAATTCTTAGGTTTTATAGCTTGCTTTAGAGGATCAGAGGTTTAGTATCTGTACCTTACTTTGAGGACAACAAAACAAAACAAAACAAAACAACAGCAAAACAACAACAAAAGGCACCAAGGTGAGCAGGAGAAGATCACAGTCATGGGACCTTGTTTCTTTGGTGTGCTTTCATTTAGTCTAAAACCCGACCGTCACCTTTACAGTAGTGTGTTCAAGTGCTGACAAAAACACTGAGTTTTCCCCAATGGGATACTTGCTTACACAGCATTCTGACTGACAGTGCTAAATGTATCGGCTCATTAAAACTCTAAGACAACTCTCTCAGTATTACCGGCATTTTGTGAAAAAAGTCATCCAGGAAGAGATGAGTAGATTTGGCCTGAGGTTGTAAGGCTGTGAGTGACTGAGCTCAAATGTCCTTGGTTCAGGAGCCAGGGTTTAGATATCTCTAGCGATAAAGACATGGTTGAGAGCAAGATGAGTTTATTAAAACTTTTCAATCCTAAGCCTAACACTTCTTGTCTGCTAGATACAGGATCAGCAGCAGGAAGATTAACAGGAATCTTCCGTACGCTACTTGGCACGTAATAAGCATACATTTTCAGCGCACAGTGGTAGCTAATGATGCCAATAACAGCAATTTATTAAGGAATTTATTGAATTAAATGGAAACACGAGTGCACTGCAATTAAGTTTTTAACTAGCTGTGTTGGCCTTCATTTTGCTTATACTAACAGAAAAGTCTACATCTCTGGCTATGCGTTTTTGTGCTAACTGAAGGTGGGTTTTTTTTTTCAGGTCAAGGATTTTGATAATCTGCGATTGATTTCTCCTTTCCCTTCTTCTAGCAGTTGAGCAGCCCAGATGAACAAATCACATTAGAAGGGGTCTACAAATAAACCCTCGTGTGAGCCAGGCATGGACCTCTTCCCCTGAGTGTGCTGGTGGAGTTTTTAGACTCTAGTCTCTGTGTGTACGGTTTCAGTCAGATTGCGAACCGTGTAGCCAAGCATCATGTTTTATACCCGATAACGTTGCCTACATCCTGTGGACATTCTGAAGATTCAGTGAGCTATGAGGACCTGTCGTGCATTCAAAAATACTAACATGACTTCTGCATTAGTGTTTCCCGTGCCTGGATACACTTAACTCGTTAGAGGTGAGAAGGTGTTCTTTTAGGACATGCTGTCTAGGTCTTCCTTGAAGGAAGCACTTATGGCGCTGCTGGGGGTTAAGATTCTTTTTTTTTTCCCCACTGGTGGAATATTCCTTCCACTTCAGTATAATTTATTTTACCTATTACAGGATGCTAATCACGATAAAAATTGAAATAATCATTTAAGCAGCAAAAATTACACAGGGCCATGCCAGTTATAAATCCTAATGCAGTCCTTAAGGATTCTTTTAAGTCAATTCTCTAATACATTTTCTTTTTTTCTTTTTATTAACTTGAGTATTTCTTATTTACATTTCGAGTGTTATTCCCTTTCCCGGTTTACAGGCCAACATCCCCCTAACCCCTCCCCCTCCCCTTCTTTATGGGTCTTCCCCTCCCCATCCTCCCCCCATTGCCGCCCTCCCCCCAACAGTCTAGTTCACTGGGGGTTCAGTCTTAGCAGGACCCAGGGCTTCCCCTTCCACTGGTGCTCTTACTAGGATATTCATTGCTACGTATGAGGTCAGAGTCCAGGGTCAGTCCATGTATAGTCTTTAGGTAGTGGCTTAGTCCCTGGAAGCTCTGGTTGCTTGGCATTGTTGTTCATAAGGGGTCTTGAGCCCCTTCAAGCTTTCCAGTTCTTTCTCTGATTCCTTCAACGGGGGTCCTGTTCTCAGTTCAGTGGTTTGCTGCGGGCATTCGCCTCTGTATTTGCTGTATTCTGGCTGTGTCTCTCAGGAGAGATCTACATCCGGCTCCTGTCTGCCTGCACTTCTTTGCTTCATCCATCTTGTCTAATTGGGTGGCTGTATATGTATGGGCCACATGTGGGGCAGGCTCTGAATGGGTGTTCCTTCTGTCTCTGTTTTAATCTTTGCCTCTCTATACCCTGCCAAGGGTATTCTTGTTCCCCTTTTAAAGAAGGAGTGAAGCATTCACATTTTGATCATCCGTCTTGAGTTTCATGTGTTCTAGGCGTCTAGGGTAATTCAAGCATTTGGGCTAATAGCCACTTATCAATGAGTACATACCATGTGTGTTTTTCTATGATTGGGTTACCTTACTCAGGATGATATTTTCCAGTTCCAACCATTTGCCTACGAATTTCATAAAGTCATTGTTTTTGATAGCTGAGTAGTACTCCGTTGTGTAGATGTACCACATTTTCTGTATCCATTCCTCTGTTGAAGGGCATCTGGGTTCTTTCCAGCTTCTGGCTATTATAAATAAGGCTTCTATGAACATAGCGGAGCATGTGTCTTTGTTATATGTTGGGGCATCTTTTGGGTATATGCCCAAGAGAGGTATAGCTGGATCCTCAGGCAGTTCAATGTCCAATTTTCTGAGGAACCTCCAGACTGATTTCCAGAATGGTTGTACCAGTCTGCAATCCCACTAACAATGGAGGAGTGTTCCTCTTTCTCCGCATCCTCGCCAGCATTTGTTGTCACCTGAGTTTTTGATCTTAGCCATTCTCACTGGTGTGAGGTGAAATCTCAGGGTTATTTTGATTTGCATTTCCCTTATGACTAAAGATGTTGAACATTTCTTTAGGTGTTTCTCAGCCATTCAGCATTCCTCAGCTGTGAATTCTTTGTTTAGCTCTGAACCCCATTTTCAATAGGGTTACTTGTCTCCCCTGCGGTCTAACTTCTTGAGTTCTTTGTATATTTTGGATATAAGGCCTCTATCTGTTGTAGGATTGGTAAAGATCTTTTCCCAATCTGTTGGTTGCCGTTTTGTCCTAACAACAGTGTCCTTTGCCTTACAGAAGCTTTGTAGTTTTATGAGATCCCATTTGTCGATTCTTGGTCTTAGAGCATAAGACATTGGTGTTGGGGGTTAAGATTCTTAGTGAAGAATTTTTTGACCAACCTGTTTAACATCTATGAACTCACGAACTTGTATCTTTCAGTTCTTGGACTCTTAAAAGAAATAGAACCGAAGATTATATGTTTGTACCCGATAATTACCACACTCATTTCAAACAAGAGTCATGTTCGCCATCAAAAATCAATTATAAAAATATCAATACTGTTCTGCATATATCTATCGGCACCTCGATCTTATGTCACTTTATCTTCATAACCCTTCCAAGGACTGCCTGGATTTCTGATGTGGCTTGAGAATATTGAGTACTGAAAAGCCATGGGTGTTCTTCCAATTTTAGAAACTCATCTTGGAGATGAATGAGAGAATAATTTCAAGTGTATAATTTCCTCAAGTGAAATGAGGCATCCTGACGTGCCTTCAGACACATGCCTCACGTTTTCTTATAAATGCGGTGTTGTTGTTTGTGGCTAATAGTTGACAGGAATTCTAATATTGCAGCAAGGAAAGCAGATGAGCCGGGAAGTCTTATTCATACCTTTGAATAAGGTATTATTAAGGTATTATCTGAGATTATTAGTGTAGGGCCCACATGGCTTTATTTAAAGTGAAAATGTTGTATTCAAGCAAAATCAACAATGAATATTTTATCTTCAAATAAGCAAAAGAATGGAATTCATTTCTTTCCTGTGATGGAACAAAAATAAAACACATTTTTGATCTCTACCATTTCGACTTTTTACTTCCGCCTAGGAAGTTTGTGGTGTTCACAACCACCTAGCTGCAGATCTTGTTGTAAACAGCGATGGGCCATGCAAGCATATATCCTTATTGTCTTGTCTGGGCCTAGTATTTCTACTTCCAGCAATTCATTTTTACACTGGAAAAGTGTAAAGCATATATATAATTATGTCAGTGGCTCGAAATAAGGTCAGGGTTATATTCCGATTTAATTTCTTCAGAAGGTTTGATGCAAATGAAAACTGAATGCCGGAGCTATTTCCATGATGCATGTAGAGAAAGAAAGGAGAAGAAAATGACCCCATGTGGAAGAATGTTGGTTTGAAAAGTCAATCTGTTAGTCTGACTTTAAGCACTCATGGAAATGCTTCCCTGGTACTCAGCCTAATATTTATGGTGCAAGATTGTTCCGAGTCACAAAGATGTGTTAAATTGTGCGCACCTTAGAGAAATTTGTGCTTATTTATATGCTCCTATCTTGTGCCTTTTATTAAATGAGGAATCTAATGCAGCATATACGATGCAGTGTATTAATAATGACATATAAAGAGAATTGAAAAGTCAAGGTGAAAGGAGAGGTAAAAACCAGCAGGCTCACTGGATATGAAGGTTGCCAGTTGCTGTGGTCGAGTGTCCTGCTGCCTGTGAGCGTCCTGACAGATCCCTGAAGAGGAGGATCTCCTCTTCCCTATAATCCTCTTGCTGGCAGAGGAAACGGTCTAATTTCCCAAAGGGAGGAAAATTCCTAAGTATTGCTTTCCAAATGGGATTGTACGTGTACAGCTTATAATTTATCAAGGGAAATGTTTTTGATTTTACTTTTGCCAATTTAGAGGTTAGTACATTGTACAGTGGCAGAATTTGGTGATCTGGTTTGCTGGTAAACAAATGCCACTTCATTTTACTTCATTTGCGTAACTTACTACCTTCCAGTAGGTTCTTTGTTTTGTTTCGTTTATTTGACTCAGGGTTTTCCTGAAATTCATGCTGCAGACCAGACTAGCCTTAAACTCAAATATATACCTGCCTCTTCCTCTCGTTTGAGATTAAAGACATTCGACACCGCTGCCTGGCTCCAAGAGGTCCTTGATAGAAGAAAATAAAATATAATTTCATATGGGGCAAACTTCAGGACTATAAATTCTGTATCATTTGAAGGGTGCCAATTTGCAGAGAAAAATAAAGCGGTAAGCTTGGCATATTGACTGAAAGGCAGAGGACTCCGTTAGCCTCTCTTCTCTGAGTCAACTGCATGTTCTCATCGCAAGGTGGAGACCAAATGTCCTGGTAGAAGGAGTCCACACCGAGTCTGGTGGTACCTTAATACAATCCCATGTCTGACATTCTGGATGAACCAAAGAGCTTGCTTTTCACACCAATCCAAACTCATTTACAACAGCCTTGGTTTTCTTAAAATTCTCCTACATTTTTTAATTAGGTTTTTTTTTTTTATATCACTTTCAACGTCATGTTGACAAACTTAGCACAATCCGGAAAAAGATCATTAGCGGCCAAGTGGTGGTGGCACACGCCTTTAATCCCAGCACTCAGAAGGTAGAGGTAGGCAGATCTCTATAAGTTCGAGTTTACAGAGTGAGTTCCAGGAAAGCCAGGGCTACACAGTGAAAGGCTGTCTTGAAACAAGACTCCCCCCAGAAAAGATCGTTAGGGGCTAGGTATATACCTTTGAAAAGCTAAGAAGAACTTGTTATATTGGGACTGGGTAGTAGATTTCATGGAGGGCTAAAGTGAGGCAGAGGTGACCCTTTTGTGTGGGAAGGAATAGGCTGAGCACAGAAAGAGAACCAGTGCATCTTGTTAGAAAGGCACTTCCGGCACAGACGTGCCTGGTGAGAGCTAGCTGTGTGGGGTACTTAGCTCAGTTGTAGCATTCAGGAATCCTTGGATAAGGTCCCAAGCATCAAATATACCAGGAGTGGTGGTACACAGCTGTACTCTCTGCAGTCAGGAAGTAGAGGAGGAAGGGTTGAAGTTCATGGCCATCCTCAACAACATAGTGAATTAGTTTGAGGCCAGTCTGGGTTATAGGAGGCCCTGTTAGAAAGAGAAGGGGTAGTGTTGATAAGACTTACCAGTGAGATGGGAAATCTTACTAGAATTTCAACTTCAAGGTTCCTTTGAAATCTGTAGGTTTCGACCACTTTGAGAGGTCAAATGTCCCTTTCACAGGGCTAGCCTGAGACCACCAGAAAACAGACATTTACATTACAATTCGTAACCACAGCAAAATTACATGTTTGAAGTAGCAGTGAAAATAATCTTATGGTTGAGGGGTTACCCCAACATGGCCAACTGTATTAATGGGTCACAGCATTAGGAAGGTTGAGAACCAATGTTTTAAAACATTTTTATATTATACATGTGAGCCTTTCTTCTTTCTTTGCATGGCATGGAATTTTTTCTTCCCCCATCCCTTCCTCTTGGCTCCTCCCTCCCTCCCTCCCTATCTTTCTACTTCCCCCCTTCCTTCCTACTTTCATTCCTCCTATCTTTCCTTGTACCCTTTTTTCTTCCTGCCTTTCCTTCCTTACAGTTGGGCATTTTAATAAGAACCCTTCACCCTGTGCCGTGGAAGTTTCTTGTGGTTGCTTGTTAACCCATTAAATTCTCTACGCTAATTTCGTAACGTCTGTGTTATTTTTGTTATGAATGGCTTTTGAAGTTCCTGTTAAGGTGCTTTGGGGTGGGATCAGTTAGTGAATGAATAGAGATTTCCTGAGGTGATTGGAGCCACTAAGTCTCCTAGCCTTTTGTCAAAGAATCTTAACGCTACTCAGAAGTGAGAGTGCAGGGCCTTCTCAGGTCTTTACCAAGTTCATGCTTAACCTTGGGTGTGTGTGTAACTTTCTCAGATCTCATAGACAGACAGAGCACAGTCTTCCTTAACTACAAGGTCTCTTAGGGCATTGGTTTGGCTCAAAAGTGTGCAACTACCAATGCACACCTCAAGTTGCCACTGTGATCAACAGATGTTCTGAGGGGTCTTCGGTGGACATTTCCAGGGGCAAACCTACTACACTGGGTGAACTCTAAAGTCACATAAAAACAGCCTGGAGTTCTAGACAGCCAGTGGAGCCGACAAATAACAGCAATTTCTGCTAGGAATTAGGATTTTAGGGGCACCAACTCCACTTGGCTCTTCTGTGCCCGGCATCCACCGTGGGTGTTGACAGGGTTTCAGGACTTGTGCAGAGCTGAGAAGAGAGATTGGACAGTGCATATCCAAATCTAAATGGCACACAGCCTTCTATACTTCTTTTTTTTCTTTTTTAGTTTTATATACCTTTAATTTGCATTTTCAAAGATTTGCATAACCATATGGGGATTTTCGCATGGGTTTATCAGTTTGTGTCATATTCATATATTTATATATTAATATATAATTTATATTAATTTCCTAATTAGCTACAGATATTCAAAATAGGTTTGGATGCACACCAAGGCAGACAAAGGACTGGCAAGAAGGGGGCTTCCTCCCTTCTTGAGGACTTTTCTCTCTGATCTTAGCCTCAGATAGCCCATGGACTTGTCATATTTACCAAGTAGCGGCTGTCTTCTTTATCCCCCACTGCTGCTCTTCTTGAGACCCAGTCGCCTTATGGAATAAACGCTACTTGGATCGCTTTAAGTCTTTGGCTAATTCCCAGAGGTCTGAAAAGGCTGATTCTGACCAGTTCTGCTATACTGCCATTGCTTACGTGGAAGACGCCGCTTAAAAGTCTTACTGGGCACCCTTTGCTAATGTCACTCGATTTTCTCCAAGTGTTAGAAGAGATGGAAAGTTGTCCTACTGACTTCTAAGAGCCCCTTCACTCTGGGACATTTTTATTAACTAATGTATCTCATTCCTAGTGCATCTTGCTCGGATAAGACAATTTACTGTACGTTTTAAAAGCTAAATACGGTGTTGAAAAATATCAACACTGACTGCTTCTAATGCCAAAATATGAAGCCAAACAGATTGTGCCTGACCAGCTATGGGTATGGTTTACTTACATATTTGAAAAAGAAACATTACCTCTCCCATGAGCTGTCTGCTTAAAATGAATTATTGTACAGGGAAGAAGGACTTAATACTAAGATGAAAGTATATAAATTTAAGTTCCAGGGACTATTGAGAGGGTAAAATGAAATAATTGATGTATTTGCCTTTCAAAGGATTGAGCCACCAGCCTGGCTATTTCCCGCACGCTTTGCTTTTTAAACGCATTAACTGTAGTCACTGTGTTACACAATAGAGCTTTTGAACTTACTTTTCTCATTTAATTGAAAATGTGGATCCCTGAGTGGTTCCCCCCTCATTCTAAAATTTATCATTAACTAAATATTAGAATGCCCATACTAATTTTCCATATGTGTTAATGACTCCTACTGTACCTCAATACTGCAGAGACAACCATCGTCAACCTGACACCATCCGGGGCTGTATTGTGTTCATATCCCGAGAAACCGATACGTATGTTTCAGCAATAAGGTTTAAAAAGGTGTCTATCTACATTAGCATTCTACATGTCTAAAACTGAAAGCTTTACATGTAATTATTAAAGAGTAACTATTTCTAAATTATATAAACTATTGGTCTACTCTGTCAGAAGGCTGGTGGTTTAACCACTCAATAGCAAGCAGGCATTTCGGATAGTCATTTCACTTTCCTAAAAAAAACACGGATGGCCACTTTGACTCTCGTAGGCAAGGTTAAAATATCAGTTATTTGTTGGTGACATAACGCTCTACTCTGGGGATTTTTCATAATCTTACAAAGTATTGCAACTCCACTTCTATCTGCTGGCCCTCAATTTTTCCATCTCTGTGTAGATTCAAGCTTTCTAGACTATGGGCTGACACCCAGATTAGAATTTGCACACCTTTTGCTCTAGTAGTGTTCTAGACACAATCCTGAGCATTTACGAAGCCTCCCAATGTCCCGAACGAGTGACACTGGCCATCTGTTTCAGGATCAGAGCGTTGAGTCTTCAGCTCATGACCTTAGCACCTGTACTACACGGTACCGCGTTACACGTGAGCATTTTAAAGATGAACGGACTCTGATAAATACATGAGCAGAATGGTTTCAGAGCTCGTGGAACTTTGTAAAACTGTCTTGGTGGTTTGTGCTTTGGTTTTCTGCAGATTACTTGTGCCTGTCAGTGTGTGTGCTCGTCTTCCCTGCTGTGATGGGAAAGCCAGAGACATGACCACAAGTTGCTGTTAAATGTTATAAATTCCTTTTTGTAAGATTCATTGTATACGTATGAATACACGGTAGCTGTCTTCAGACACACCAGAATAGGGCATTGGATCTCATTACAGATGGTTGGGAGCTACCATGGGGTTGCGGGGAATTGAACTCAGGACTTCTGAAAGAGCCATCTCTCCAGTTCATGTTACAAATTATTTTTTTAGGAGGTGGAGGAGCCTCTTTTCTTTTCTTTTATTGGATATTTTTATTTACATTTCAAATGTTATCCACTTTCCCAGTTTCCCCTTCAGAAACTCCCTATCCCATTCCCCCTTCCCCTGCCTCTATGAGGGTGCTCCCCCACCCCCCAATCACTCCCTAACGCCTTCCCACCCTGACATTGCCCTACACTGGGGCATCAAACCTTCACAGGTCCAAGGGTCTCTCCTCCTATTGATGCCTGACAAGGCCATCCTCTGTTACATACGCAGCTGGAGCCATGGGTCTCTCCATGTGTGCTCTTTGGTTGGTGGTTTAGTCTGGGGTGGGGGTCTGGTTAGTTAAGCACTTTACATATACTGTTGGTAAGACTGACAACCCTTTGCTCTTTTTTTTCCTTTTAAATTTTTATTACCAGGAAAGATTTCTTATAGTTTTGAAGTGACATATTACTGAAGTAAAACTGCCAACCAGTATTTTATTTTTTTGGAAATGGAAGAACTTCCTTCCTTCTAATAAGATATATGAAATGATCACTGATTCCATGTCTAGTCTTCATTGACGTATGAATTCTTTGTGGGCTCTGGCAAAGCAGACAAGAGGCAGTAATTTAAATATTCATGAATTTCTTTTTATTCCAGTGGCTATCTTTAGACGGTAAACACTAAGTCACTTTTACTGGACTCCAAAAGTACTTCCAAGTACATTATAAAATAATCTCAGTCACCTTAATTTAAATTAAGTTACTGTAGCAGAGAAGATTATTTCTAAAGTGTGTGCTCACTGTGGACACAGGTTCCTCAAGGCAGTACAGCGACACAGTGGTTTCGCCAGAAGTTGACAGAGCAGTTCTTAGTCACAGTACCTTTTTTTTCTGTTTCTTTACTCCATTTTTCTTTGTCATGATTTTTCCTACTTCTACTTTGTTCATGCCTGAGTACTGTGTTTACGTCACTTCCACCACACACTCCCACACCTTCAGCTCTTTCCATTCCCCTCTCTCAACTTTCTCCAAACATCATGGCTCCTTCTTTAATTATTGCTATATAACAATATGCACGTGTAGATACAACACAATAGTTTCATAGAGTATTACCCATATGCACATTTGTTTAGGGCTCACCACTTGGGGTTGGAGAACCCGTTAGAGCCTGTCCCTGGAGCAGACTGATTCTCTCTCTCCTGAAAGCAGTTAATTTGCTATAGCTCTTCATTTAAGAGTAGGGCTTTGTGAGATTCTCCCATGCAGGTTGGGATGTCAACCGGTGCTGTCATTATGGCAGTGTTTTTAGGCACTGTACTGTGGCGATGTCATAGGTGCAGCTCTCTGTAATATATAGATGACATTATCTTGTAACTGACATACTACTATTCCTCTGAATCTTAAAATCTTCCTGCTCTGCTTCCGGGATGCTTTGCGAGCCTTAGGAGCAGGGCTTGTGGGCTTGTGTTATAACTGCATCAGTAGGGGATGAGTACTCTACAGTCCATTTTTACCTGCATTTTGACCAGTTGTGGATTTCTTTTCTTTTTTTTTTTCTGCTGCAAAAAGAATCTTTGGTGAGCCAAGAGAGCAAGCGAGGTCATGGACAATAGATAACCTATGATTGTTATCTTCTTAAATCAATATAATTCTCAGTTGCTTTCTAAAATACCTGTCTCCATAGCTATAGGGCACAGTTCTTCTCTTTGTGCTTCTGTTTTCCTTATTTTTCCATTAGAATTTTCTTCTCTTACATGCTATAGGTTTCCATTAGATTCTTTCATACAACTTGTCACTGACAATGAGCTTGCTAATTTTTTTCTCAAGTATCCATGACTTGCATGGGAACATAATATATGTTTCGGATCCTTCAGGTAGGATAGATGTCACAGCATGGCAGTCAGTGCCCTGTCAATACTCTCCTTGTGCAGTATTGAGAGGTGTGATGGGTACAGGTCTGTCCCTTGCATCAGCATGTTTAGAAGCAGCCGAGGAGATGCTTTGGATTTGGGGGAGGGGGAAAGCCTCTGACCAAGTGGGACATTGCTACAACTCAGCGCTGCCACAAACAACAAGAACAATATAAAATCAATAAGAATGATAATAAATTATCTGCATCAATCTAGTCCGTTAGTCAGCAGACTACGGCCTTGAGCTAAATGTGGCCTGAAGCATTTCTGTGCATGGAACTGCATAACAGCCAACGTCACTCATTAGCTATTGTCAGTGTCTGTTTTTGTATCACACTGGAGGAAATGTGAAGCTGCAATCTAGATGGTATAGGCCCCAAGCCAAAAATACTCTCTCTAGCCCTCTACACATATACCAAAAAACGTCTGCCAACTTTCTTTACATCTTAGTTTCTTAAACTGTGGTGCACGATCCCACACAGTGTTACGAAAAATTTGGCAATCGTAAAAGGTCTCTAAATGTGCCACAACCTAACTTTAGTTTGAAGTCAAACCTGTAATGGATCCCAGGTATTTCTGGCAGGGTTTGTCCGTGTCACTTCTCAGGATTCACTGCATCTGTGGTTCGGTGCACACTTGTGTGTTTGCACCGCACTTGTGTTTGTTCACACCATACAGAGCCAAGACTCTGTCTGAAACGGGTCAGCTCAGATATGTGATTATCAGACGCTACAGATCACTGTGTTTTTAGCTGCATAAACGGAATTGTGTGCGTTTATGGAAACCTTGTTTCCATTTTTTAAGATAGGTCTTCTCCACGACTGTCCCAGATCTAGCTTTGTAGACCAGGCTGGCCTTGAACACACAGACATTCATATACCTCTGCCTCTTGAGTGCTGAGATTAAAGGAGGGCACTGCCACATCCCCCAGTTGAAACATAAAATTTTAACTGTGAAAAAAAAATACTATTTTTCTGTCATCATTCCATACCATGTAAAAATTATACTAAAAGTATATTCAATCCTCCTGTCTCCACTGCCTTGAACTTGTAGTTAGAGGCATGCACAAGACAGCTGGGTTGTTTTGTGGGTGCTTGGTTAGAACTCTGGTCCTAATTGGGAAGCAAGTGCTCTTAACAGCCAAGATACCTCTCTAGTCTCAAAGAACTGTTTTAAAATGCATGTACTGTGTAAGAATTTGGTCTTTAGAATTGATATTTTAGTTACTGATTTTCTTTAGCTTATTAAAAATTATTACATGAATGCTGACTTGGGATTAGAATAGCATTTCAAACAGTCTCTCAAATGGACCGAAATATAATCCTGGCCACTGTGTATTTTATTCAAAACAGCATCATTGGCTTTAAGGTTATAAAATGAAAATACTGATCAAGTTTGAAATGTGTGGTGTAGAATCAAACATTGCAATCTGAAGTATGAACCCAGACTCAAATTTTTATGTAGAAAACTACAAGTACACCCCTTTTATTATTATGCAAATTGCCTTGGCCTTTCATAAATGGTAAATTTATATTCATACTAAAATTTTAAAATATTTGTATGTGTCTGTCTGTATCTGTATTTGTATCCTCATGAGTGTGTGCCTTTGCTCAAGTTTAAAACCAAAAGAGCGTGTGTGTCTGGTGCCCTCCTCTGTCACCCCCTGCCTAGTCATTTAGACAGGGTCTCTCTCTGAGCCTGGAGCCAGTTGGAAACCAAGCAATCCCATCAATCCTCCTGTCTCCACTGCCTTGAACTTGGAGTTACAGGCATGCACAAGACACCTGGATTGTTTTGTGGGTGCTTGGATCGAACGCTGGTCCTAATTGTGAAACAAGTGCTCTTAACAGTCAAGATACCTCTCTAGTCTCAAAGAACTGTTCTAAAATGCATTTCTTTATGATCTATTATGAGTAACTATTTTATTGGCATAGCTATTAAATAAACCTATATGCCCAAGGTTATATTGTTACTCAAGTGAAAAGCAGTCACCATTACAAACTATTTCATAAGTTGTGCTCTAGACACTGGGTTTTATATCAGTGCCTGTGTATGGAAAATAAAAGAAGGATGTTGGACAGAATGAACAAATTTTCAAGGTGCACACCACATCTTGGTTAAGGGTCAGTATCTTAAAATTCCTAAATTTAACTAACTGATCAGATTGTTCCTTTTCAAATCATTACTTTTGACAATTTAAAACTGATTGTGTTATTTCTTTTCTTGTTTTACAGGGTTGTGGGAAGAAAATGTATTCCTTTTTGAGAGGAACCAAACAATTGCAAGTACTAAGGTTTCTGGGGATCTCCATTGGTGTGACACAAATTCTAGCCATGATTCTCACCATTACTCTGCTCTGGGCTCTGTATTATGATAGAAGGGAGCCTGGGACAGACCAAATGCTATCTCTAAAAAATGATGCGTCTCAACATTTGTCCTGTCACTCTGTGGAACTGTTAAAACCAAGCCTTTCAAGGATCTTTGAACATACATCAATGGCAAACAGCTTCAATACCCACTTTGAGATGGAAGAATTATGAAGAATGTCAAAGAAGGAAATCACAAACTTGTGGGACTAGTGGGTTTTGGGGTACACAGCTATCTATTTCAGAAATTTTTAGACATACTAATATTCTGAAAAGGAATGTCTAAGCTTATAATTTCTCCATTCTTTAAAACAAAGTTTCCACATATTAATACACAGACAATAACTGGTGCCCTTTAAAATGCTGAACCTAGAGTTCATAACAACTGTGTTTGTTTTCTTTCTTTCTTTTTCTTTCTGAGCACAATTATGTTTTGAGGTGATACAGTTTGACCAGCGTTTCTGCATCCATTCATGGAAATGAACTGTCATGGGGGCACTCATGCTGCTATGAAGGTTAACTAACTCCTCTAGTTAGGCTATAAACTATCCACTGACTGCTAACATAGGGATTTAGTGCTAAAGACCTTTATTACCTGATGATGTATTGCTTCGACGATGATTTGATTATATATAAAAATCTTTCAAGGTTGGTAACTACCTAAATATGATTTTTGTGGGTTACTAAAATAATCTTATTAATGACACTTGTAAGAGCTAACACGTTGTTTTAAACTTATCAGGGATATATATGTGTATAAGTCTGTGCCATGTCTGTATAATTCAGTAGATTTCAGTTCTTATAATGTTACGAAGAACAATATTTGAAAATGACAAAATTGTCTTATATAGCACCATTACTTTTTTTCTCTCCCAACCACAGAGCGTTTAAATTCCGTCTTGGTTCTGTATTGTTACCCATCACTGTTAATTTAAGTTGTGTCAACCACTAATTTTGGAAATTACCAGTGTGATACGTAAGAATCACTGTAACTCTGGCTGCAGGAGGTATTAACTACAGAATTTACACACAGTTGATTCAGCCAAAGTTCAGTTGGCTTTTTTTCATCCCAATCTACGCCTTGTCAAAGAGCTTACGTTTTTCTTTTGCAAACAAGAAGCAACAACTTGAAGTCAATGTGATTTTTACAGAGGAACAACATTCTCTGCAGAGATAATTGTGGGAATCTCTAAAATAAGGGGTAGTCTAACTAGAGAGAAGCCTTGCTTTATTTCATCCATATACTGTAGCAAATTATACAGAATATTAATTTTTTTTACAAGAGTAGAAGATATTTATTTGAAACGGGAAAAGTGCATTTTACTGTATCTTGTGTGTTCTGTTCATTTCTTGGATTATGGAAAGAAAATTAATACAGGTGTCAATAAATATTTTCTAGATCATGATGGCTTGTGCCTCTCTTTACTTTCAAGACAAGGTCTCACTACGGAGCTCTGGAAAGGGTGCCCACTTTTGTGCACGACAATCACTTTTGTCAGTGCAGAGACTAGCAAGGGGCAGGATGCACATGAGAAGAGCAGGCATGGGGGGGGGTGGGAGGCCTCCATGTTTGGAAATGGGGCAGCTCCAAGTCCCACGACATGTTTGTCAAGATGCACAAACATGTCCTCCGCCTCACCACCATTGTCTTCATGGATGCGTGGAGTAAAGTATTGGGTTCGAGTTGAAGTGGACCACTGAGGACACCCTTACTCAGTCACCTGAAGGAAAAAACAGAAGAGCACTGTGTCTGGGTGAGGGTGGCTTTGTGTGAGATTACAGCGTCAGGCCCCAGCCACAGCAGGCACTGCAGACAGACAACACATTTGAAGCCCCATGCTTTGAGCCCTTCTGGAGCTTTCTTATGTTTCTAGATGGGATGAGGCCTCAGAGCTCTAGAGGCAGCGCCACGAGCAAGTTGTGTAGTGAGGATCCTAGAACCAGCCACAGAGGATCATTCTTTCCAGTTAAAGAAATTCCAGTGTTTGTCTGCCTCTTTCTCTACGTCTTCTGCCATAGCAGGCATCAACTGTCCCCAGGATGGGCCCCACTCTTTCACTTCTTTACAGGCTCCCACTGGTCAACATGGCAGTAGCACTGTCCAGTTTAGCACTTGCCAGAGCTCTTCTTACTCACCATCCAGCTACAGAAAGAAGAGGACTGAAAAGTCAGAGCCTTAGGTCAGCTCTTGGGTGAGGGACAAAAGACACCCCCCCACACACACACATAACACATACACACACCACATAATACACACATACATAACACATACACACACACACACACATACCACATAATACACACACACCACACATATAACACACACACACCACATAATAAACACAACACACATATAATGCACACATACACCACACATAATACACACACAACACACATATAACACACACACACACACACACACACACACACACACACACACACACACACACACACAGGGCGTTAGTCATATTTCAAGTCTTCCTAGCTAATGGTCAAGGGCCCAAAGCAGAACACATTTTATGAGGCCGACATAGGTCCCATGTGGTCTTCATCTTGTGCATTCTGTATTGTCCCATGTGATCAAGATCAAAAATGGTTCTTCTGCCTTATTTTTGACACCATGCAAGGGTGGCAGTGGGGGGCGTTGCAAAGTATAAAATAAAGAGTACAGACCTCTCAAATGATTGGATACAATATTAGTAATTTTCAAATTCAGTAACTCAGTAACGTGTAAACTGCATTTTCACCGAAGAGACAGTGTGTCTTTATTTTTTTCAAGTTCATATTTTTTGCTAAGCAGATTTGTTATTATAAATAGATTCTGTTAATTTATCTCCTCAGTGCTTTCATTTGTCGTTAATTTGAAATAAAAAAGACTTGGAGAATTGCTACATGCTGTAAATCTCAATTCCTTGGAGGAGAGAGGCTAGAAGATCACTTAAGCCCAAGAGTTCAAGGCAAGCCTGGGCAGTGAAGAGAGACTCTTGCTCTTTAGAAATAGAGGGATGAAGGGAGAGAACGAATATGGGGTTATATAGGGTGAAACATCAATAAATCACTTCCTCAGATTTCACCAATGATAACCAAATAATTGACAGAGCTCTGTAATTTTATTTGAACTCTTTAGATAGCTGTCAAGTTTGTTTGTGTCTCTCTTGATGGCTCTCACAGTCATAGAACATGTTTATATTATCCCGAGCTTAGGGGGAAAACACCAGTCTTCAAATTATAGGGACTGACTTTTTAAAATAGGTATTTTGATATATCATCCGATTTAGTACCCTCTAGAATAGTCACCATAAATTTAGACCATCATCTTCTATATAATACATTTGCTTAATGGGGACAAATGACATTTATAGCCACGGTCCACAAAGGCCTCTTATGGTGGCAGTGCACCTGGAATAATAAAACCACAAGGAACTTTACAAACTGCGTTTAATGCTGCCAGGTTGAGGGAGTTCTCTGTTTGGGTACAGTAGGGAAAAACTGTTAAATATGTCGTTGGGAACCTTTAAAAGCTTTTTTTTTTTTTTTTTTTTTTTGGTGGGGGGACAAAGTTTTAAAGTAAAAAAAAAATATTAAAAGATTATTTTTAGATTGGTTAAAAGGCAATTCACAGAACCCCTGAAATTCTGAAAGGCAATTAGAGATGATGTCTGTTATAAAGCGGATAAAACCATGGTTAGAGCCGCTTTGTGATAACATTAGGATACATAAATAAAGGCGTAAATAAAGGCGTGAACAGCGAGTGTGGCCCTACTGAGCGAGGGGAGGAGGAAAGAAGCTAGAGGCAATTTTACCTGGGAAATGGTCCTTGAGCCCAGTCCAGGGTTCACTTACTGCGCTCATGGCAACATTCCGTGAGCCAAAGGCTCTGTGGTTTAAGTAAACGAACAACGTTTTGAGGCTATGACCTGTGGATGGGTGTGAATGGCTGCACGGCGTAGAATGCTGGAATGAACACCCGGGGAAAGAAAGTGCGTGAAATGTGGATTTGAGGCTTCGTCCTGTGGATTCCCATGCCGAGCTGCTGGAGTGTTTTCAGAAAAGGAAGTGATGCGAGCGTGACTCAGAATTTCCACTGTTTTATCCAAGCAAGGGGGATTGGGCTCAAGGCAAGAGGTGCGGCCATTGTACCAATCCCCCCCGGGTACTCTGCTCTAAGGAAATGGAGACCTCTGGAGATTCAACTCTGTGAAATCTGGGTAAGGAGCAGACAGACCTTTCCTGGGCTTGTGTAGAGGGAGAAAGATCTTCCCTGGGAATATGAAAGTCAAGGAACAGGGTGCATAAATCAGACTAGACTAGTATTGTGTGAATCTGCAAGGTAGCATTGGAGTTACACGGTAGGAAAGGAAACCAATATTTCTACATTTCGTACCTGGTAAGCTGGCAATAGTGTTAGCCCGGATAGAAGTCTGGAGAAGAATGAGAGAGTGCGGACGGGTAATTCATTTGGTTTGGGATGTACTGACTTGGGCATGCCCGCAGGACATGCAGATGGAGAAGTCTACAGGCAGCTGTAAATTCCAGGCTGCCGTTTAGGAGAATACACTGTGGAGCCTGAGAATTTTTATGCATTGCATTCCCATTTCAGGAAGTCTGACAGAAAATGGGCTGAGGACCAAATCTCATGATGAGAATCTTAAGCAGGATGCTACAACAACGTCCCTTTGTCTGAACTCCTCTTCCTACCGATGCGTCAAAGGAGGTAAAGAAACGAGAAATAAATAAGCGACTGACTCTTCCACGACAAAAGAGCTTGCCTCCTTTTAAAAGAAAACATTACCAGCTGCCACGTTGCTTTAGTCACCCACGTTCTTATCATCCTGTGGTTTAAAAGTGCATTTTCCTTCACTGTGAACAGAGTTCTCATCCCAGCAAACCCCAGAAACATTTATAGAAGAAATCTCTAACATCACCTTGAGTGTTCTTTCTGCTTCCGTTTTAATATGGTAATTGCAGGCTTCTGTGTACTCACAGGAGCCTCAAAAGTGGCAGCCAGAGCCTGCAGTGTACCACACACAAATTTCCTCTGTCCTCTGTGCCAATTTTTCACTTTGTACTCATCGTTAGTTCCATTTTACCAACAAGGGAAGAGCAACTTAGACTGTTGATTCCCCCACATGCTAATGCAGCGCCCAGATTCCCTACTTTTCACTTTGTTTCACGGCGTCTTTATCAGCCTGTGGTTGGGTCCCGGCTTATTCCCCTAGAAAGAAAGCCAGATCCTCCTGCCTGTGATTCGGTATCTCCAGGCACAATTGTCCATCAACGTCTCCTGCCTTCAGAGCGACACTTTTATCCATCCAATTGCATCCCTCCTACTTTTCCAGAATACGTCCAAATCTTATGAAGTTTTAACTGGTGGCACGAATGGCTTTCTGTCTCCTCACTGATGTTCTCCTACCAGTACTCTCTCAGAAATGCCTTCTTGCTTTCTGGTGAATCCCGCAGTCCCCACTCTTAGCCTTAATCAACATGGTCCTGCCAAATGACACTGACGACAGAACAGTCTAACTCAGTAGCATACGTATCATTTATAGTTCCCTTTGGGAATATATAACTCAGCCATTAGCTGTCCTAAGTTTTGTTCCTATCACAATGGTCATAAGAAAGCAGTGGCTCAGTCCGTAGGCTGAGGTCTTGCCTTACAGAGTTCAGAACACGAACCGGCTAAATGAAGTAGAAGGACATTTATATTTCAGGAAGCATGTGTAAATAGTCCCAAGAGCGTCAGCCTGATGGTCTCCTCTTCTGCCAGATTTCCCAGCTTACACTGTCAGGTTCCAGGAAGCATATATCACTTCCGGTCTTCTGGCCCATGTGTAAGGGAGGCTGGCAAATAGTCTTCAACCTGTACAACCTTGCATGCAGCTAAGAGAAACTGTATGGCCAGTCCTCAGTATCTACAGAATAAAGGCTTCTCTTTGTAACTGTTTTACTAAGTGAATACTTTCATACTTGTCTATCCAGCCTGGACAGACGTGATCCACTCAAACTCTGTACCGTGCATCCTGGTTCTTCTTGACTATGGTTACATTGCAGACTTCTTTTCTGATATTCTTTATGTTTACTTGTAAGACACAGCCCAGCCATTGATTCTTCATGAAATGTCTTTGTCCTGGTCCCTGCAATCCCTCTCTTAGTTCACAATTTATTTGTTCCTATTTGATCAATATTCGTCTTTGTATTCTGTTTTATAGTATATTTTCTGTGTATATTGTTTTTTATTTGTCTAAATTCTGCTGGCAAAAATTATTCTGTTCTATTGTTATTTCTACTCAATATGCTCATAGATTCAGGTGATACTTCTGATATTTCATTGGCGTACGTGTTTATCATATATATAAATTAATATATACGTCAACGATGAGCATAGTAAATAAATATAAAATCATTGTTTATGATAATTGATAGGGCAAGCCTCAGTAAAGGAGATCATTTATTTTTCCTGACTTGGACAGAGAACACAGGGTCATCAAGGGGTAAGGACTCATTTAGCCACAAATGGATGTAGATTAGATCTGCAGAACGTGTTTAGGGCTCAGTCAAGTCTTATAAATGTCTGAGTGAACTCTCAGATCCTACTTGTGGTCTAATAATATGAGAGTGTCTTAGATTTATAAAATGCTTTTATGCCCAACCCTGGACTGCACTCAACTTTCAATATACATTTATCTGATTGGTCACGTACAGAATAAAATGGTAAGTATACATCTCTGTGAAATCACTAAGAAATTCCCAGGAGAGTGAGAGACTGAAGCAGGTGATTTCTAATAGCAGTTTCTATGCTATTTTAGAAAGCAACTTGAGAAGAACGAGGCATCCAAAAGTGCTAGTGCATGTGTAACACACAGCACACACTTGCTCTTCTCCAAATCCACACTGAGCTCCATTTTGCAAGCCAGATAAGATGTTGAAAAACATTGGCAAGTAAATGATAGACTGGATCTTAGCCAGGTTTGCTTAACTCTGAAGCCCACGCTCTTAACCAACCTACAAAGGAGCTTCTTTGTTAGCAGACTTTGTAGCAGGACAAAGTGCTACATATCATACATTGCTTCATGTAGATAATTGATATTTATGAAATTGCAACATAGTCAAAATTTATGTTTGTTTAAGTTTGCGGATGTATTTATTGCTGACACACACACACTATATATATATGTATATATATATATGTATGTATATATATATCTATGTATCTCTATCTCTATCTCTATCTATATATATCTCAAGAAGAAGCTATGGTATTATAAATGTATTTACATTAGCCTAAGAATTCGGAAGATGTACATCCCATCTTTAACTTCTATCAACACTGGATGAGAGGAAATACAGGGCAGTCTATTACAGGTAGAATGACAGGAACCAGGGACTCGATTTAGCTCTCTGCCTGTCATAAACAACTAAAAATGTTGCATGTAAATATTTTAAACTAATTATTTTTGGCATTGCCCACTAGGTAATAAAAAGGCATGATTAATAATGTATTGGTAAAAAATAAGGTCATCACTCTGATTCCCCAGTGTACTGTTTTGAGTCAGTTTCCAGGATGTGGTTAAGGCAAAGAAAAGTTAGATAAAGCCTAGAGCAGTGGTTCTCAACCTTCTTAATGCTGGATAAATCCTTTAATACAGCTTTTCCTGCTGTACTGACCCCCAACCATATAATTCTTTTGTTGTTTCTTCATAACTTTAATGTTGCTACTGTTATGAATGTTGTAATTTAAATATCTGATACACAGGCTATCTGGTATGTGACCTCTGGGAAAGGGTTGTTCGCAGGGGAGAACCTCTGGCCTAGAGGATACCAGGAATACAAGAGGTACAACTGAGTGTGTGGGCACATCAAAGTGATACAGTTTGGAAAACAGAGGAATTAAGAGGGAGAGGTATAAACAGCTACTCTCTCTCTCTCTCTCTCTCTCTCTCTCTCTCTCTCTCTCTCTGTGTGTGTGTGTGTGTGTGTGTGTGTGTGTGTGTGTGTGTGTGTATGTGTACCTATCTTACATATCTCATTTGATTATTCATTAGGGTACCGAGGACACAAGAGGATTAGAGTGAATTTTCTGGTGCCTGCAGAAGGCTAAGAATAGAGTCCTAGAAAATCTCATTGTTCATGGAGAATTGTATGGAACACTTAGGACAGTCTCACCTCAGGTCCTTGGGAAAACATTAGGGTAATCATACTCTTCCAGCACCAATAGGTCATCAAGGGAAGACCCTGAACCATCACATTGCTTCCATGTGATTCTAACTGCACCCAGAAAGAGGGCTGGAGAACATTTCTAGAGGGCTGGAGAGATGGCTCAGTGGTTAAGGGCACTGACTGCTCTTCCAGAGGTCCTGAGTTCAAATCCCAGCAACCACATGGTGGCTCACAACCATCTGTAATGAGATCCGATGCCGTCTTCTGGTGTGTCTGAAGAGAGTGACAGAGTATTCATAAAATAAAATAAAAAATCAATCCTTAAAAAAAAAAGGTAAAAGCAGACATATTAAAAAAAAAAAGAACATTTATAGAAAGACCTTTAAATTCAATGTCCAAAAGAAGACTCTCACAATGTTAGGCATCAGATAGAGATTATCAAGGCATGCCTGTAAAGTTAAGAAAATACACCCCACAATAAGAAGGAAAATATAAAAAAACAATCAATGGAAATAGATCTGGAACTGTCCCTGATGTTATAACTAGCAGAAAAGACAGTATAGACAGTAATTTTGGAAGCATTCCATTACATCCAAGAAGTTAAGAAATAAGGAAGATGTATGTTTGAAAGCCTCAAATCAAACTTATAGATGAAGAATAACAGGAAAGATATCCTGCATAGAATTAACATCATATTTCTCGTTGTAGAAGAACAAAGTGGCAAACATCAAAACACAGAAATAAATCAGACCAAGAAAGAGGAAAGAACGAAACGATTAAAAGGTAAGCAAGCTTTACAGACTTCAGGTGACCTAATATGTATGTAATTGTATTCTGAAGGGAGAAAGTGAGATTCGAATAAATGTTATACAAGTTTACATATTTTATTTTGGTTTTTATAAAATTACCTTATTTGACTGAATTCACTAATAAAGCTATCACACAAGGCTAACTGTAAATCAGGTGTTCAAATGAACATTTGCCCAGCCCCAAGCTCCATACAGTTCCTGAAGCAGTGGAATTTCACTTAGGGTTTTACATTTTATCCATCAATAAAATTTTTGGCATCTACATAGCACAGAAAGGAAAAAGTTCCCATTATAGTTTTAAAACTGGAGAAACAATTAGCTCTATGTATTTCATGACCAAGCTTGATTGCTAGAAGATATAAGAATATAAGAGGATCTCGAGAAATAAAAATACAATGTCACCAAGGGAAAATGTGATCAATTTTCTCTTACTCAGTCATACATGGCAACATTTTATTGCAGCCAGAGGAAAAAGTCTCACATGCAGGAGGCTATGATAACCAGCATCTTAACAAGATTTATGCAACACAGCACTTTCTACTAAAACAAAAAATATCACTATTCATGGTGCCATGGCTAGTTTTAGGTCAACACAATACAAGCTAGATTTATCTGAAAGAAACCACAAATGAGAGAATGTCCCTCAAAAGATGTATCTGTAGGGCATTTTCTTAATTAGTGTTGATGTAAGAGGGCTTTCCCTGGGCTGCTGCTGGTAGGCTCTGTGAGAATGCATGCTGAGCTAGCCCTAAAGCAGCACCCCTGCATGGTCTCTGCATCAGCTCCTGCAGCCAGGTTCCAGTCCTGCTGGAGCTTTTGTCCTGACTTCCTTCAGCGATGAACCATAATATGGGAGTATAAGCTGAATTAACCCTTTCCTCCCCACCCAATAACAATATCATGAAGAACAAATAGAACTTTTAAGAACTGGTCACAAACCTATAGAAAATTATGTCAGGGGACAAAATATCTATCTAAAATATATTGAAAATGCTTATGTGGACAAATATATTTGGATTTTTTTCTTTTTATGCAAGACAAGACAAAACTGTGGAAGGACATCCAGATTGCTTTTGTGTGGTTGTTGTAAGAAAATGGAACAGTCTAAATGGGACGCTCAATGGGATCTGATTACACCTCCTAGAAATAATAAGTGATATCAGAGAATGTGAAATGTAAGTGAGCAAGCAAAATATAAATTGGGTTTTTTTTAAAATATGTGGACAACAAATCAAGTCAGAAATTAAAACTGAATAGAGCATTATAATCAGAGTAATTACTACATTTTTCTTCCTGGGGAAACGCATTATAATAGGCTATAGATCGAAAACTATACCAGACAACTGAAAGAAAGTGATACCTGTAAATGGAAACAGATGTCATGCAGATGGATTATTGAATATCATGTCAATGTATCAGTGTGTTCCAAATTTATTTCAAGTTCAAAGTATTCTCCATTAAATGAGTTTTTACATAAATTGCCAAACTTATTTCAATAATATGAAAACTCAAGAGATCTACAACATTACATGAGTGTGTAAGCTAAAAACAATATAAACAAGAGTGGGAAGATAATGTTAATGGGTTTCAAAGATTCTTTGATGATGTCACTGTTGTGTGGATATGGCGTTAAGACAGACACACAAATGAATGGAACAGAATAGAGAGCTCACACGTAAACGTGCATATATGGACAATGGAGTTTTGGCCATGATGAAAAAAAAAACAAGAAGAAAGTGTAATGGAAGAAAAGTCTTTCAAGCAAATAATGTGGGACAATTAAGTATTCCACAAGTAGGAGATGAATGAGATGTTTTTTTATCACATATAAAATATTTCAAAATGAATCTTAGACCTAATGTAAGACATGAAAGAATATGCCTTTAAGAGGACAGATGAGAGAGACACTTTGTGGCCTTAGTCTTATCCACAAATCTAACACCAACTGATAGATCTCCAATGAAATACTACAGTAAGGCTCAGAGCACTTTGTGGACTAGGAAGCAGAAAGGTTGCAAAAGCCAGAGTACCAAATATTGCTGTTGATGTCCTCTAGGCATCACAGGGTAACACACCCATGAGGTCTCAACATTATGGTTGCCTGGACAAGATTTTCATAATGAAAATACAGTTGACAGGCCAATGTGGATGAAAGAAATTCCTCATGGTCCCACTCCTAGATGAAAACCAACAGGTTTGTGGAGAGAGGGAGAAACACTTATTTTATTTTATTTTACAGTGAAGAACTCATGTGCAAGTTGTTCAATTCCCAGCAGTTAATCTTGACCACATGCACATAAAAGTAACGAGAGATGGACTCAGTAAGTTATATATTTATATGTAACAGTAACAAAGAAGACAAGGACTTGAATTCGGAGAGAACTTGGAGAGACACAGGAGGAGTTGGAGAGAAGAGAATGAGTGAGGTTTAACAGTGATTCAGACTCAGCTCATGGATGAAAATATCAAAATAAAAAATAAAAAAATTGTGAAAGGGAATAAAAGGAAGGGAAATCATTAACTAAAAGAAAACTCTGAAAAATATGTCTAAGATATACCAGGTTAAAAATTTGAGTGTAGATTTTATGAAGAACTCTAAAATCTCAAGTTTAAAGCTTCTATGATTAAAAATGGTTAGAATATTTTGACACATGCTTCACCAAGACACATGAAATACTTAGCCTTGTGACTCATTAAGAAGGTGCAGGTTGAAAGCACAATGTATCCTATATACCTAGTTAACGCAAAAATGTGACAATTCCAAATATTGGTGACAAAGTGTAGGAGCTTGAATAGTCAAATACCATTGAAGAGACTCCAAAATGGCTGAGCCACTTTGGAAGCAAGTTTGATGGTATTTAAAATTATTGAATGTGGACCTAAAATATGACAGAGCCATCTTACTCCACTTATTCAAGAGAAAGCTAAATATATTCCCATACCTAGGCTGTACATGGGTGTTTGTGGCAGATTTATTAACAATAGTCAAAATCTCTGCCCTGTGTCTGGAGGGAGAAAAGGGACATAATTCTATTTCGATTAAAATATACTTTAAAAAAATATCAAAGCTGGAAACAATTTAAACACAATGAACAAGTGAGTAGATAAGCAAATTGTATGCTAATTATCTAGTGGAATATTATTACTCAAGAGTAAAAACAAAGAAGACTATTGATTCATGTAACATGATGGAAATATACTATATTTTTTGAAAAGGACTGAGAAGAGTGCTGTGTGTGTGTGCGTGTGTGTGCGCGTGTGTGTGTGTGTGTATGTGTGTGTATGTGTACATGAATTATGGATAGTCATAAGAAAATAGACAAAAATTAAAAGAATTTTGTTAATAAAACAGGTCAAATAATAATAAGATTTTATTTGTATATAACTAGAAAATTCTGCCAACCAAGGAGTGACTCATGGCTCCAGCTGCATATGTAGCAGAGGTTGGCCTTATCAGGCATCAGTGGGGGGAAAGGCCCTTGGCCCTGTGAAGGCTCGATGTCCCAGTGTAGGGGAATGCCAGGGTGGAGAGGCGGGAGGGAGTGGGTAGGTGAATGGGGGAGCACCCTCATAGAAGCAGGGGGTGGGGAGATGGGATAGGGGGTTTCCAGCGGGGAAGCTGGGAAAGGGGATAACATTTGAAATGTAAATAAAGAAAATATCCAATTATAAAAAGAAAATTCTAGTCAATTTATAGTGACAAAAGTAGCCCAGTTACTGCATCATGGCAGGTAAAAAGGTTTAAATGTGGGCACAAGAAATGTTTGGGTTTTTGTTTATTTTCATTGCCTTTATTGTGGTGACAGTTTCATGAGTATGTATACCCAAATATTAGTATATCCAAATATATCTAAATATAAGAGTATATCCAAATATAAGATCATACACATTAAATATACTCATTGTATATATAAAGAGTTTTAATTAAAAACCCCCTAATTTCTACATAAGATAACTTACTGGAGGTAGCAGGGTAGATTAATAAGGAAGCTTGTTTTGATCAATGTTGGGGAAATGCATGTACTGAAATGCCACTGTGGCCCCTGGTAACAGGAGACGTACTATCATTACAGGATAACAAATATTTTTAGATGATAACAGCTTTAGCAGAGTAGAACACTTACTGAGCAGCTGTCTTTATGAAGTAAAGTAACCCTCATACCTTCACTTCCCTCTCACCTCCTTAGATCTAGCTGGTGTAACACAAACTCTTTTGCATCCAATATTAAGGAACTTCAGGATGCGAAATGCTATACAAGCCATCAGAGTAGTAGCAATGGATAAGGATCACTCGCAATGTTTTCATTTTTTTTCTTTCACTCTACTAATGGCGTTCTAGACTTGATTTGATACTTTCTTGGTTTCTATTCCTAGTGCCGTCTCACAGAATTTCTTGTGCCATATAAGAAGGGGTTCAGTCTTATGCAGTGTGAGAGTCCTTTTTGTCATCAGGCAATGAGAGCAGCCCTGAGCTCTAAACATTCCCCCAGAAGCCTTGTTTAGATTGGTAACATTTAGCACCAGTGTTCCAGCCCACTGCATTACGGCTGCATTCCCCTGGACAACGCGCGTCCTCAAGAGGACCGCAGCCTCTCTTCCATGGCATTGTCACACTTCCATGTCTACACGAGTCACACTCTGCCCAGACTCAAGACAAGGGGAATTAGATTCTGACTTCAAGAGGATGAACACATCACTCTGTGAAGCATAGGGTAGGGACGAAGCCTCCTTTGTATAACAGAACCTGATATGAAATTCAGGACACACATGATGGGCACACATGGAGCGGCATCCTCATCTGCACTACACCTTAACTTTCGATGAGTTGAGTGGGATGTCGAAATATGCTATGATTTTATTGGCACTATAATTTGTCTCGAAAACGACATTTCCCTATATCATTACTTTATTTTAAAATTAAATTTCAGTTGTTGTTTTAATACAACTGGGTCTTCGATTCTATTCCATTAATCAACCTGTCTGCTACTGGGTTTTTTTTGTTTTTGTTTTTGTTTTGTATTTTAATCACTATTTCTCTGTAGTAAAGCTTGAGGTCAGGGATGGTGAATCCTTCAAAGATCTTTTATGGCAAAAAGTTTTGAGATGTGGTCCTGCTGTACTGTCCAGGCTGATCCTTAACTTCTGAGCTCAAAAGATTCTTCTGTATCAGCCTTCCAAGTGTCTGGGAATAAAGGCACAGACTATCTCGTTGGCTAGTTTTGCTTTCATAATTCATTGTTTACTAGATTGTCAAATGGCATATATATATATGTATGTATATATATATACATACATACACACATATACATATATATATATATATGTATATATATAAATTAAGGCTATTACTGCTGCCTGTGCCCTGTGGAGGACTCCTCTGACCCTACCTGCCCTTGGGCGTTGGAGGTGAGGTGGCAGAGTCTATGACACAAACTCCGGGACCAGGTGAAAACCTCGGCAGGAAGGTCGTCTGCACACTGCTGCAAGGTCCTTTAATAGCCTCTCCCCACACCACCATGCCCCATTGGCCCCAAGAGAGCATCTCTTCTAAACAGCAGTTCCCTTGATCTCTCACGAGGTCTTCAATTAGGTCTTCCTGCAGGAGATGCCCCTGCAGTTGTGTGACACCCCCACACCCCCCGGGTTTATTTTATGTAGAGGTGGTCACTGTCATTCCTCTTCCATGTTACCCTTTAAATTTTATAGAATAAGCATAAGAAAACTTAACACACATAGGTTAAAATCCTTTTATCTGCTGGAAATCTGTACTCTAGCAAATTTAGAAGAAGAAAATTATGGTGGGGAAGGCTGTGCTATTATCCTGCTTGAGGTTCAATGGGAATCAATCTGACAATCAAATGTCTAATGGTAATTCCTAATTCTCATCCATTGTCTCCTAGTTTTACTTGGAATTCATTTTCTTATTTTCTCCTGCCAAGTTTGAGAGCAATTCAATTCAAGTCAGGAAGAAATATTGAGCATCTGCTCCAGAGAATAAGTTGGGCTGAGCACTGGAGATCAGAAGAAAATTATAAAATCCAATATCTGACTCAAGAAGTTCTTTGTTTACTTGAGAAAAGAAGCAGGTGGACTTGGAGTAGTTATTGAGTGCCTGATATAGTCTCAAGGATAGCGAAGGAAGCCATGAATGTATGAACTGAATGAAGCAGTGCTGGGAAAAATGACAGAAGGCTCAGTGAAAATATGTGGGGTAAAATACAGGGCGCCAGAGAAATGAAGGTCTTCAGATAGTGCAGATCGCTGAAATGTCACAGTTCTATATGACAAATTTGAATGAGAAAAAATATGAATGCTAATCTAGGTTAGGCTACTCATAAAAGAATCAAAGAGATGCACTGTATGTGATCTAGTCTACACAATGTGGAGAAGATATCAATCCAGAGATGATAAGATTTCTTGAGATTTTTGTGGATTTAATCTGAAAACACGGAGAACTTCTTACCGGTCCTACACAGGTGTTACTGTCAGAATAGACTAGAGAAAAATACCACCGTGGCAAGGAGACGTGAGTATAGAAACTAATCGAGTATTGGTTACTTGAAGAAAGATTGCGGCATTTTTGAGATGAAACCAACCTCGAGAAACACGGGACAATGAAATTCGCTGATGAGGAATACAATGATAAAACTGATCCCCTAGGTTTTCAAAGTCAAAGATTGAGAAGAACACAACCAGAAGACAAAAAAGGAAAAAGATAGACTTATACCAAAGGTTTTGGTTGGGATTCACTTTTGAGAATGTTTCAGGCATTAAAGATGACACTGTTTTGATGGGAAAGGGTCAGCATAGGGCTGGGTATTTCTAGACTGGTGGGTATACATTTTTGGCAACATGGGCTATCTTTTAACTCACTAGTATCCCTGTGCATTCTTTTGCTGTGTTTCATAAACCTGAAAGTGGCTTATCAAATGTTCTTCTTTTGCAGTTCCGGAGTTATTGCAACAAGAGACACTTTTATGATGTTCAGAGTTCTCAAACCTTGTGGCAGTTGCTATGACTTTTCACTGGTGGCTTCACTACAGGAGTTTGTGGTTTTTAGATTTTTGGACTCACTCCTGCCATATGCAAACATGGTATTAAATCCTTTTCTACTAAACATCCATAAAGAGGAGCCTATCTCCCTCATGGATTCTAAGACACAGACATATTCTGTGTCAAGAGAACATGAACAGAGGCTGAGATTAAGTTACAAATTATGGGGGATAAGAATTGGAGAATAAGTAGAAACAACGAAAAATCACAGAATATTCAGGAAGTCATAAAAAAAAACTAAGGTCACTCTGTAATAGAGCTCAAACTGGCATGGGGGTGGTAGAAAGACAGGTTTTTTTCGCTGATAAAGGAATGAAACAGGAAAAAGGAGACTATGTCTTGAGCAAAAGGGGCAATATTTTTCAAGTTGAGTAGTGACAGCTTGTGAGAATTCAGTTTCTGTGTAATGGAATTTCAATATATTTAATTTCAGGACCAATAGTACATTAGATAGAACATGACAATGTTTCAGATTTCAGGAATTTGGTAGTAACAGGAATCCAAGTTGACAGAGCCCCCAAATTCCTATAGCCTGTCTTCAGTACATCCCTGCTGCAAATAAAGGATTTCTAGACTTAAGAGTGGTGTGTTAGGTTTTCCTTAGGAGTTCACATATTGACATTTATAACTATGAATGAATAGTTCTGCAGGATCACATACAAACCTCAGGCCTGTGTGAGTCCAAGAGAAGAAGACACAAGGAAAGACGTATCATTTCTAATTGCAATGCTTCATTTCTTAATAATAGATGTGTCTGAACTAAGGCAAAACACTAACATTTGTTGGAGCTTAATGGTGTGAAGACAAATGTTTGTTTACGCTTTCTAATTTTCAGTATTTTCAAAATATTTCATATTGAGATATTTTAACATCCTAAACAATTGAAATGGAATGAGCAGTTGTAACTAAATATATCTGTGGTACAGTTCATATTGTGAAAACATTGCTTGTTTGAAAAAGCAATTTTAAAAATAAAGACGCTTCAAAAATTCTTTTAAAAATACCTAGTGAGCTGGGAGTGTAGTTCAATTGTACACCATTTGCTTTTGGACTCTAGTAATTCACACACATGAAAACACACACACACACACACACACACACACACACACACACACGTACACACGCACATTTCCAGAAAACAAAGACCAAATAAGTAAACACATGAAAACTTCTTTTGTTGTTGATTTGTTTTTTGAAGGCTGTGAGCTACAATAATCCAAGGCTATAAATATAAATATTTAGAAGGCAGTTTGATTCTTTGTCCATTTAGCAAGATAATTCTAGTAGGTTCTCTGCTAGAGACTGTGGCTTCCCACGATTTACATTCTTCGTAATTTTTAAACACAGAGACACTGATTGTATGTGTCGTGTCTTTGAGAAGTTAATGGGACTGACTCGCTCACCCTGGTCGTCTCATTCATCCTTTCTTGGGAGATCTGCAGCTTCCTCCAGGCATGGGGTCCTCCTCCATAAAGTTATGAGAGGGAACACAGTAAATGAAGCACTTAAGTCTGCTATCATAGCTGTCTCGATAACTGACAATGAACGCACGCCTGGTTTAACATTTTCCTTTTGTAAAGAGTCTCTCCTGTGGGCCTTCTGTGGGAAAGTCACCTTTAATTTGGTTGCCTGCTTACAACTGGCTGCTCTGATTAGTAGCATTCTTTTCAGTGATTTCAAAGGAGAGAAATCAGAGTAGGTACCGAGGCTCAAAATCCCAGCTGTCATGATTCAGGTTCAGATAGGCCCTGGGATTTTTGCGTGTTTAATTTAGATATAAAAAAAAAAGCATCCCAAGAATTATGAGAGAGAACAAAGAATAAGCTATTTGAAAATGAAATGCAGGGATGATCGCATCGTGAGTAACAGGCCTGCGTGGAGATGGCACTCAGGTAGCAGCGTGTGCTTCGGCATATGATCTGCTGCTGAGAGACTGCAACGTGTAAGGAAGCTGAAAGGAACAGGCAAGGTCATCAGGGAAAAACGCACACTGTCATTTAACTGCATCACAGGGCTCTACCTAGCAGCTGCGTGGATGTGATGGAATGGTAGATTAAAAGGTCCTCACAGGTCTCACTTTACCAAATCCTCTCACCGACCAGAGGACTAGCAAATCATCCCAGAAAGGCAGGAGCCAAGGCTAATAACACTGGGTGCCATCCGCATGGTTTCATAGCAGACAGGGGAGCCTGGCTTTCAGGCGTCCTTCCATTAGACCTGCAACCATTGTATTCTTTACTGGGAGCTGTGTCTGCCCTCACTAAAGATTTTAGTGAGGTTGGAGAAGGCATCAAGTGAGAGCCATTGAAAGTTCCTTATCAAATCCATAATCCATTGGAACTAGTCTCTAAGAAGTCAGGTTTTGTTGAGAGAAATACTCCAAGGTAGATAGTGTTTAACCAGAAGAGGTGAAGGGGGTAATGTTAGTCACACAGCACCATATCATTGGCTCTTATTTTTGTGTGGAGAAAACATAGTATTGTTTTCCAAATATACTTACCAGTCGTGATTCATTTTCTTCTAGAACCAAAGTAATAAGAATGTTGGGAAGAAAATTATTACGCATAGCGATGTGGCATTCTCTGTTCCAGTATGCTGATATATTCACCATTTATTGCCTCTAACACATCACCTCCAAAGCTTAGTAGCATCAAATGACAAACTTTTATTATTTCAGAATTTCTGACAGCGCTCTTTCTAGATGCTCTTTTTCAGAAGATGCGACTGAGATGGGGAAATGAGGATGTGGTCACCTGGATGTTCAGCTGAGTCTAAACGATCAAGGTCATCAGAGAAAAATGTGCTCCACCATTAACTGAGCTCTCTCCAGCATCAACACAGCGTGGATGTGATGGGATAGCAGATTAAAAGGCACATAGGTTTTAGGCTAGGTCACTTTCATGGGTAGCGAGAGTCTGTGGCTGTTGGTCATGGTTCTCAGATCTCAACATGGACTCCCTCTCTATAGAGCGGCCAGCTCACCTCAGAGCAAACGTCTCCAGAAAATGTCATGGCAAAAGTCAAGATAGGAGTTTCAGGCTCTCTCTAATCTAATCTTGAAGTGTGAGCCCACAGTACCGCCAGATTTGATTAATTAGAACTGAGTCATTAAGTGTAGCCCACACACAGGGAAGGAAATTAGGCTATTTCTCAGATGAAGGCTTATCAAAGAATTTGTGGACACAGCTTTAAAACCTTGCCTTCCCCAATTCTCAGCTCCTGCAAGAAGAGAAAGAACATAAAGTAGATTTATTCCTCTTCAGCTGGTTCACACACTAGTAAAACTGATAAAAACAGATGAAGGCACCCAGTCTCTTCCCATCCTTCACTGATGCTTCCGTTTATTTTCCCCCTTCCCCTCCTCTGCCTGCCTTTGAAGGCTAGATGCCTCCATCTGCCCAGGGCCTCTTCTTTATGTACACGGTCACCTTACAGCTTCATCCAATACCACACTTTATACACCATCTCCATTCCCATCATTCTTCTCTCTCTGTCTCCAGCCCTGACCTTGCCTTTCAATTTCAGTTTTATATATGCAGCTTCTCCTTGACACTTCCACATAGAACACATCAATTTGAAACACGCCGTGGCTGAAAGAGAACCCTCGAGTCCCCTCTTTCCCCTCCTGCCTGCTCGTTTTCAGTGAATCGACATCCTGCTTAAATTCTACCAGCCTCGTAGCTAAGTCCCAGGTATGCCTTGTTAGCACATCTTTCAAGATTTAGCTTAATCTTCCTCAAATTTCTCTATAACTAATGTTTATGCCCTGACTCAACCTAGCACCGTTTACCACCCGAGGAACTTTAAGAAACCCCTATCCCTTTCTCTCTTTCTCCTTCCCTGCTTCCCCCTTTCCTGCCCTCCCTCCCCCTCCTTTTCCTCCTTTTCTTCCTTCTTTTAAGTATTCTGCTATTCATTCTGTGTTACAACCATCATGCAGTTTGGGAAAATACATCAGTGTAGTTTCTCATTAAGAATTCTCTTTTATTTCTCTTATAATAGGTTCAAAGTCTTTGCTTGGACAAGAATTTTTTTCCATGTTCCTTTTCTCCGACTAGCAAGCCATACTTGCATGATGGGCATTTTCTTTTCCATAAGCACAAACTGTGTGCCCATCTACATCTGGGCTTCCGGATGTGTATGTGTGTTGCGTCCCTGATGTGTGAGTTGATGCGGTATGTGTGTGACTATGCCTTGAGTGTGTTTGCTGAATTTACGCACGTGTGTGCTCGTATGTTTATGTGTTGACATGCCATGGTGTACGTCTAGTTATAGGGTCACCCTGGCTATTTAGATACAATGACAGAATACGCAGTATAGACAGAATATTTCAGAATCCCCAGGGACCACTTTCCTCTAGAGATTCATTAAGTTTATGTGGTCTCTTGTCAACTGCAAAATAGCTAGGGAGTCAAACTGTCATTGTGTCTTCCTTTGAGTCATTAGAATTGTACTGTGCTCCTGCAGCCTTGCCCATGACAATCAGAGATAAGAAGGAGTGGACAGGTCTCAGGGAAAGACATTCCAATGCCTTTGGTTTGTTAGTAGGTAGCATGCTGGTTGCAGTGACAAGTCCCTATTTTACAGTCCACCCCTCCCTGTTAGGACTGGGTAACTCTAGGGGTGAGAGAAGTCAGTTCTCAGCTTCTACAGAGCATCTTCAGAGTTTCCTCAGCTTCTTGCTTTGAAGGTCCCCATACCAATCATTCTCTGTTTTATTCACAATGGTGAGCATACAAATCTGTCCCCAGCAGTCACCCTTCAGTAGGCACAAGCAGAGGGCAGGAAGAGTGTGGACTCATCTCACAGTTCTCACACACAGCCACACAGGGGAGCTCTCACTGCTGTGCCTGAGAGAAAGGCAGTTTCGTCTCATGTTTTCCCCCAGATGTCCTGATTAAATGTCCACTGGTCCTGCTCTTCCTCAAAAAGTCCTCTGCTTCTCCTTCAGGCAACACCACTTCCTCATTTCCTAGACTTTAGAGCACCACTACAGGATGGAGCACGTTATTTTAGTTTCTATCATGTGGAGAAACTAGAAAAGTCACTGATTTATTCATCGCCCGGCATGCAGTTTTTCTTTTGGCCCCCTCAGAAGTCACTTCACTTCTGACCCATACTTAGAGCAAAGTGCTCCAGCAATGTTTTCTGTTCTTGCATCTCCAAGTCCATCCAGTTCCACTCCATGTGCTGTGCTCAGTGAAGCAATGGCCTCTCAGCCTCACCAACCACTTTCAGCCCCTGCTCACCTTGGCATTTCAGTAGGTCAGTGAAGTAGCCCATCCATTTCATAAACTTCCCCATGTCCTCCTGGCTTCCTTCTGCCATTCTGAACACCCTCACACTACCATACAGCCCATTCTGGTTCACTTCAAAGATTCCTCTCTTATTTTGCACCTTATTCAATGTATTTGGTCTTAATTTCCACTTCTGTGCTGTTGTTGCCAATAAGTAACCCTCAGACTTTCTTCTGGGGCATACACTGCTGTGTCTGGCTTGTTTAATAAAAGCAAAGAGAGAATATACTGTACATGTCTTGTTTTGAAGTGTTGGAGTCAGAGTACAAAATCTGGGAGTCGATTTTAGTCTTGCAACATTAAGTGCTTTAACTATCCTAATTTCAAACCCTTGCCTGGCAAACAGTCATGTGAGAACATGCTAATCCTGTCATTGCCATTATTTGTTCCCTCTTGGATGACTCCTGGACAGAGTCAAAACAGAATTCCTGATCATCTCTGTGAAAGACACTTTGCTCTGTCAGCTACTTAAATCAGACATTGAGAGCTTCCCTTGATAATGCTCACATGGGTACCAATCATTACCCAGGCTCCTTCGCTCTCATTCAATCCTGTCCCCTCAATCACACAGTTCTCTCCGGTCCCCCTTAAATCAGCTTCACCTCACCTCTCTCTTGAGTTACTTACTGTAATGATTTCCAAATTGGTCTCTTGGCTTCCTCTGCCCTTTCCTCCAGCCTGCTCTTCAGCACACGGCAGCTAGGCTGAATTCTTAAAAGCATAAATTGGATCATGTCACCCCTCACCTCAAAGTTTTTCATGGTCTCCCATCAAACTGAGGACAAGCTCCAATATTCTAGGGTGGAAAGGTCAATAAGTTCGTCTGTGCCAACTATCCCATCTGATCTCCCACCGGTAGCCATTGCTGCCCTCATTCACTGTGGATTATCTCCCCAGGCTTTCTGGAAGGTTCCAAAGCTTAGAAAATCTTTTCTATTTTGCAGATCATCACTTTGTCTCAAGAGTAACCATGTTTGGATAATGTCCACTTCTCTTTTGGAACTTAATAATTTTATTCTTTGGAGGAAGCTCTTCTGAGCTTGGAATTCTAATTGGAGATTTCCTGATCCCCCTCATACATTTCATGGTACCCATGAATTCTCATTATGGCAAAACTAATTGCAATGATACATTCTCTCTCTATTTACTTGATTAATAATTTTCCTAAATACACACCAACGTTATTTTTTCCTTTTTTCTTTTTTTATTGGATATTTTATGTATTAACATTTCAAGCCTCTCCTAGTTTCCCCTCTGGAATCCCCACCCTATATCCTCTCCCCCTGCTTTTATGAGGATGCTCCCCCTCCCACCCATCCATCCCCACCTCACCACCTAGGCATTCCCCTACACTGGACCGTCACAGGACCCAGGGCCCTCTCCTTCTATTGATGCCAGACAATGCCATCCTCTGCTACATATGCAACTGAAGACATGGGCTCCTCCATGTGTACTCTTTGGTTGATGGTTTAGTCCATGAGAGCTCTGGGGGGTCTGGTTGGTTGGTATTCTTGTTCTTCCTATGGGGTTGCAAACCCCTTCAGCTCCTCCAGTCCGTTCTCTAATTCCTTCCTTGGGGTCCCCATGCTCAGTCCAATGGGTGGCTGACACACAGATGTTATCATGACCCAGATAGTATCTGCCTTGTAATTATTTTCATCTCAAGTGTCTAAAAGAGCATATGGCTCAGACAAGGTTCTTAATAGTTGTGGAATTGATAAAGTGAATGAATGACATTTGACTAATAAGTGCTTTCTTGTCACATCAGTAGTGTAATTCACATGTAAGTGGTCACAGTGGGTTCCCATTCTAAGGGCTTAAATCTAGAGCTGCCATGTAGCACAGATTTGAATAGTATTTCATTGTAATTTTTTAATAGGAAAGGTTTTGTTAGGGAAGTTGATGGTCTTTGCAGTGGGGGCTTTGGTTTTGGATTCAGACCCAACGTTCTAACTAACCTAATGAAGAGATTGCTATCTAGCACCAGTTTCCGGGTTAGCACCAAGCAAGACCTGTGTCTAGCACCAGTTTCAAGGTTATCCCCCAACAAATCTGCACCCCCAGGTTACAAGTCTGCCCCTCTCACTTGACTTCCTAACAATCACCAAGCAGGAAAAAAGCAGAAGATAAGTTTATGGTTTGGCTCCCAGCACCAGCCAATTATGTTAAAGGCCACAATGGCCCTCCAATTAGATGTGTATAAGGCTAGATATCCCCTTCTATCCTCAATAAATGCTTGTCTAAAACTAGGCTCAGGGTTCCATCTTCCTCCTGTGTCAGGGTTGGCAGGGAGCCCAAACTTGAGCTTAAATAAAGAGACCTTAATGCAATTACATAGGACTAAGTTCCTTGATGGCTTTTTTGGGGTTCGCAAACGTTTCCAGGCACAATAGTTTGAATCTCCTCCTGAAGTGATCTTGGGTCAGTTATTTGACTGGGTTCCAGTCCTGTTGTTTTGAAAACAGATGGTCATGGCGGAAAAATAAAATTAAGAGAAAGGTTGCCATTGGCTCATTAATTAATCAAAGTTAGCTGATACAGTTCACTGAACAACCTTTATATTGGCACTTACGTAGGAAATACATAGAAAAGAAGGATGATAAATTAGTGATTTACTTACCTGTCAAAAACTGGCTGAAATTACTAAATGCTTGACCTTAGGCAATAGAGAAGGGAGAGCATTTAAAAGCTGTGACTGGTACTAATTCCACAGGTGGGCTCTTTACATTCCAGAGACTGATGCATGCATGCTTTCTAGATCCAGGATGAGGTTGATGGTGGATCCTTTCTATTTCTATTTCTTGAGCTTACAAGCACCTTTCCCTGAAGAGTCATTCTCAGCTACATGCTACTTAAGTCTCCGCTTCCATTTTATTGTTGATCTGAACACACGATATGCTTTTGCGTTTCCAAGGTTGTTCCTTATAGATTATTGCACTCTGTTTAAGGTCCAAAACAACCGGCACAATATGGATGGTATTAAATGGAGTATTTCAGTATCATTCTGCTCAGAGCATCGCGAACACACATCACACTGACAAAGACAGAGAATAAAAAGGATTTCTGTAGATCCTTTGTCTGTAGTCGTACTGTAGTCTTTAGCAGATGTATTATAAAAACAGACACACCTGTTTTGAGATGTACTTCACCCTGTTTGATATTTGGGGCGCATGCCAAATTATCATCAAAGGGACTTTATCTCCTGTATCTAGGTGTGTCCTTAGTCCTCCAGGAAGTATCAATACATTGATTAGTGAGAGTCAGTGAATGTGGGTTTTACACAACCATGTGGAGAGATTAAAAAGCAGGTTAGAGGCTCATAGATTTATTTAGTGAGTAAGGATTTGATATTTTGGTGTATTAGTTTCTGAAATAGGGGTGTTGTTGTTATAACCTCACCATCAGATACTATTTTCTTTTTTTTTTTTTTTTTTTTCGGAGCTGGGGACCGAACCCAGGGCCTTGCGCTTGCTTGGCAAGCACTCTATCACTGAGCTAAATCCCCAACCCCCAGATACTATTTTCATAGGCTTTTTTCTTTGGCTATGTCATTCTTTGTCTTATTGGTTCTTTCATATTTGTTTTTTTTTCATTCAGCAAGGCACATACAAGGGGTTGTGTGTGTGTGTGTGTGTGTGTGTGTGTGTGTGTGTGAGAGAGAGAGAGGGAGAGAGAGAGAGAGAGCGCGCGCGAGCAAAAGCGAACATAAATTTGAATTGCTAAGGAGGTGGGGATGATCTCGGAGGAGTTGGAAGAGGAAACATGATCAAAATATGTGAAAAATGCCTTTAAATAAAAAGATAAATACCACAGATTTTAATACATTTGCATTTCAACAAACAATGGCGGAGACATTCTTTTTCCTGTGTGCTCTCTAAAATCACCACTACCTTAGTTCTTCTTTCTGCTAGCGAGTGCAAGTCTCAGGCTCCTGGGCATTTTATCCTCAGCTGAGATAACTCTGCCCAGCAGAGCTGTGAGTGCTGCTCTAAATCACTGCTTTCAGAGAGGTCATTGAAGAGCCTGGTTCAGGCATTGCTGTATGATAATTTTCTACAACCGAGAGGGAAAACAAGACCCCGGAAGTGTTAATGGTTTCCAGGAAGAGGATACTTTTACTCACATCCTAGTCACATTTTTTTCAGGTTGCGCATGCTGCCTGTTTAGACTTGTGTATGGAGTATGTTCATGTGTGCTGTGTGTCTGTGCACACAGATGTTCACACAGATGTTTAGACTTGTGTATGGAGTATGTTCATGTGTGCTGTGTGTCTGTGCACACAGATGTTCACACAGATGTTTAGACTTGTGTATGTAGTATGTTCATGTGTGCTGTGTGTCTGTGCACACAGATGTTCACACAGATGTTTAGACTTGTGTATGTAGTATGTTCATGTGTGCTGTGTGTCGGTGCACACAGATGTTCTCCATTTCCTTTAAAGGTTTTTTTTCCTCTAAGCTTTATTTGAGACATTAAAGACAGGCAGATATTTCATAATAAAATCACCGAAATATATTAATACATTTCTCAAAACCTCCTATTATTACCCCAGGAATTTCTGTGTCTTTCATGAGGAGTTAGTTCACTGGCTGTCTAAGTCAGTTTGTTTGGCTTCCTTTCATTTATTTTTAAATTAATTTTTGAAATTAAGCTTTTATGACATATTTTGGGTACTCAGTATTTTTTCCTCTTTGTTATGAGAAGTGATGTATTAATATGTCTAATCAGAAACCAATTGTGTTAGTTCTCCCTCCCTACATTCCATCTAGTATTTCTATTAGAATTGACCAGTTAACACTAAGGCTTTTTGAAAAGGCATATCAAAACTTACTAATGTATATGCTTTCTAATATATATATGTTATATATTTTATATATTACAATCCTGAGAGAGAAAATGCTAATCAGTTTTAGATGTTTTCTTGAAATCTTCCTATATATAATATATATGAAAGGAATTTAAATGATGTTACCATATAGTGAGGGAGACAATACCCTAACTATGTACATCATATGCTAGCAAATAAAACCCTAGTAGAAATGAGTTACATCTTTTTGAGCTGTTTGCCAAAGGAATCCTATGCACACTCTTCCCACAAATGCTACATGCTATTGCCTATGTTACTAGTTACCCTCCACAACCCAATTCTAAAACCCCATTGTCAAAAACACCATATACTATACTATACTATACATAAAATCTGTACTATGCTATACTATGCTATACTATGCCATGCTATGCTATGCTATGCTATACTATGCTATACTATGCTATACTATCCTGTATTGTACTGTGCTATACTGTGCTATACTATGCTATACTATACTATGCCATGCTATGCTATGCTATGCTATGCTATACTATGCTATACTATGCTATGCTATGCTGTACTATGCTGTACTATGCTATGCTATGCTATGCTATACTATGCTATGCTATGCTATACTATGCTATTATGCTATACTATGCTATGCTATACTATACTATACCATGCTAAGCTATGCTATGCTATACTATGCTATACTATACTATACCATGCTAAGCTATGCTATGCTATACTATGCTATACTATGCTATACCATGCTATGCTGTACTATAATATACTATGCTATATATGCTATGCTATACTATGCTATATTATACTATACACTTATATCTTGGAGAAATCTAGCTGATACTCCTCAACTGGAAGCTTCTCTTCTATTGACTAGTATTCATAGTGCTGGAAGATGCTATGCATGGCAGCAGGAGGACTGTCATCATAAATCTCATCTAACTATGAATTTTGTAAGCTATAATAGCCTATTTATAAGATGTGTTCATTGGTGCAATAGTTAGGGGAGTGATCAACCAGTTTATTTAAAAATGGATTTAAGATTCATTCCACCAGATAGGACCTAGGCCTGATATTACTAATAGGGACAAGAAGCTGAGTCTTGGTAAGTCACAGTCTCTGTGGGAGAACCCACTGTTATTCAGATTAATAAAAACAGCCATAAAAACAACTCCTCATGACATTGTGACATCCATATACCCAGTGCACCAGTTAAGCCTTGTCAGAGAAGCAAATGGTAATTGGCAGAGAGACCTACAACTACCTAGTGTGCAGAGTGAGAGACTTGGAAGCGCTCACACTTAAATGAGATGTCTTTAACGACCCACTCCTCCCCCACAAGGCTCAGGGATCTGTGTGGAAGAGGAGGCAGAAAGATTGCTAAGAGTCAGTGGCGGTGGATGGCTCGAATGAAACAGAGGTTTTCAGACACAAGAGGGTTGATGCATGTGTGAACCCATAGAGAACATGACAGCATGCGTAAGATCTATAGAAGGTCAACTCAAACAACATTGCAGCACGAGAAGGGAAATGTTGCTTTTGTTTTCTCAGACGATGGGATGAGATGAGAGTCACACTCAAGCTGTGTGAGTGCACGTTTTTGCTTGGGCTGAGCCCAGAGCATGCCTTTCTCCGTGCTAACTATCTCTAGGCCTAGGCCTGGAACTTCTAGCCTTCCTACAATCTAATAATCCAAGATGACTGATTCAACCTGGCTTCTTTTGGTTTCTGACTGAATTGCTCTGCTTGGCCTCATACTAACTTTAGCAATAGGTTCTAATTTTCTGGCTTCTTATTCTCTGGGTCGTTCTGTCTTCACCTGTGTCTAGTTTGTTCTCTCTGCAGAGCGGTCCCAGTAAAACTGCCTGCACATACTACATGACAAACACGTCTTCCGTTCTCTCTCCCTGCACTGCCGTTAAGTGGCATGTCTTTCCTGTGCTGTTCCCTTAAATAGCTTCTCTTCTGTGCTGCTCTATCTATCCTGAGACTTGGGAATGCTCTATCTCAGATTCATTCTGCCAAATCTTTCTCTGATTTGTCACTTTGTCTGCCCCTAAATTAGAATCATTTTCAAACAAGGCTGCTTCCTTCTACAAACTAAACTTGCCTTCATTGTTAGGGATTAGAGGTGTGTATTAAGAGCATGTCTGTATTATGCTAGCCAGACAATACTGCAAACCAGAGTGTGTCTGCATTCCAGCCAGATCATGTAGACCTAGAAGGTCTTTTGGTGTAATTCTTTGCCAGAGCAGCTGTGTTGCTAGTTTAAATCTCCTCTACAGATAACTGAGAGTCCCACTATAGGGCAGACTGTGTGTGTGTGTGTGTGTGTGTGTGTGTCTGTGTGTGTGTGTGTGTGTGTGCTTTAATTATTTTAAGAGATGAAGGATGTCATGTTGAATGAAAATGGAGTGGGATAGATCTGACAGGCATTGGGGAAAAGGAAAGAAAATGATCAAAATATATTGTATGAAAAAAATTCTAAATAGCAAAAAGGAACTACAGGCTGATAAAAATAGAAAACATTAGTTATTCTTGTTTTCTACAATTTGTATTTAAATTTTGAATGCAGCCCACAGAAGTGAAAAGTGTGTAAATAGCGTCATAAACACAGCCACCGAGACCAGACATGTCACTGTCTGACTTTTGCCCTGAATTTCAGCCTTTGAATTGTTTTCATTGTCATCTTTTCCACATTTGCCAAGAATTGGGCTGCCATACGACATCTAGAAGAAATAGCTAACAAAGAGAGTGTATTGAATTAATTTTAAGCGTCCTTACAAAATTAATAAATCTATATCTAATCAGAAATAATTGCACCAAAATCTAACTTAGTCACAGTATTTTTGGTATTAAATTAAATTCTAGGTATGTTTGAGAAACTGACCTAATACTCAATCCCCCCAGGCTTGAAACCTGGGATCCCTGAAAGACGTTTTGGATTCCAGTTTCCCGAGCCACCCATGACTGATCTATTTGGCTCTTCTGTCCTTGAGTGAATCGATACATCTTGCTTAAGACAGTGGCACTTTTTGGATAAGCTTTCTTTAAGCAATATAGTACACGTTTACATTAGGACTTTCTTGGTGCATAGACCTAGTGTGGAGATGATAATCAGAAATGCTGTTTTTTCCTTCTGAAACCAACGTTGAGAAATCATACCTTTATAGCAATTTAAAAGAATTTTATAAAGCTAGAATATCCCATCAAAATCCTACAATTTATTATCTGGATTGGACAACAATAGTGCAACATGTGCCCTCACATGCATGTCTTTTGAATGAGAACTACATGTCAAGCTTTCATGTGAAAGAAGTTTTGGGCACAAGACGATGGATAATAAATTTATCATTTGGATGGTGGAAAGGGAAAGTTTGAAATGGAAGATAAAGAGAAATTATTCTTAACGCCAGTGTTATTTTTGAGCATAAAACAAGAAAACGATGAAGCCAAAAGAAGAAGTTTTATGGCAGGTAGTTACCTCCCAAGCACCATTTAAAAAGGTACATTAAATTTCCTACAGTTCCCTATAAATCAAATGCCTGTGTTTACAGTTTATTGAAGCCTTTTATTTTATTAGGGACAAATAAAGTTTTTGGATTTCTTTGTAAAGATGGAAATAAGCAGGGGTGTTTTTACTTTATCATATTTATTTAGGATGCTGAAAAATGCAATTATTTTTGCCCATCAGTCTCTTGGTTCCTCATTTTGCATGTGGCACTAAATGCCAGTAGGCCCTTTGTGTCCATTCTCTAAAAATGACTGCAAGACTTTAAGAAGTCACGAAAGAGAGTGGAGTGGAGAAATCAAGGTGATTTATATAACTTCAGAATATTTCTACTCTGTTATCTCCAGCCTCTAGGACTCAGCCTGGGAGCTGATTAGTTACTGTGATTACACATTTCATCCGGAACTTTTAAAGTTTGGTGGACTTTGCTTTAAAATGAAAGCAAGGCTCTGGAGCACTCAAGTTTTCTTCATTCTCACGGACACATACAAGGCTGAGTAGTTGTGGGGTTTCTGGGAAAGTCTTTGTCATTTACGGGTGTAATATGCTTCACAGCTGGTTTTCATTTTATTTTAATTCACCAATGGTGGATCTGGAAACCATTCCTAGCTGTACACTTTAATTAAGGTAGGGAACATTTCTGGATTGAGAAAAGGGGAAGAAAAGTTGATTGTCTTTGATAATGTTTGAGTTTAGAAGAAGCTACCAAGTCACAATATTTCTAAACAATAGAGCTGTTTATGGACAGACTGTTATGTTTTAATTTAAAATGTTACACTTTTCAATTAGGGACTCCCCAGACTTGCTCTTCCTCGGTTCTGATATTTTCTGTACAGAAAATGTTTAACGTGGTTACCTAGTGGGTTGGCCTAGTGGGCAGTCTCTTTGTTGTTTTGTGTTTTTATGGTTAGCACTTGTCATTACTCAGAGCTCACTATAAACTAATTTAAAAAGCCGTATGCCGAAAGAGCATGTTAGGGGTTGACTTTCGTGATTTCTGCATTGGTTTCTTACTAGGTTGGCATAACATTTTACCTTAATTGCTTTGCTATATTCTGATATAAAATCTTTTATCTGCTAAAGAAGGTGCGCCGATAGGGAAATTCGAGCAACTCTTGAACCCAGCCCGAAGTTCTTTCATTTTCAAGTCTCGCGTCTCCTCTTGCAGTTCTCAGGGCTTATTTCTCAGTGCGCTATTTTAGGCTCTTATTCTCTGTTGTGCAGGGTCTTAGACTCCCAGGACAACACTGAAAACTAATAATAGGTAAAATGTCTTTTGATCTTTTGATCCTGACAAAGCAATTGAATAGACTGAAACCAAATGCTAAAAATGATGGCCCAAACAGTGAATGGAGCTTGGGGACTCTGACGGAAGGATAGGAGGAAGGATTGTGGCCTCAAAGGGGACACGAACTCCACAGAGTCAACTAACCTAGACCCCTGGGGCTATCAGAGTCTGAACCACCAAGCAAAGCACATACACGGGTTGGACCTAGGCTTCCCCACACATACGTAGCAGACCTGCAGCTTGACCTTCATGTGGATCCTGAGCGACTGGAATGGAATGACTGTTGCCTGTCAGTGGGGTAAGTTCTCCTAGCTAGACTGCCTCAGTGGGACAGGAAGGGCCTAGCTTCGCAGAGACTTGAAGTGCCAGGGTGGAGGAGATACCTAGGAGGACAAACCTGCTCAGAGAAGAAGGGGACGGGGTGACGGAGGAAGGATTGTGAGAGGGGCTGACTGGGAGGGGGATGGCGGCGAGCGGGATGTAGCTTGAACAACTTAAAAAAAACAAATTAAATTAAATTTAAGAAATGCTGGTTCATCAACTAAAGTAGACCCAGAGGATGCTTTTCTACCGCTTCTTAGTCATTGCCTACGCCCTATCCCATGCAGTCCAGCATTCCTCAAAATCTCCCTCTGGTTCGTTGGCTCGGCTCATGCCATGTGCTCTGTCAGCTCTCCCTGTGCTTTGGGCTGCCGTAGGCTACCTGGATCCATCTGGAATGAAAATCCAGTTCCTGGATAGTCCTTTCTTTTTAGATGCCCTACCATATCAGATATTTCTATAAGATTAATTACATAAACTAATTTGAGGAGTGGTGTGAAGATTCATAATTATCCTTGGAGAAAAGAAAAAAAATAATTCTATTAACTCCTTTTCACGTTCTCTGAAACTGATAGGAAATGTGGAGGGGAAACTTGATAGGGTGTTTTCCTTTTCCTTCTTCTTTTTTTTTTTTTTTTAAAGATTTATTTATTATATATGAATACACCGTCGCTGTCTTCAGACTTACCAGAAGAGGGCATCAGATCTCATTACAGATGGTTGTGAGCCATCATGTGGTGGCTGGGATTTGAACTCAGGACCTCAGGAAGAGCAGTCAATGCTCTTAACCATTGAGCCATCTCTCTAGCCCCGTGTTTTCCTTTTCTTAATGATCAGACCACAGTAATGAGTTCTGCCTCTCTTTTGGATTTATTTCTTCTCCGTGAAATTTCTTGGAGTAAGTAAAAATACATGTGTTTACTTCTGGCCCTCGTTAGAAAGAGAACTGTTGCCTACACAGAGATTTCAATGGCATGATGAAATGACTTGAGGAAATAATTTGAAGGACAATATATTTATATAGTGCTTTCCACGGAAATCATTTTGGGAGGTGGAGGTATACAGTGTGGTAGACAAGGCACCTGCAGTGTAGGCTTGTGAGTGGCAGGGTGACACACAGTGCCTCCACTCAATGCCATGGTCTAAGTCCTTGAAGAAACTCGATCTCCTATTTTTGTTTCTTTAATTGAAAGTATGTTTCTTTTTTCATACAATATAGTCTGATTAGGGTTTTCCCCCTGCTTTCTCCTCAGTTCCTCCCCCATCCAGATCTAGCCCTTTGATGTCTTTCACTAGAAAACGAACAGGCATCTAAAGGATAAAGTAAAATAAATCAACATCAGACAAAACATATAAACGAGAGGAAAGGAGTCCAGAAAAGGGCACAAGAAAGAAATATAGGTGCAGAGACACACTTGTTAGAAATCCCATAATAACACAAAAGCAGAATCCATCATATGCAAAAACTGTAGGAATGAAAAATAAAAAATAAAATGAAACAAAAGTTTAAAATGCTTCCAATATAACATGATGTAACAAAGAACCTCCAACGACGCAGTTAAGTTCTATTGGTCTCATTTCTTAATCTTTATATCTTTCTTGATGCTTAACACAGTGTCCTGCTTATGATAAGAATTCTGGAAGCTGAGTTTTGAGCAGAATAAATAGTAATGCCAAGGGAATTTCTACAGGAAAAAAAAAAAAACAGAAGAAGACATGACTAGGGAATGAAAAAGCAACCAGAATAATTTATGCTTGAAGAGAACAGAAGGATATGCCAGGTGAGCAGTGAGAAACAAAACGTTATTATTACGGGAAAGCCTTTGCCAAAAATATAGCTATTACAAGCATATTGCTGTTTAAAATATTAATTACTTAGAAATAAAACATATTAATGCTATAAGAAAATTTTACTCTCCTAAATGCCAGTAGCTGAGATAGAAATAGTTTCAATAAAAAAGTGGTGTATCTACACAGTCATATTGAAAATTCTGTTCAGGGTTACACAGTGCAATAACCATCTTCACGCCTGTGAGTTAACCAAGCAAACACTTCAATAAGTCTGTCGGGAAGAGGGCTTGTCTATCTTAGGAGACTCGGAGGGCTCAAGTGTTTGCCATCAGGTACTGTTTTTATTCTTTTGAGCGATGTTGCTGGAGACACGAGAGAAACTCCCCAGAGGCTATTTCCAAGCCACTGTTGTGACTGAAGTGAGGGAAAGAGAGAGGGGTGCAAGGAACTTTTTAAAGGCAAGACGGATAACCTCAGCAAGTCGCAGCCTATTATGAAAAATAACTACCAAAAATATGGAGACTGTAAACTAAAAGGATAACATACAGAAAGAGGGAAAAGTAGTTTTTGCACTAAATGAATTGGCTCTTTTCTTTCTAAATGTTTTGTTTAAAAAAATGTAATTTTCCCCTTTTGTCTCTTCTGGGATATTGAAAAGGCTGTCAGTACACGCATATGTTTTGAACAGGGATGGGCTCCAGATTGGTGACCTAATACATAGGGTTATCCCTGAAGCCACACATACACAGACAACAAAAATGGACACTGTCCATTGTACTTGTATATTTTCCCACATATGAGCATTGCAACAATAAAAAGGAGGCTCTCAATTTGAGGGGCGATGGGAAAGATTAGAAAGGAGTGAAAATGGGAGTGGATCATGGGAGGGGAGGAGAGGGTGTAGTGATATAGTTATACTTCAATTAAAATGTAAAAATTTACAGTATGTCCTAAAGCAAAACTACTATCTATTATCTATCTATCATCAATCATCTGCCTCTATCATCTATCTGTCTATCAATCATATATCTCTCACTTATCATCTATGTATACACACATAGTTACGGGCATACAAATTGCCCATTTTCTTACCCGAGACCCTTTATTTTTACTAAGAATCGAACTAAGCTTTGACCAACACTGCGATTGCTGAGTTTCCCTTTGCTTGATACAAGCAACAGTGACAAGAGTGTGTCTAGCTCAAAGTCTGGGCTTTCTAAGTGACGCGCCCCCTCCCTCATTTCCGGCATCCCACTGTTGGAGAAAAGCTATTGTCTTAACCAGTTTACATTACAGTGAAGTTTTGAGTTCTTTTAGTCTGTGTGAGCCTGAGGGTCCTCGTAGATTTATTGTTAGTGTGACACATCTTTTGGAAAGGGATTAAAATATAAGAAAAAAGGGCCATAGTCAAGCACGTTGTCCTGTTCAAGCATGCACATGTTTATTTAAGTATTCTCCAAAGGTCTATTTTTTTCCAGCATAATGCCGATATTATGCTATCCTTTGAAATAAGATATATGAATTTCAAACAAAATTGTCAAAAAACAATGACCTTAGTTACTCCATATGATACACAGAAATAATTACATTTCACTTACAGTACAGTTGCACTTAACACAGTCATCAATAGTCAGTCACCACCAACACAGTATATTTTTTAAATCACCTAAAACATCCAAAAGATTTTTTTTTAAAATTTCATTTCTGAAAATCTGAAGAAACTAATCATTTGTGATAAACGGCAAACCAAAACAGGAAGAATAATTATCAACCAAAAATAAGCTAAGTCTATGTTGTTTTATGTCCTATTAAGAACGGTGAAAATAGAATTTCTTATTGGGAATCAAAAGATGTTAAATGTTCCTGATTGTACTTATTTTAAAAGATTTTTTTTCAATACTTGCCATCAAAGAAGTTTCACTATACATTTGCTCTAGAAGCATAAAGTGACAACAGGCAGGTGTTAATAGAATTGTTAATATTCACGCCGCAGGAATATTAGTAACTTTTCAAAGACACACTAGGAATAAAGCCAGATCTTCCCGAGGGTCAGCTGAGTGTTTCTTCCTGTCACTCAGCTTTGATGAACAGCTACTGTGTGCCTAGCACTGGCCTAGAAGCTATTCTATAAACGGGAAGTGACCATTTCTGGCTTTACCTGAAAATATTTGGATTAATTCTTTTTTTATGGTAAATTGTGATAAGCATTTCAAAATCTCTATGACAGAGGACTGATTATTAACTCTTTTTCATGTAAACTAAGCTTTCGTTCTTACAGTGGTGGCTTGGAATGAACAAAACTTTTCATTCGACATAAAACTTTGTTTTTTTTTTTTTACTTTTATTTTTACACCGTCACGTGCAGACACATCTGCGGATATTCAAGGGTGAAAAGGTAGCAAGACTTTTCACTTAAATGTACATCGTGGTCAACTTCACTTCATCACACTCCTTCTTCTTGATTTTTTGCAGAGAACTTTGTGCCTTGTGATACACTAGACTCTTTTAAGATACATTGTTGCTTCCTTGGATGTCATTAAAAGCATGCTCTCATCAAATATTGCTACACAAAGCACTTCAGTTTACCTCTGCATTTCAGTTGATCTCAAAATGTATTGAAGATCTGAAGCAAAATAATACATTGAATTAGATTCTGAAATCACCCATCCTGTGATTTTTTTTTTAAAAGTACCATTTAACTCCTTTCCAAAACCCATATGGGTGTTTGCAGGGTCTGGATTTTCTATAAGTAGTGAAAACACTAGAGATATTTCATGTCAACTCCTTTACTCTAGTTTTTATCAAGGGGATTGATGACAGTCTTTTTGTAACATCTGGTTGGGAGATACAAAGGCAGGAATCTTTTGTTTTATAACTACAGTAAACACTAATCCTGTCATTAATGGGTAAGCCCAGTAGAAAGACACTAGAGAGATCCAGGGACAGATAATGCACTGGGTCACAGGAATACAGTGGACCAAAGAATACTACCAAAAAACATTTATGACACAATAGTTTCGGATTAAGAAGTCACCTAAAACCCGGCCACAGCAGGAATGTGTCTGTGAATGTGGCTCTAACTGTATCTATGAATCTATGGATACGAAAGAAAATCCTGATTCCTGATACAACAGATATAGAATGAATTATTGCAGTTATAACAATGACCAGGTGCAAGGTTAAACAATAATTAATACTGAACTATCCGAACACTTTAGATTTTACTAGTGTGCATCCCCATGAGAAACACTGCGGTGCTAAAAGGAGTTTATTTGCACAGCCCAACCATAGAACCTGGGCAGTCAGCTCATTGTAAGTGCACAGAAATTTCCCCTTTCTATAGGTAGAGTTTGTCATGCCTATTCTGAAGACAACATAAGGAAACTGAGATCACTGCTCCAAAGAATTCTAGCATGCATTGGGATGGTTTCCTTCAGTCCACACAAATGGATCCTGTGAGTTTTCTCATCGACAGTAGTCTTCACCAGAGCCAATGTTCATGGTTGTCAACAGGAAAAATTTTTATCAAAATGTTTTCCATATTTTTTTTTGTTTTGCATTCAACTGGCACATTATGTCCAAAGATTCATTTTATTTGTTTTATTAAAAAAGAGTTCTGATCATAAGAGGCATCAACAGATGGCATTTCATTGTGCTCATTCACAAAGTCAAAGGGCCACAGTGTCACCCTCTGTGGTCCGGTCGAACGCTGTCTAGAAATGCCTTTCGGTGGTTTGATTCACATCTTCATCTCTGACGTCTTCATTTTTATTTTATTTTTTTTTTGTCTCATCGCCAACCTTCTTGCTTGGCTGTCTTAATATGCAAAAAGGGGTTGTTATTTCTTCTTTCTTCTCCTTTAGATTCTTTCCATAGTCAGGGCTCCTACGCTCTCAGACCTGTGCCAATTGTCTTACAAAGCAGACACCCTGACGATGTTTCCTCCCGAGTACTCAGGAGACTCGGGCCTGTCGTCGCCTTCCGGGGTGGTTACTGGAGGTGTTGGAATGCTAATTATTGCTGTGGTCACGTAAGGTTGTTCACAGTTTAGTTTGACACACTCTTCCATTTTGGCATTTAAGCTGGATCGGCTAATGAGGGAGAAAAGTAGTTTGGAACAAGTAAGTTATTTATTCTAAGTTGTTTTTTCTTGTAACTGAAGAATTCACATTTTGCTACTAAAAATAATACTTAAGATATATAAGCAATACCATATTTTCAAACCACTTTAATACATTACCACGGATGTTAGTCAGTTTGTTAAACGTGAGTCACATTCCTAAAATCCTGCTCAAATTAGCTCAATGAATTGTTTCTCAAAGTAGGTTCTATAAAAATATAAAGAAAAGGGCTCAGATAACAACTGAAATCGTTTCTTTTGGCAGGGACTTTGAGAGGCTTCAGCATGAAATGGCATCCCATGGAGATTTTTGTAACACCTAAGGTTATAACATCTTAGGGAGGGTGTTGTTTTGAAAAGTTACGGTTCCTTGAAAGCTCCCACTTAATAATAAGCCATATGTTAAAAACCTCAAAGACCTCTAGGTATCTGAAGCCTGACGTTTTCTATAAGAGAGAGACTTATCGCAGACTTCCCACGGCCCAGGAAAGAGGAAGAGCAGGGAGGCAGATGTCTTCCTGATTGCTCTCCATTTCACCTATGGAGACAAGGTTTTTGCTGACTCACCAACTCCGGTTATTCTAGCCACCCAACCCAACTTATCTGCAGGATTCCCTGTCTCTGCTTCCTAAGTGATGGGATCATACACTGCAATGTATGATAAACTGGCTTTTATGTGGATTCTAGAGAATTCGGACTCAGAAGTCTTTAGGCTTCTATGGCAATTAATATATCCCACGAGCCATCTTCTCTGCCTCCTAATGCAGCTTTTGATCCTTAACAGATATGCTCGCTTCACCTAGTTTCCTTGGAAGTAGGATTAGAGGCCACACTGGTTGTACCATGACTGTGGCGGACATAGTCTAAGAACCAGGACAGGCATTTACATAGTACAGATCAATCCCAGGTACCTGTTGGATAGTGGAGTTCTCTCCACACATCTGATCTGAATTGTACTGAGTTCTTGCACGCTGCCTCTATGACTTCCGGACACATTGGCATTTGGGATGCGGAAAGTCTTTTTGTGTCGCCGTGAGCAGCAAGTGCTGGTGACGCCTTGTTGGGAAGAGAGGGAGGGGCTGTGACTTGAAGGGCGATTGACAGTGGCCACTTCCATGCAGCTTTCTTCAAAGACTTGTTCATCCACAAACTCATGGTTCTGTGGGAGAGGTGTAAGAAAATGTGAGGAAGGCGGAAAAACGATTTCGTAACGTAAAAGAGATTAAATACCGTTATTTTATGACTTAAAAACATACTAAGATTCAGGTTAGACTTGACCCAATGGGTCTCGGAAAGACTAAAATATCAACATCAAAATTCCCTTAGGAACTTTGTTGTGGAAAGAATCTTTCTAGCTGGGTCTGGAGACCTGGGAGCTGACTCAGTGTTTATTTACAGGCCAACATTTAAAAAAATATCGTTCATTAATTTAAAAGTAACTTAAAATCAGAATGTCATAAACTAAAGAATCAAAACTCTTAAACAAATATAAAGACATTGACAGGGAATTTATAGGCTCCTAGTGACTTTATTATGACTAAACATTAAAAGAGACTGCTGTCACAGGATGGCCTAAGTTAGATTACCTGCTACATATTAGCAAGCATCTTCAGGTGGCACAGAAATGTTTTAATTAGAAATTGAGAGACCTCAGCCATTTCTGTTTCTTTTGATGCTACCCTAAAGTTCTCAATACACATAGAACTATTGCTTATTAATAAAGAATGAATGATATGCCCCTACCTGAGAAATATCTCACAAGAAATTAGTTCTGAGGGTTTGTGGCCCTCTTTTCTTATCTGTGTGGTCCATCAGCTCTATTTTCCTAACTCCCGCTCAGAGACAAACAGTAAGGTGTGTCATTTCACTCACCATACTTCAAAGACCACAATATAAAGTTTAATGTAAAAAATAGTAAAGAATTATCTCCTGAAACCCCCACAGAAGAATTCTGCCTCAGAAATATAAGATTGAACGTATAAGACAGAACGTTCCTTATCCCGAATTGCTGGAGAATGACTTCAATTTTCATCTGCCTGTATGTAGAAATGGCCTTATAAAGGAAGACTTTGCCCATTTTGACTTTGACTTAACCACTGCTCATCCTAAAATATTAGTAAAACAATTGAAGCAATTCATGGCCCAATGGGAAACAGATCGTTTTAGTGACTCATTTTGTCGTGGCTTTGCTGAGAGTAGCATTTTGAAGCATGTAGAATTCAGCAGTCTACGGTTTGGAGTCCAGAGAACAAGGATTAGATGGCAGAATTTCATGTTTCTCTTACAACACACATACAGCACACAGGGCCCCATTTACAACTCATGGCAACCCGACCTTTCTCATTAGGGACTGGAATTAAAGATGTAGTCTGCTTCTGGTTGCTGTATGTATTTTCTAAGTAGCTCAAACCAAATCGTATTTCTTGTGGCTAAAAACATATTTTTTATTAAGAAATATTCTTCCGTGGTAAAAGAGTGGAAAAGACACGAGAGGCACAAATCAATCTTTCTCTAATCTATCTTTAACTTTTAAAGTGTTCTCTAGCTACTACGTAAGAAGTACAGGGATAATGTTATTTAAAATTTAAATATAACCATGGAACTGCCCTAATTAAAATCTCTAAAAGTTTCCACTTATTGTGAGATAATCACCCCGACAGACAGCACAGCACTGCTGTATTTTTCTCCTGGAGTCTTCTTGTACCTTCTGGGGACCTTTGAAATCTTCTGCGGCCTCCTCATCTGCGTGTCTGCTCTCTTTTCTTCACTTACATCATCTTTTCAATGTGAGCCCGAGCTGCCCCCATGACTTTGCCCGACTAATTCCAACCTCAGCTTCATCTCTCGACCCTCCGAAGAACTGCAAGAGGCACTCGAGACTTTCCTGAGCCTGCCTACTCATGGATCCTCATTGGCCCACACTGTGGACCCTCCCGTGCCTCCATGGCTCACCACCCTTCTCCAGCTACACCTCATGCTCCTGTTTTCCCATATCCATGGAGGCTTGGTGGTGATGGGGGTCCATCCTGATTTCACGAGACCGTGGATCTGGCTCACTAGTGGCTACAGGCAAGTGATTATGAATAACTCTCTGGATAAACGAGTTGATGGGAGGCGCGTTGGAATTCAGACTATTTATAATGTAGCGCTGGTCAGTGAGCTGATTCCCACATGACGGATGCTTTGTTCTGCTCTGAGGTCACAGACTGTGATGCCCACGGACAGCTAGCTTAACAATGGGTGCCTTTGCTGTGGAGGAATTCCCACCGATTACATGCAAGTCAGGCGCTGCGCTGAAGAGATCATTTTCGAATATCGATCTCTACTCTGCACACCTGCGAATAACACATATGCGCTTTCTCTTCCCATCCCTCTTTTGCTTTTACTATAGCTTCTTTCTTTAGAAGCAGAGACACTTGAAATTGCATTGTTTTTTTTTTTTCGGCTTTTCGTTTTATAAATGGAGAAAAGGCAATATTTGATTCAATCGTAACTGGAGGCTAACTTTCTCTCTTGGAACGGAGTTAAGGCAGCCACTTAGGGCCGAGCATGTATGGTAACTATAGTAACTCCCAAGTTCAGTAGTTACTAAGTCATTTTAATTCTTGTGAAACTTTCTGTAATGTTGCTTTCCAACATGTTTCCTAGGGAGGCAGAGGATCAATTCTGCTTGGAAATCTGATGTTTACCCGGAAGCAAACAGAAGTGCCGTCAGGTGTAAGACTGAAACCCTGCCCTGCTGTCTCCTTACCGTGGTTTTCTCCAGGCAGTGAAGCAGGTGGTGGTGTTGTGTCTCGAAGCTGGATCCAGATTTGCTAACGAAGGCCGGTTCATCCTCCGAGGACTGTAACACAGGGAAGACACAGAACTTTCTCTTTAAATTGCAGACTCGGAGAATCTGGGCTACACACGTGCGCAGAGCTACCTGGCCTGTTTTCCGAGATTAACCAGAGGCACTGACTAACTAAAAAAAGACAAATGTGTAATTAAGTCTGGGTGATCAGCGGACGCATTTCCATTTGGTCTTTTAAGCTTATATCTCCTTGAATTGGAAATTCAAGTCCCTATTACTCAGAGTTTATCAAGTTCTACTTTGATCCTGTGACCTTTGTAATACTTACTGAGTGCTACGCTTTCTCTATCAGAAGTAGAGGAAGATATCAGATCTCCCCTTGACCCCCTATCAAACTGTACACATGTAATTCTGAAATAAAAGCAATTAAACATTTGGATGCTTGGGAATCTTTTACATCATTGGTATCGCAGTGGACAGAATGACACGGTGGACAATTAGGAGTTGGAATTCCTGATTGGAAAGTGAAGTCATAGCTACCGGCACTGTCTGCTAACACAGTTTCTAAGCTGTTATAAGCAACTAGAACATAGAGTGGAAAGTTATAAAAATGACACTTTGTTGTGCCAGTAGTCATTTTCATAATCACCCGCAATAAAGTCATACAGTTAAGTGGAACCGAGTCACTCTCCTGCTGATGAGCCCGTGGTTACTAAGGAGCGAAGGTGTGGGCCGTACCTGCAGCTGGTTGCTCAGTAACCCATTCCGCTTGCTCTGCATGTAGGCATTTGCACTCCCACTTTTGGCTGCCCGGATCCTGGCCAACCTCGCTTTCTACAGGAGAGAAAAGCCAAACACCCTGTGAACACCGATGAATCCCACTTACAAGTCAGAGAATCAACTCTTTGAAAAACATTATTATTGTGTGTATGATGTATGTAGACGTGCATGCCACAGCTCACACACGTGATAGTCAGAGGGCAGCTCTGTGGAGACAGATCCCTCATCCTGCTTTCTGGATTTCAAACCTAGGTTGTGGGATGCAAGGCTTTTACCCATTCAGCCATGGCTCCAGCCTGCAGAGAATGCTTTCCACGCAACCCCTTGGTCAGCGGACGTATTTTGAAACCAAGCTTTCAAGATGAAACGATTGAAAAGCCTCTTTCCAGTTTTGAATGTTCTATTATTAATGGTCTTGGAGTTGGGTGAGCTTATGCATTTCAGAACGGGGATTTGTCTTTACAGGAGATCCTGTTTAGAAAGCAGAGAATAAACTCTTTGAAAAAAATATTATTTATTAGTGTGTGCGTGATGTATGTAGATGTGATTGCCATACACCAAATCACTTGTGAAATTCTTTCTGTTTGGTTGGGAGCAAAATAAGAACATCACCTGACTTGTATTTACACTTTCTGTGACCTGAGTGACTTAGTGGAGTAGAAACCAAGGCCCAACAAAGCAACTGTAGATTCTTGTTTCTGTCATTAGTTTCTTTTTGTAAATTAGTAACTTGTTTCCAGGACTCAGTAGCCAAATTTTCTCTCTCCTTCTCTACCTGGCTAGCTTATCCCTCTTTACTCTCCCCTGCCCTTCTTTCTAGTTCTTGTCCTTCTATCCTTTCTTCCTTTGTTCTTCACTTGTCCCCCCCCCACTCCTTCCCTCCCCTCCCTTTCCCTTCCCCTTCCCTCCCTTTAGCTCTCTCCCTCACTCTCTCTCGATTTCTGAATTCACTACTCAGGAGCATGTGTAGACCCTGCCTAATTTCTTCTTTTGCAATTACGCTGATGAATGGAGTCCATGCTGAGTACTACAGACTCTTAAAATCCTTGGATTTAGGTCATTTGTCCCTACGGGTCCATACAAAGACATATTCGTCCGATTTCTATTTCAGTCTTGACTCTGTTGGGATGAAGAAAGCAGCGAGTCTATCCTGATGGACGTCTACGATGATTGAAACTTTCAACGTCTCTTCTCTTCCGTTTGGAGAATCTCAGATGCTCGATTCAGTGGGTCAGTTTCAATGGGAGCATCAGTGCGGTATTCCCCAGTACAGCGATTGGCTGGCTAGCTTTCTAGCCTATTTTCTCTTCACAATTGTTGCTACATGGCTAACTTCTGACCATCCTGCAGTGAGCCTGCCTTCCACCTTGCGCATTCTGGGGACCACCCTTTATGGCTCCTGGTTAACAAGCTTACTCAGCAAAGCATCCGGGATGGTTTGTCCAGGAAGCTTCTTACAAACTGACTTTAAGAAGACCACCATCCCCTTTAGGAAGAATCCATTGCTACCTTGAGGCTCAAGTTCCGGAATACTTTTTTTGTGTAAAAACTAAAAAAAAAAAAGAAAATTATTTCCATTCTAAAAACAGAAAGGAAATGCGTGCCTGTGAAAAATAATGCCAATGTTACAAAGACACACACAGGGCAAGTACTCTGGCCTATGGTCTTTCTCCCTGTGCTCTGCAGCCAGCGGGCTGCTGGATCTCCTGTCAGAAGCTCAGGGTGTGCACACGAATATCATAACGCAGCCGGAAGAGCACAGCTCACATCCTTCTGCAGTTTATTTAATGCCTACATCTGGGAGCTTCACGCAACAGCACATGCAGGGACTACTGCAAATTTAATGGCTGTATGATATGCCACTGTTCAAATGAAGCATGGTTCATTTACTCAACTATTGATTAATTTGTTTTTTAAGTACTTAGGATGGGAGCCAGGGTTTTATGCACGCGGGGCTAATTCTCTGCTGCTGATTTACGTCCCCGGTCTTTTCTGCTTTGTAATTTGACAGGGAACAGGGGACATTTAGGGGGTTTGTTTGCCTGAGAGATTGGAGGGAGGGCACGTGGGAAGGACTTGGAAGAAGGAAAAAGGAGGAGGGAAATGACATGATTATGTCAAACCCTCTGGAGCTGAAATTCCAGGTGGTTTTGGACCACTTGATTGGAGTGGTAGGAATTGAACTCCAGTCTTGGGGAAGAACGGCAAGGACTCCTAATTGCTCATCGATCTTTTCAGGCTCCGTGGTTTAATACTTTTGAGAAAGGGTTTTGTTAAGTTAGCCTTAAACTAGTGATCTTGTTCCAGCTCCTGTAAAGCTGGGGCCACCATTGTTTCACCACAACTAACTCTTATTCGTTGTTGCTTTGAGGCAGGCTCTTGGGAAACCCAGGTTGGCCCTGAATATACTAAATAGCCGGGGATAGCCTTATGGCTGCCGTTGCTTTCCTTAGCCTCCTAGAGCCACCATATATCACCAATCAAAACTTGAAAGCAACCTTTGGAAGCAAGGATGCCTACTTGGAGCACAGTGATAAATTTTTGATGGCGGACTTGTCTTTGTATTAAAGTGTGTGTGTGTGTGTGTGTGTACATGTGCCTGTGCATGTGAGTGTGCATGTGCCTGTGCCTGTGCATGTGCGTGTGCATGTGCCTGTGCATGTGAGTGTGCATATGCCTGTGCCTGTGCATGTGAGTGCGTGTGCGTTTGTGTGCGCGCGCGTGTGTGTAGGTTTTATGGAATTCCCCTTTGCATCTACTTCCTGAAGAGCAGTGCTGAACAGTCTCAGGCACTAGACCTTCATTTACCATCATGGCTTCAGCTACTCGTTTCTTCATCCTTGAGCTTACACGCTCTTCTGCCCGTCGATGCCATTTTAAAATCACGTACTGTGTATCACGATCATTTTTGTGTAATGTGAACAATCGGCAAATTTCACTCCTGCTGTCGGTGTAATGCTGAGATCACTGAACACATTGAGCTAGGACAGGAGAATTAAGTTGGAAGGTAGAACAAAGACTTTTATCTTCAAAAGCTTGAGGCCGCGCTGGCACTTCCGTCCAGACTCAAGAAAACAACGGCAATGTGAGGCATGTTGGGAAATTACCTAGAATTGCCCTAATCATTTACAAACAAGCAGTTTGCCCATTGATTCCCAGAAAGCACTCATTGTGATTCCTTTCTGCTCCTCCAACACTCATTGCCTTACTTGGTCCACCTTTTCCCTCTTGTTCTTTTGCTGGTTCACACCCCTCGCTGTCCATCCTCTGCATTTCTTTGTTCCTTTCCCTCCCACCTTTTCCCCTGCCCTCCCTCCATCCCCACAATCTTGTATATTATATCTCCCACGTACTAGTTATTTCTCTTTGCCATGTCATTCTCTCAGCATAAGCAGCAACATGGAGTAATACTGATTTCTTTCTTTGAGCCATATGCCACAACCAAAACTACTAAACTACTGTCTGTTCAGAACTGGACAGTGACGGATTTTTCTTCACAGAATGGAAAGTAGTAAATAAAATATATATTTATAAATAGTAGAAACTCGTAATACATATAGAATCCTAATCTTCTGTAAAAAAAATGGTCTTAAAGGCAGAGCAGCCATTTTTGTTAAGTCATGTACTATATTAGCAAAAGAAGCACCAGTCTACCTGTCTTAACTTCAGCCACGACGTTTCTCAGTTTGCTGCAATACTGTGAGTTAATTGGCTTAACTTCTCCTGTGGAGTACAATCCCAAATACCTGTTGAAATCTAGCCCTTACCATCTGTGATTATGGCTTTGGTTCCAGCAGGTAACTGAAGGAGATTATTTTACAAAGTTACTTCAGAAACTCACTTTTCTTCTGACCTACTCAGTATGACAGCCATGACAATACTTGCTGTGTAATGAGAGGTTAAGAGAGAATAGTCCTTCCGGTCCCCTACTTGCATCTTGTAGAAAATAGCAGCTTCTTACAGTGGGAAAATGCCAGTAGTGAGAATGCAAATTAGGATGAGGTTTTAGTAAATGTTTTGAACCATAGTGTTATTGAATCAAGAAATATTTTCAATACTTTAGAAAAATGAAGGTATCCTAGGCAACCTAGGGATCAAGAGAAGTCTCTCTTCTTACTAATCTAAGGTAATTCATTACTGCTTACATATTGCCCCCTCCATACTGCCTAAACCATGTGTTCCAGATATTACACCACAGGCTGTTTCATTCATTTAATGCTCAAATGGTCCGTGTGGATGTAGGATATAAACTTTGTTAGCTTTGAAGGTCTGAAGGAGTTTATTGGATTGTTTCCATTTGCTAAGGAAAACAGCTGCCTTAGACATGAAACAAGCCGGAGCAACCAAAGAGGAAAGTGGAAGACAGTGTCTTAGACTGTATGCTCTTCCCAGCTCTGAAGCGTGAGTAATCCCGGGAGGGCAGTGTTGGCAAGGCACAGTGCTTAGTAAAGTGGGTGAGTGAAATAAACAGTCAACAAAAGGACTCACAGCTAGGAGAGATAAGCATGGAAACATGTAGGTGGGCACCAGAGGAGAGGGCATTTATATATAATAAATACTTATGAATACATATAAATGTATTTGTCTATTTAGCATGTTTAAATATTTGTATATATTGTTTGTATATACACATATATAAATACATATATTTGAATAATGCTCAAGTATTTTGGTCTTGGGATTTAACTAATAATATGTGAAGACATGCAAAGCCTCTGTAAAACTGAAATAATGACATAACCTTCAAGTGACTATTAATATGATGTCACATGGAAATCACCTATGGCATACTAGAAACCTGGGCTGAATTGTTTTGGTTTTATTAGGTTATACTTATCATTGTTATGTGGTATGCTCATGCTAGTGTGGAACAGGCAGATGGCTATGCAGTCTTATTTATATTTTAAAACAGAGTAGCCTCTTGCTTCAAAATATCACCCTTATGATCTGGCGTTTTACCAATTAAGATTGATTTCTGGCAAATAAAAGCTAGTCAATAAATGACTTTTGAAGGACTGGATGAAACACGAGTCTAGTAAGATACAAGTCTAGTAGTTGGGGTAGACAAGATGTCAGATTTTATGCCTGTCTTCAGTCCCAAGTCTTTAAGTAAAGACCATCAAGGCTTGAGAAAAGGGGAATAAATGGTGCATTTGCTTTAAAGGTGGAAATGTGCAGGAAAAGCAGGAAGAGGGCTCGGTGTGTGGAAGGGTAAGAAGGGTGGCCCCCTGGCAGTGCGGACAGGAAGCCTCTTACACACACGCAATGTTTGTCTTCTCCCTTGCTGTAGAGTGGAATCAACTACAGACCTGAGCGCAGGAAATAACGATTTCATAATATTACTTTACTTGGTCCATTTGAGTGTTGCTTTTTATTAAATTCTTGCTGAAATACTGCTTGCTTGGTTGAATTATTGGTTATGTTTTTTTGCAACCGTGATACCTACTGAGCGAGTCACTCAGTCTCAAGGCCCAGATTAATACAAATCATCTTAATGTAATGAAAGTTTAGTCTGCGTTGTTTTTAATATCCAGGAAAAGGTAGGAAGAACCACTGGGTAACATAGTTTATTTAAAATGCCTTTTGTTCTTGGGGTTATGCTCAGTTTATCGATCATAGGATGTTTGCTGAAATACTATATTATGTTATTTTATCTGACTTTATTAAGTCAATTTCTCTAGTAGTTGCATATAAAATTCGTTATGTCATGGTGGTAGTTTAGAACATAAAAATGGTTTGAGGATAAAAACCTTACATGAGGTACGCTTTTCACTTACTGTACTTTATGACGTCACACCAATTTAATTTCGCTCTTCAAGTTTACTGGGCACAAATACTTTGAAGCGCTTTTCTAGCTTTGTTATTCATCCCACCAGGGAGTGTCAAGATGTTTGTTAACAACACCCGGCAACATGTCCATCAAGTAGAAATACTGACAAGGAAGCCCTTGAGTGAGTAGAGCGAGCCCATGAAGGTGCAGGGCACATTCTGCAGAGATCACACGTATGTGCCCTCTGTTAGCTTATTTAAGATTTTATTATATTGGCTTCTCAGAAATTCTAGTATTCTAAAGATGTCCTCAAAGGGTTTTTTTTTATCATTATGCATGATATTCTTGGCAGAAAAAACATAGATATATTAGGACTTTAAAAAAATAAAATCATATTTGAGCTTCGGATTGTTTTTCTGTAAGTAGTTCTTATGATAACCAAAGACCTAGAAAGGAGACCGGTAAATGGTAGGAGTTAATCTTCTTGAGGGATAATTGCTATTTCTGACAGCGTATCTGAGTGCCCTGTGTGGCTAGAGCCACATGAAAAGTCCCTTATAGAGGAACCTGAAATCAGTCTGTACAGCTCTGCCTGTCCAAATGTGTCCTGTAAGGGAAGGGGATGACGGAGTGTACCTGCCTGCTTTCCTCCTTTCTTCCTTTCTACTGCCCTTTCTCTCTTAACACTTCCAACCTATTAGATTATTAGAAATACGCATAAATACTGTCCAAAGTATTTATTACTTCTCTGGACAGTAATTTAAAGCTAGAGGATTATCACTAATGGAGGTAGGGGAATTCCTTAAAGCAAGCAGCTTCAAGGCTGAACAAATTGAAGGAAAATGCTCCCCGATATCGGTCACAAATGAGGTCTCTGTCGAACATGCCTGTACCTATATGGAATCACTGAAGTTATTCAAGAGCTACTTTATGACGACTTCTTTTTTTATTGGTTATTTTATTTATTTACATTTCAAATGTTATCCATCTTCCCAGTTTCCCCTCTGCAAAATCCCATCCCATCCCCCTCCTCCTTGTTTCTATTAGGGTGTTCCCCCACCTACCCACCTATTCCATCACTGCCCTAGCATTTCCCTATGCTGGGGCATCGAGCCTCCACAGGACCAAGGGCCTCCCCTCCCATTGATCCTCTGTGGTTGGAGCCATGAGTCACTCCATGTATACTCTTTGGTTGATGGTTTAGTCCCTGGGAGCTCTGGGGTGTCTGACTGGTTGATATTGCTGTTCTTCCTATGGGGATGTAAACCCTTTCAACTCCCCATGGTCTGATGGTTGGCTGTGAGCATCCACATCTGTATTGGTCAGGCTTTGGCAGAGCTTCTCAGGGGTCAGCTATACCAGCCTCCTATCAGAAAGCACTTCTTGGCATCAATAGTAGTGTCTGGGTTTGGTGTCTGCATACGGGATGGATCCCCAGGTGGGGCAGTCTCTGGATGGCCTTTCCTTCAGTCTCTGCTCTACTCTTTGTCCCTGTATTTCCTTTAGACAGGAGCAATCCAGGGTTAATATTTTTGAGATAGGTGGGTGGCCACATTCCAGGAGCCGTGACTAGCCACTGGATATGGTCTCTACAGCTTCTCCTTCCCCTTTGTTGGGTACTTCGGCTACTTTATTGGTGCTACATACTGATGACAACCATGTTTAAACTCCATGATGGGACCAGCCACAAAGCTAGTAGTGAACTGCAGTAAATTGCTGGTGATGTCTTGCAGGTGCATGGAATTATCTAGACTGTACAGCCAATGAAACATGGTTATGAATGGAGTTTTGGCGTTTACAAAAGAGAAGGATGCTTTCTGGAAAGGAGAAAAGCGATGGGCAGGAAACATACCGGAAATACAGCACTCTGTAAATTCAGAGGAAGCATCAAGAAAGACTTCCAAAGTGATTTCTAAGCAAAGGGTTCTGAACTATCAAGGTGATTATTTTGATGCAGAATGAGGAAGGCATTAACCCTCATCCAGTTTGCCAGAGAAGCAGGCAGCACCAGTGTTCTGTGTTTTATTAAAATGAGATTCCACCTCCACATCAAATCAGATACACTCAAACTAATAGAAGAAAAAATGGGGAAGAGTCTCGAACACATGGGAACTGTGGAAAATTTCCTGAACAAAACACCAATGGCCTATGCTCTAAGATCAAGAATCGACAAAGGGATCTCATAAAACTGCAAAGCTTCTGTAAGGCAAAAGACACTGTCGTTAGGACAAAACAGCAACCAACAGATTGGGAAAAGATCTTTACCAATCCTACATCTGATAGAGGGCTTACATCCAAAATACACAAAGAATTCAAGAAGTTAGACTCCAAAGAGCCAAACAACCCTATTAAAAATGGGGTACAGAGCTAAACAAAACATTCTCAGCTGAGGATTATCAAATGGCCAAAAAGCACCTAAAGAAATGTTCAACATCTTTGGTCATCAGGGAAATGCAAATCAAAACAACCCTGAGATTCCGACTCACACCAGTCAGAATGGCTAAGATCAAAAACTCAGATGAGAGCAGATGCTGGCGAGGATGTGGAGAAAGAGGAACACTCCTCCAATGTTGGTGGGATTGCAGACTGGTACAACCATTCTGGAAATCAGTCTGGAGGTTCCTCAGAAAATTGGACATTGAACTACCTGAGGACCCAGCTATACCTCTCCTGGGCATATACCCAAAAGATGCTCCAACATATAACAAAGACACATGCTCCACTATGTTCATAGCAGCCTTATGTATAATGGCCAGAAGCTGCAAAGAACCTAGATGCCCTTTAACAGAGGAATGGATTAAAAATTGTGGTACATCTACACAATGGAATACTACTCAGCTATCAAAAACAATGACTTCATGAAATTCATAGGCAAATGGAATGAACTAGAAAATATCCAGAATGAGGTAACTCAATCACAGAAAAACACACTTGCTATGCTTGATAAGTGGATATTAGCCAAAAAGCTCGAATTACCCAAGATGCAATCCACAGACCACAGGAAGCTCAAGAAGAAGGATGACCAAAATGCAGATGCTCCTACTCCTTCTTAAAAGTGGAAAATATCCATAGGAGGGGATATGGAAGCAAAGTTTAGAGCAGTGACTGAAGGAATGGCCATTCAGAGTCTGCCCCACATGTGGCCCATATATATACACAGTCACCAAAACCTAATAAGTTTGATGAAGCTAAAAATGCATGCTGAAAGGGACCGGATATAGATCTCTCCTGAGAGACACATCCAGATCATGTCCAATACAGAGGTTGATGCTAGCAGCAAACCACCGAACTGAGAATAGGACCCCCTTGGGGGAATTAGAGGAAGTATTGAAAGAGTTGAAGGAGCTTGCAACCCCATAAAAACAACAATGCCAATCAACCAGAGCTTCCAGGGACTAAACCACTACCAAAAGACTATACTTGGACTGACCCAGGGCTCCAACTGCATATGTAGCAGAGGATGGCCTTGTTGGGGCACCAGGGAAAGGGGAAGCCCTTGGTCCTGCCAAGGTTGGACCCCCAGTGCAGGGAAATATGAGGGGCAGTAAGGAGGATGTATAGGGGAAATACCCATATGGGGGGGGAGGAAGGGAGGGGGTGGGGGCTTATGGACAGGAAACCAGGAAGGAGAGTAACATTTGAAATGTATGTAAAGAAATATATCTAATAAAAAATTAAAAAAGAAAAGTCACATGTGACTTTGTACTAATAAATTTGTCTGAAATAAAATAGAAAATCATGATGCTGTTTCAAAAGAAATGACAAAATTAAATGATAAATCGAAAGAAAAGTGAGATTCTAATTCGGATTTGTGTGGCATCTTCCCAGTAAGTCTCAAGAGATTTCCAATAGAAGGGGGCTATCAAAAGACACCGGTATATATCAGATGTTCTTCTTATTTGATAGAGAATGCAGCAAATAACTGAGTTCTGCTCTCCCCTGGCTCAGACCGGTTCACACTGAATGGTTGCCCTTGACCTTATTAGTTAGTATGGTCTGAGGATGGCTTGATTGCTGGAAACTTTAGGATTCCTCCCATTAAATGGGAAGAATGATGGTGACCAAATCCTAGAGTTTGGTGAAGACTATATAAATAATTTATTTGGACCTTATACCATTGCCTGGCCTAAAATAGGTCACCAGTAAATATTAAATGTTGCTAATGTCATTGTAAGTTAACTGTGAGTTTACACAGATTTATATATGTTCTCCTATTATCATACTCTTATCGTTTCTCTATCTTACACATAAATATAGGGTGGAGTTATTCTTGGAGGGATTAATTAATTGGCACAAAGTTCAGAGACACAGGAAACTACTGGGCTAGGTAAAGACAAATGCAAACACATACACAAACACCCCCCCACACACACACATACACACACACATCTTAGGTTCAAATACTCAGACATTTCCTACTTCTCTAAACTAAGCAAAATAGCTGAGATACACATCTTGGTTCTTGTTAACAGCCCCCTTTTAATTGGAACCAGCCTGATTTCTAAGGGATAAAAACTAAATGAATCAGATTTAGAAATGGGATTTTAGTAATCATACTTAAGCATATATGTATGAATAGGCGGTTATTAGCAGTGATCCTGAATACTCCTTACTTTCTACCTCCTACCTTATTGTGGCCATTCTCTGCCCACGGTTAGCCTAGCTGGGGTTGTTTGACCAGCTTTGGCTAAAGTCACTTCAAGAGTGGCCGAGTGCGACTCATCGAGTTCACGACTGCAGAGGTACAGCTCACAGGCTAACAGGAAGGTTCCATCTCTAGACCGATAATGGACCAGAGGCGTGATCCTCTCTCATTGGTTAAAACCCAGTCCCTTGTTTTACGCTGCTGAGAGTCTACGGTCTTTTCGTCATTAACCCAGTATTGAAGGAATGGCAAGGATTTTGTAGCTTAGTATAAAAAGTGATGGATGGTAACGCTTGCTTTCACAGAGTTCAGCTCTTACCTTCTGTGCCCTTCGTTTGTCTGCTCGTTGGTTTTGGTGGTAGATCCGACTGAAGTTAGACACGATCACAGGCACGGGTAGCGCGATGACCAAGACTCCGCTCAGTGAGCAGATAGACCCGAAAATCTTACCTGCGATGGTTTTTGGTACCATGTCGCCATACCTGCGTGAGAGGAAAAAGAATTGTCGTTAAGTCACACTTCTTCCTGGTACAATTAATTCTTCTTTTCTTGTTTGTTTTGCTTTAGGTCAAATGATACTTGGGAAATATCTCCATTTCTACTTCATGACTAAAACACGCACGGTGTCAAACTAATAAGTGGGAAATTCTGACCATAAACTTACAAAAGCTACCTTTCGACCTTGTAGAAAATGATAACATTTAGAAGGCCTCTCAGGTTAGAGCATATTTAAAGTCCGATGATGTCATGAAAGCCCTTCAATTTGCCTTTTATAACACATGGCATAGGCTTTCTTTTTTTAACGTTTATTTAATAGTCAATATTTCTGTGCTGGAATTTACAGTCTAGATAACACACTTTTCCACTTAATTTTCCAGCGGTGGATGGGGGATGAAATTTAAGCAGGAAAAGTAGGACATCACATCACATGGTTTTCATCATTCAGCCATTTGAAAAACAAGCTTTGCAGGATTCCCATTAACCTTCACTTGTGACAACTGATGGCCATTTCTCATGATAACCTTACCCAGTCTTCAGCTTGTGTATGAGCCGTTCACTGTTCTCAAAGACACTTTGTCCTTTGCTTTAGTGTTACTCACCCTCTTCCTCACTGGGCACTACCTTCTTGCCTTTTCTGGCTTCTTCCCCTTTATCTGATTTCTAAAACTTGGTGTAATTTATACCTCAGTTTTAAATATTCTTACCGACCTTGTCCTCGTGTTATTTCAATTCATCCCACATGTTAAGATTGGTCTGAGGTAGAGGATACCTTAATTTTTACTCAATAGCCCCACTGGATAACTTTTCCCACACAGGAGACTCCTACCCTCATAGTCTGGTCTTGTTATTTCTAAATCTGGATGAGCCCATGAAGCCTCAAACTAGACAGAATAGAACTCTATTGTTTCTCACTTCCTATGCCAGCTCTCAAGTCAGTTTTCATGGTTTGCCATCTATAGTTAAGCAAAACTTTCCCATCTGACCCCACTAGATTCTTGTTCCAATACGTATTGAAATACCTGTCCCTATTAGAGTCACATCTTATCTCCCAGTTACTCTTTCTGACTAAGACATTTAGAAGCCCACTTTAGGTCTCTTTGTTCTCCTTCTATTTGACCACCAAGCAATGGACAGAGGAACTTATCTACACTTTCCAGTCACCACACAACAATGCTTGGAATAGAACTGTGCTTTAAGCATAGATACCGGCCAGTTGGTACTTTATCTCAGCTTTCCAATGGAGTTGGAAACTAAAGCACAGTGAAACACATCCCCTTTGTCTCCAGATTGTGGTAATACAATGACTGCCTAGTTCCTGTCCACTTTATCCCAGCTGCTGCCACACTTGTTGCCCCGTGGACACACGGGCCATTTAGGGCTCTGCTTCTTGTGCAGCCCCAGGTCATTAGCAAGGTGGCAATTAAATATCTTCACGTCAAAAGCTCTTTCCCATCCACCTTGTCCACAGAATTCCTAGTCCATTCTCTAGTTATGTTTGTAACAACTTCCCCTTTGATAACTTTCATATTTCTTATCCACACATGATATAATATTTATGTTTTTAGTCTTGTCTGCAGTACTGGGGATTGAACCTAGGACATTTTCTATGCTAGTCAGGTGGTATCCTGCTGTGGAACTGTGTCTCCAGTCTGGTATTTCCTCTTTGCTTTTCATTCTTCATAAAATAAAGTTGACAGAATGGGAGCTGTTGGACTCTATGTCTTCCTAGCGTGAAGCAGGCCCTTACCGTGTATCAGACGAGAGCATACATTTTCTCTTATTAGAGGTCTACGTGCTTATTCCTGAGAAAGAATACTGTATTTTCAGGTATTTATTATCAAATGATCACCCTTATTAACATGGATCTTGTGAGAAGACATTTTGTCTCAATCTGTAGATAGGAATTGCAGAGAAACTGGCCCAGGAAAGGCCAATGACAGTGACAGATGGGATACTGACCCTAGAGCATTTGAGGACCCAGTGGGACTCTGTTCAATGCTTTGATTCTCCAGCTACTCACTCTTAGAGTTTGTGGGTGATCAGCAGTCCAGCTAACCCACCATAAATCAAATTTCTCCAACTGAATGTCCGTACTGCATTAATTATTGCCAACCATGTGATGTGACCACATATGGGGTTGTATAACAGGCGGTGGGGGTCATTAAAACGTAAGACTATATATGGTGTTGCATAAGTGGCTGTAGGATTCAGTAAAAACAAAATCCGAACATTGCAGTAGAAACACTGATTCGTAATCAAACTGGTAACAAGTTAGATGCATTTCTAGCAGCATTCGTTCATGTTGCATCAAATTACTTCGCTATCACCTTGGCTCCGTCTATACCCCACGGGCACTTTGCCTAGAACATTCAGCCTCACATGTCACAATCAGACATATTTAAATTCTGGTTACCAAAGACTTCAGTTTCAACCATGGTTGAAGTTTTATGTAAAGTCCCCGAATTCATTCATCTCCCTTACTTATTCAAGGCTCCGAATGGTACAATATAATTATTTTAGCAAAGAACTCAAGTGATTCTGTATATTTATTTTCTATAATTATGTATGCATATAAAACTGTATATACATATGCCTGTATCAACCACCTATCTGTCAATCTATTAATCTTACCATTTTTATGTTTTTGTAGGCTGGAAAGTGAGGGCAATTTTTATGCACATCATATTGTAAATAAACTTTTATCTACATCCACTTAATTTCACCATTTGACATTTTTACAAAGCTTAGAGATCACAAAAAGTCAAAAGTTTTTACATAGTTTTTGAACAATCCATTAGTAGACTCCTGGCTTTATTCAAATGGTTTTTTATTTTTCCTGCTTATCTGACCTGAAGAATAAATACTAATATTCACACAATAGATGCAAAACAGTGTAATGGGTAACATCCCCAGAAAAGTCATGGCTTACAAATCTATTTTCCAGGGCTACTGAGAGGGGAGACAGGAGCGATGTTTAAGAAAACAATCAGGCACCTGCACATAGAAGGGATTTTCATTCCAAAGGAAGAAAGTGCTGATATTAAAATGACTGCAGTGTTCAATCTCAACCTCACTTCTTTGCTTTTTCTGTGATGGAAAGTCACAAGTTTCTGGATGTGAGGAATAGAATGGCTGGGGCCCATATAGATGTAGTGAAGTTCAAAAGAGTCAAGTCTGCTGATGAATCCAGGGGCTGGGACTACTGTTCATCAACCACTAAACTCCTCAGAAGAAAACAACCTCATCCAGGCACAAATCAGTTCCTGGAGGCATATTTGAAAGATGTATTGTTTTCTTTAAAAGTTAGATGAAAGTATGTAATACTTTGGTGGAAGTCTCTCTCTCTCTCTCTCTCTCTCTCTCTCTCTCTCTCTCTCTCTGTCTGTGTGTGTGTGTGTGTGTGTGTGTGTGAGAGAGAGAGAGAGAGAGAGAGAGAGAGAATGAGAGAGAGAGACAGAGAGAGACAGAGAGACAGAGACAGAGACAGAGAGAGACAAAGAGAAATTTTGGTTTTGTATTTGAGGGTTTCTTTTCTTTTTCTCTTTTGGCTTGAGTACTAAACCAAGAGGTATAAGAAACAATTTTTTCTGACCCGGAAACTGGATTACTTATTAACTAATATTTCTATCCCTTAGGGTCTCAGGGGCTATGTTATTCATGGATTTTCCGCCATCAGCTTGCAATCTAGAAGGATCACAGTTTGATGGATAGTTTTTATAGTAGCTGCTATGTTTGCAAACAGCAAATGACTTTTTAAAGTGTTGCCATATAACACCTGCTTGGGGGACAGAACTTGTTTGCCAGAGGGGCCTTGGTATTAATTTCACAGTGGTAAGGTTGCTCTTTGACATTTTGAAATCAATGTTTTGCCTAAAAGCAGCAATGACTTTGTTCTTGCCTATTTTGCCCAAAGAGTCAATCATCCTTTCTTACATAGTTTGAGAACTTCACATACATCATTTCAAGAATTGTGTGGTATCTTTTGTTTCAGCCGAACTATGAGCTATTATTCTTTAGAAAGTATATTTTAGAATCTTTTTCTTGTTGTTTAGAAAACTAACACATTCAGCCTCTATTGCATGAAGGGGGAAACTAGAAGATTCTTTTCCGTAACTAGAGGTCTTTAGTGAAAGAAAACAGACTCAGAAAATCCATGAATAAAGTTCAGTGGCAGAGTGTGGATCCGCTATAGTGAACTGTTTGGAATACAGTTCTGCTTTTTCAGTTCATTTTCCCCTTTCCCTAGACCTTCTTGTTTGCTTTGAGGAGAATAAAATTCTCCCTCATGCTGGACAAACACTCTGTAACCGAGTCTGTGAGAGTTGAAAACAAAACGAAATGGAAACATTTAAACTGAAGATTCTCTTTCATAGCCTGAGGTCTTCTGGCTAAGTTACTATTATGGCTCAATAATATTTAAAACATTATTGTAACAGTTAAGGGAATCTCAATGTCATATATTATTGATACAGAGTCTGAATTCAATTGAACAAAAAGAAAGGCTGCCAAACCATCTATGTGATTTTACAACTGCATTAATACTAACTGCCCACTAGGGGGCAGAAAAGCCTAAACGAAAGTTTGGAACCAAACCAGGTCTTTTCTGGTCTTCTCAAGCTGAGATGCGGAGAAGTATTTCCAGTAAATTGCCTGCACAGATCCCTTATCTTTGCCTACATACGCTCAACATTTAGGATATATTTGGGCATCTTATTACTCTGGAAATAGTTGAACAGCACACACACACACACACACACACACACACACACACACACACACACACAAAATCCCACCATTTTCACACATTACCCAATTTCAAGGAGCTGCCAAAAAAATGCGAACTAATTCTGACAATATTTTGCTTCTTCTAAAACGATAAGTCATCTTCTACGGTGACGGTGTGAGCTATCACTAAAGCCCAATTTTAAAGAAGCTCTTTACTAGGACTCTGGAGTGCAAATGAGGGACTTTTAGAAATGGAGAAGGAAACACACAAGAGTTATGATGCAGCCCACGGGCTGAACATTCTCACCAAGAAAGCGTATTCTAATCAGGCGTACTGACTGGGTTTCATTGGCCTCTGGCTTTTAAACAAATTCTATTGTCTCCTGTTTTTCTACTTGAATTCCACATTTCGTATCACAAAAGGAAGGGTTTTTAAAGTTTATAAATGGAACAGACGATTGCGACGTCATTAATAAAATATTTATTGCCTGAATGAATGCCAACAGTAAAAAAGACATTAGTCTGAAGAACGTTTTATTTGTTTTCAAGTAGCTTTTCATTACTTTTTGACGTTATGACGGTAAATGTATCATTGATTATTGTGGGTCATACATTCATACATTCCCAGCTGTGGGACAATATAAGATATTTCCTTCTGCTTAGCCACCTCCTTTCTGTCTCAGGAGTACTCTTTACCCTCATCATCCCACTCTTTGGCAGACAACCTTAGTTTCTGTCACCAGAAAGAACGAGGTCATATTCTTTACTGTGATTCTAATTCCAACAGGGTTTCACAACCGGAGCCCTGGTTCTCCCTCAGCTGTTCACCCACATATCTGATATATTACAATCGGAACAGAACCTTTTCGTTACTTGAACATAATATTACTCCCATCACTAGAACACTGGGCGTGTCTAACCTTTTGATGCTATGTACAGCTTTATTATACGTAAACTCCATGTTCAAGAACTATGTGATTTAGTTATATAAAAACACCTCGAGGTTTTGAGTGAGCTTATAATTTTATGTTGATCTGAACTCATAGCTGTCCTTGGGCAAATGGAGATGCTGGTCTACAGGTTAGACCTTCCTATACAAGTATAACTCTGCAATTATGTTCTTTTTAGAACAAGTTTCTTAGCATTCTTATTGCACAAGTCTTTTGGAGAAACTACAATTCAAATGGACAGAGCCCAAATGTCAGCTCTGGTTTGAAGAAGATCTTAACCATTTATCTGGGGGTCCAGTAAGACTGCCGTTCTTTCTTTTTTATACCTTGCAACTAATGAAATATAACTCATTTAGAGGCTTGTGTATTTTTTTGCTAAACCATGAGGTCGAACAGGTCAAGGATCACGCCGTCAGAATCAAGTCAACTTTAGCACAGACCTTGTCCATCGTTGAGCAAATAGTTAGAGCGCAATAAATGTTTATTGCTCAAATAAATCTGTCAAGGTGATGTCTGATGGCAAATAGGAAACATGGAGACACCAAGGAGAGATACTTGTCTCCTGCTCGCTCTTTCTTTCTCATGCCCAGGACCAGACCAGCTCATTAACTTTTCCATTTCTCTCTGGCACCGTATGAAATGCCCACCTAACGTGGCTTAATGTTATCAAGGCATCTTGTTTCTTACACCCAGAGGAAGTGCTTGAAATCTAGTGGCTTTAAACAAGATGAAGGTGTAGTAATCCGACGTCTCCCCACTTCCTGAACACCTTTTACTGCCATTCTTATTGTCGTGAGACCATGGCCAGCATTTTGAAGTGGCTTCAAGTTATTTGGTCAATTCTGTGAGCTCAAATGCCCAGACATTGTCTGTTATCATAACCTCACAAGCCGTCCTGGGAAGGGGCTGATCTTAGACTGATCTAAGTCTGGGAGCACTAGCCATCTTCTGGAGAGAGCGTGGTACGGTGTTTACTTTGCCAAGCTGAGTCCACTCTCACTCTGGTTTTACCTGGGGAGTGCATTAGAGGAGAAGAGCTTGTCTTTCAACCAAATAGAATTATCCCAGCAAGCAGATCAAGGTTCCCGCAAATGCGGCATTTGGCTTTGGACTGACGGCAAACGGCTTCCAGAGGAGGTTCATTTGTGCGCTTCTATTCCAGGAAGTTTCGTGTGCAGTTCTGATGGACTGCTCTCACACAGCGGCTTGCAGGTACCGGCCGCTGTCGCTTCAGTCTTCTTTCCTCTACTGGATACCACCCAGCCTCTGCCCAGGGTTCCATCCTCTCACCCTTCCCTGGATGCTTTTCCTCGAGGTGCAAATGCTGATGGCTTTTTAAGTGATGCTTCATCACTGTTGACACCATGGAGGCAGGTGATTGGGAACGGTCCTTCCAGAGGCCCCTCAGACCCTCTGGATTGGATGGAGGAGGAAGTGGCCCTGAGATGTAGGCCTTTCTCACATTTCAGATGTCAGTCAGCCAAATTAAAAGCCAGCTGTGGAGCTGTTTGTTGGGAATGTTTCTTTCCTCTCTCTCTCTCTCTCTCTCTCTCTCTCTCTCTCTCTCTCTCTCTCTCTCTCTCTCTTTCTTTCTTTCCCTTACTTGACTTTGAATAGTCTGAAACCTATTAGCTACTAGAGGCCTCATGACACCTTCAAGTTGTGATTAAGTGTTTACCTATTTTATTTTCAACTGTGCTTTTCAAATTACTTATGGCTTATCCCGTAATGACCTAACGCATCTCTAATTTCTAATTATTCCCAGAAACTCCTGATAATTTTGCATATTGTCTGCTCTGTAAGTCTTACAGAACTGCCTGAGAGATGGGGAGGGGCAGAGATTTAACCGCTTTTTTGGCCACTGCAGTATCTGAGATGATAGTACAACTCCAAGACGTGTCCCTTGTGACAGCTCTGACAATACAACCCTAGGCTGTCACCTCCTCATCCACACCTTCTGTCCTGAGCTCCTTCTCTGAAGCGCAGATCTCCATCCATCATGGAGACCATTCTTACAAGTTATGCATCGAAGTTGAAGACCTGCTCTGTCTTCCTTATGTCCAAAGAGATCTATGAAGCTCTTGGTCTGGTTCCTGACTAGAAACATCCTTCCTGGTCAGAAGGAACACCCATTCAGAGCCTGCCCCACTTGTGGCCCATACATATACAGCCACCCAATTAGATAAGATGGATGAAGCAAAGAAGTGCAGGCTGACAGGAACCGGGTGTAGATCTCTCCTGAGAGACACAGCCAGAATACAGCAAATACAGAGGCGAATGCCAGCAACAAACCACTGAACTGAGAACAGGACCCCTGTTGAAGGAATCAGAGGAAGGTCTGGAAGAGCTTGAAAGGGCTCGAGACCCCATATGAACAACAATGCCAATCAACCAGAGCTTCAAGGGACTAAGCCACTACCTAAAGACTATACATGGACTGACCCTGGGCTCCAACCTCATAGGTAGCAATGAATAGCCTAGTAAGAGCACCAGTGGAAGGGGAAGCCCTTGGTCCTGCCAAGACTGAACCTGATTGTTGAGGGGAGGGTGGTAATGGGGGGAGGATGGGGAGGGGAAGCCCATATTGAAGGGGAGGGGTAGAAGTTAGGGGGATGTTGGCCTGGTAACCGGGAAGGGGAATAATCATCGAAATGTAAATAAGAAATACCCAAGTTAATAAAGATGGAAAAAAAAGAAACATCCTTACTGGTAAAAACGCATTTATTCTCTGTGTATGTGGAAGTCCAGGGGCAACTTGTGCGAGTTCACTCTCTCATTTAATCATGGTGATACTGGGGTATTGAACTCAAGTTATAAAGCTTAGGACAACTACTTTTTACCCTTTGAGTCCTCTTGCTGGAACCTCAGAAAATTAAAGATAAATAATAATAATGTTTCACATATTTTCATTGTTGAAGTACTAAAGAAGTAGAGACCATGTGCATGTGCATGCATGTGTGCCTGTGTGAGTGCATGTGTGTGTGTGTGTGTGTGTGTGTGTGTGTGTGTGTATGTTTCCAAGTTTGTGAACGCACATTACATGTCTGAAAGCTGGAAACTGACATTCATGTCTTCTTTGATCCTTTTCCTTATATTTTGAAGCATTTTTGTCATTTGAACCCAAAGCTCACTAACTCAGTATAGCTAGCTAGCATGTGTAAGGGAGCCCCTGCTTCTATCTCTTCTCATGTGAGGTATCCGTATAGATTCTAGGGGTTCCAATCTGGTCCTCATGCTTGCCTGGCAAGTGCTTTCCCAATGGGCCATTTCCCTAGACCCAAACTGTGATGTAGGTTCCCAAAGATAAGCGATATTTACAGTAAAATTCTACTGTTCAATTTGACTTGGGAAGTCTCTCTATCCTTAAAGAAACTTTATTTTTGATGAGAAACTAAAGGCTCATGTTTACATGAGAGTAAAGACTTTTTTGATCAGTGTGAAGCAGTTATCTCCTAAGATTAAATGAAGATATTATATACATTCAAGGTGTAGATTGCTTTGTCTCTTCTGAGGAGATTAAAGAATTGATTGAGCATTCTATTAACTATGAAAGATAGACACGGGGAGGCTATGAAATAACCTCTTCAAGCCTCTACTTGTGTAATTCGACTGTGTCAAAATATCTGTGAAAAGGCTCTAATGGCTGCCTTCTGATTGCATCTGGCTTAGAAAATTACCAACAAAACTCCGAACTAAAATCAAACAGCAAAGGGTCCAAGCTTAAATATAACTAACTAAAAAATATGTATAAAATAGCGCTTGCCTCAAGATCTATTTAAAGAAGAAAAAGGAACTATACTGCATGAAAATAAAACTGGAAATCAAACTTTAAAAAATTCTAGAGGAAATACTGTATTAGAAGCACAATCAATGGACAGATTCTCATACCCTCTTCTATGTTCATATCTCCATGTAGTTTTCTAGACATGAAATTCCTATACACACACTACCTTAAAAAATACAGTATGTGTTCAACTTCTAAGTAAAATACCTCTCAAGTGTTTACCAGTGACCGGGTTTCATGATGGAATTTTCATCACACAGCTATAATATTGAAGAGCAGATTGGCACATCAGCAATTATCAGCATCAAAAGGCCACCGTGAATAAGGGTTGGGGAGAGCGATGAGAGGCTTGGGGCTAAAGGTTTTTTTAATGGAATCAAGGCATGGCAAGAACTAGAGCCATAGAGGTCCCTGGGGTGCCACCTTTCAAGATGCAAAGCAGGAGCAGAGACACCAGCTTTGTCCCACAGCCTTCCACAACCCCTCTTCCATGCCTTTCCCAGCTAGAACAGCAGATGATAGCCAGCCTAGGCAAGCGCAGTCTTCTAGCATCTACATCACTGATGTAAGGACCAGGAAGCCAGAGCTCAGGGTGTTTTCTCCTACTCTGCCCCAACCAGCAGAGCTCACATGTCTGCTCAATTCGGGAGCCAAGAGTTTGGACCCAGATCCAAAGGCATTGGATAGTGTGTGTGTGTGTGTGTGTGTGTGTGTGTGTGTGTGTGTGTGTGTGTGTTTGTTATAATTTTAGTGTATTATGGACTATTTACTTCTTTAATTTTACAAAATACTTGAGAGTGTACAAGTAACTCTTGTACACAACACAAGTGGGAGGCAGGGCTGGCCTGAGTAGCTTGCTAGTTTCTGCTATAGACATTAAGGGAACGTCATATTTATTTTATTTTAAAAATATTTTTTGATAATTACACACAATGTCTTTTGATCATATCCGTATACATCCCAACTCTTACCTTTTAACTCCTCCAAGCTCTGCCCCAGTTCCCTATATAACCCCAACTTCACGTCCCTTTTAATTCAGTAAACCATCAACCTCAGTCTGTGCGATTTCCTTTTGGGTGTGAAGCCATCCACCGGGGTGTGGTCAACCAACCAGAAGCCACACCCTTAAAGAAAACTGACTGCCCCCCATCCCACTCCTAAGCCACCAAGTGTTCATTGTTCGTTAGAGAGAATGGGGGTTCATGATCCCCTTTCACAGCCTGTGCTAGGCTGCTGACTGGCTTGATCTCAGGGAGGTAACCACAGCCGCTGTGAGTTACAAGCACAGGGGTGGTTATACTGTTGGTTCTCCCAGCACTTCCTTTAAACCAGAGGTTCTCAACCTGTGGGTCTCGAACGCTCTAGGGCCCATATTAGGTAGCCTGCCTATCAGATATTTACGTCCCGATGCATAACTCTATGGAAGTTACAGATATGGAGTTTCGATTAGGTAATTTTGTGGTTGGGGGTCACCACAACATGAGGAACGAAGGTTGAAGGTTGAGCAGCACTGATTTACGTGAAGAATAGCTGTCAGAATTGGAGCGACAGCCGTGAGACAGAACTTCATTGGCAACAGCACCACACCACTGGCTTCTCACCCTGCATTATTGAGCAACTACAAACCAGTCAGCTTTCAGGCTTCCTAGTTTACAAACTCAGAAGGCTGATCCTTTTTGTTTTTTTAGGGCAGGCTCCAGGTTTCTACCCCGAGTGTGAGAACAAGGAATCAAAATATCCGCTTTGGTAGAATGCAAGCAAAAAAAAAAAAAAAAAACCAAAAAACAAAAAAAAAACCCCACAACAACAACACCCAGATGGGAAGCAATATTATAAAGATGTAAATTGGATCAGATGATTGTAAAAATGTTCTACTTGTGTGAAATGGGCACAATGTGTAATGAAAGCTGGTCTCGGGGGCTTCCAAGCGTCATGGTGACTCAGTGTTGGCAAGGGGCTCTTAATTAGAACAAATTGTTTCAGAACAGAACCACCAAGGATTCCATCAGTAATACATTAGAGGCCTATTTCAGAGGCAGGTGAATGCCTGTGAACCCAGTCGCCTTTGAAACGGAGCACAGCTCCACAATGAGCTCATTTTGCATCTCTCAGATGTAGAAGCCTTTTGTTCTTGTTGTTACGTTCGTTGTTAGTTTTTATTATAGCAATGAAAGGATATAGCTAAACACGCCAGAGACTGGCTGTTACTTATAAATTTAAGTTTAAAAATTATGCTTAAAGGAGACTATAAGATTGCCAATGAGGGTGATGGCCATAAAGTGAGAACATAGGATGTGATGTGTGCATTAAATTCAGAACAAGAAGGAACGCAGCGGATTCCATTATGGGTGTCATTAGTGTGAATAGCTAGAATATCCTCAAAGTCTGTTTGACAAGTAGATGCTTCTTCCACTATGGGGGCTTATGAAAGTACCTGTAAGTTGTAGGGTGACGCCTAGGAGGTTGTCGATACGCCACAAACTCAGGAAGAACCCTACGTGACCAATGGTGGCTGTGTTTCATTATGAGAAGATGCTCAAGTCTGAAACAACAGTGCATCCCTTCCCACTATTGTAAGTGGCTTTAGAAATACAACTGCATACAGAGAAGAACATAACCTAATGAACTACCACACACAGGAAGAAAAATATATCAACTGATAGACGCTAAAACCAAACACCCTTCTTAAATATATTTTTCTCCCCTCTCCTTTTCCTTTCTCTATCACTTCTCTAATAATATGTCTGGTTCTTATAATCAGCTGAATATTTTGATCCTGATAATAGATTGAGCACTTGACTCTTCTGTTTACCCCTAAAGCTCTCCCACTCCGAAACAGGAGTTAGAACAAGAAACAAATAATTGAACTACCATTATCTCAGGCCTCTAAATATCAGTATCTGTCGTTTCTTAACTTCTACCTTCAGGACGCCCAAGGCTATTGCTTGCCAGCCTCGCTCTATCCGATCTCACTTCTACAGGGAACAATTGTTAATTAAACCATTTACACCTCTGATATTTACCCCGAAGGCTGATGCTCCATGGCTGGCTTTTTTCCCAGGCTTCCCCACATCATTTTTCCTCTCCTCAATTGGTTCTCAATTATTGCTTTTTAAGAGACGTGTCCTGGTGTGATGTCTATTTCTACTATTTTAGAAAGCAAGTAGAGGAATGAAGGGTTTGTTTGATCACATACTCCTATGTCACACTCTGTCCCTAAGGAAGTCAGGGTGGGACCTCAAGGCAGGAATCAGAGGCAGGAACTGAAGCAGAAGCCATGGAGAGAAAGCTGCCTACCGGTTCACTCTCCGTAGCTTGTTCAATCAGGCGTTGGACCCAGAATCAATTACCCAGAAGTGGCATTGTCCAAAGTAATAATGCCCCCCCCCCATATCAATCATTTCTCAAGAAGACAACATACAGGCCAACCTGGAATTTCTCAATTGAGGCCCTAACTTCCCAGATGATGCTAGTTTGTGTTGACAAAACAAAACAACAAAGAACATAAACCAAACCAAGAAAACAAAATAACATCCCTCCCCCCCCCTCAAATACTAACTAGCACAAGTGCAAACACCAGCATTTAATCCTCCCTGGCAAATTCATTTAGAACACTCCAAAGAGGGCAGGATGGCACACTGGTTAGTCTTCACAGGACCATTTCTCTCACAAGTATTCAATTTTATTGTTGTAGCATAAAACCCTATAGGATTTCCTGGTTGTCAACTTGATACACCTATAATGAACTACAATCCAGAAATGGAGGACACACCTGTCATCCAGATCTTGAGGCTGATCTGGATCTTGACATGGAGATCTTGAGGCATAGCGACCATGAAAAGCATAGGTCCAGGCAAGGTAGCACACACTTTTAATCCTAGGCAACGGAGGTGAGCCAACCTCTAAGTTCAAGGTCAGCCTGGGGCAAAGCGAGTTCCAGTTCCAGGCGTGGTGGTACTCACCTTTAATCTGGGCCTTCTAGGAGGACTTGACCTCTCTCACTAAAACATTACCTCAGCTCTGTTAAATGTAGCTTTTCAAAGCCTTTCTGCTCCTTGAGTTTTGGCTCTCAGGAAATGCACACCCAGGGAAAGAAGAAAGGCTATCTATCCAGTGCACCTGTTCCTTCCCTTCTTCTCTTTCTTCTTCCTCTACCATCACCAGACTCCTCTGCCTTCAGGTTACAGGAGATGCCGCGGGCCGCCATGGGCTCTCTACTTTGTAGTTTGCCATTGGTGCAGGAGGTGGGCCCAAGTGGTACTGTGCCCCTAACTCTGTGTTAAGTAACAGGAAGGCACATTCACAACAAGCTCGGTGTTCTTAGTGTCCCCTAGTAGATGACTAGGAAACACGAGGAACGATTAAGGAAACGCAGTCACTGAAAAACAGAAATGATTGCAGGAGTCCCTAGGAGTTGCTCGGTCATGGGAAATGCCATGAAGAGTTACCAAGACTTGAACTGAAATTAGACCAATAGAATTGAGGATTTTAGGCAGTAAATAGGAGGGCGCTGTTGTGGAGAGGCTTCCCGGTAACTTCTAGCTCCTAGCAACAGCAGGGTCGCAGGAGGAAGAAGCCGAGGAAGGCATGTGATGCTTCTGGGATACCTCCCTTTCAGCGACTTGTCTCAAACACCTTCTTACATTACGGAAAGTCCGTGGTTAGAGACTCCTTCTTCCCAGGAACACTTGTCTTCGATAAAATCCCATTATTCCCCGGAGTGGCAGCACACGAAGCTCTGAACTCACAAGTGCATCTCCTGGGGGAAGGCAGGCAGTTAAGAACAAGACGATGGAGAAATCAGTTGAATACAAAGGTAGGAAGGGGGGCTGGAGAGGAAGGTAGGGCACAGAAACCCAGATTTTTGCTTCTTAAAAGTTTCAGCCAGGATTGGCTGTGCCCAGAGAAAGCTTTTTGTCCCCCTTCCGTGGGCTGACTTTTAAAAAGGCATTTGTTTGTCTAGCAAGAGCGAAGGGAGCCAGCCATTGTGCCTTGGAGACCCTGTATTGATCCTCACTGAGGAACTTCTAAATAGAACTTGACTACAACACAATACAGGATTAATTCTCCTTCCGCATCAGCCCACACAGGGCATGTCAATAGGCATTGATGGAGCGTCTCTCTGTGTGGGGACAGGGGACCTCATGAACAAATTAGTGTGATGAAGTCAAAAGAAAGACATTTTCAGTTTTGCTTTTGTTTTATTTTTTATTCTATGAAATGTAACCCGAGAAAAGCAGTGTTATCTGACTTCCTGACATTGTTCATAACTACTTATGATTAATATGGCAAATAAATAATTACTTTATGTTTTAAAGGTAAGAAGATGTGAACACAGTTTTCCTTCCTCTTTTAAAATCTCTTTTTTTATTAAAATGTCTCACAGATTATAGGAGGCTTGGAATAAGCGTGTAGCATGATAAACCATTGGTAGCCCGAACCTGAGATCCTCCGGGATGGAACTGTGTTTAGGGTTGTTGGTAAGGCGGGGAGAATTTATGAAGAGTTTCTTACTTTGTCCTTTATCGTAGTGGTTATCAGTGAATTCCATGTTTAAAAAAAAAAAGAGACACGAAATGAATGTTTTCTTAATTTGATTGATTAGAGATGGATATAAATCTGAACTCCTTCCTTTCTAATTAGTGATATGGGTCAAAAAAGCATTTGGAAGGTGTTCAAGAGAATGGAGGCTACACCTAGACCATTACATGCTGGCCTTCCACGTGAAATTGGAGGAACAGTCTGCGACTTGACATATAGCCGTGGCCGGATCTGGACTTGTGCTGGCGCCAGTGTAAGAGGTATGGCACGATGCTTCTCATGATAGTTACAACGTGCTCTTTCAGATTCCCTTTCAATTTTCAATTTAAAACAAACCCTGAACAGAAGTAACCTTGCCGGCCGTAATTCATTTACAAAGTCCATTTTCCAATAAAAATGGGCATGTGGTATAATATGAAAATGAAGGGAGAGAATGTCTCAATCCTGAAGGACAGCAATGACTGCTACAGTTGGACTCCTTATTCCAATCTTCTATTTCATTATTCCACTGTTCTGCCAGATACAGTCTGCAATGCGTGAGGCAGCAGGAAAAATAAAAACAGAGGCATGGTGCCTGGGCATTGCTGAATTCTCAAGGCGCAAGTTCCCCACAATGCTGGAAACGAGTTGTCTCTGAGCTATTTCTAAGCTTGTGTCGTTTGAAGTGTAGTGGTCAAATTGTAGGTATGAAGTGCAATGGGTTGTGTAATCCAGTTTTGTTTTACTCACATAATCAGATAAAAACAGTAATTTATTTTCTTTGTCAAAACTCCCTTATCATCTAAAGGAAGCTTTATCTAATCAACTTTAGCTGGTAAATTAAAATCTGTACGATTAGTGCCCTTCCAAGAGAAGCACGCAGGAAAGAAAGTACTGTTTAGGAAGAAAATAAGTTGTAGTTATTAAGGGAGACTGAAGGATCCAGAATTATTTGGTGAGGGTTTCACTTCCTTGTATTAGTTGTGTGTTCGTTATTATTAGAGATGGGATAATAACTAAATATTATAGAGGATAGACCCAACCACTATGAGCAAAAGTTTCTTTTACTCATTATGTTTCAAACACATTGTTTCAAAGAGGAAAATGCTGATCAGAAAGCCGCCATCAACGCCGAGTTTGTTTATATTTACTACGTCTGAATTTCCCATATTCCCGAAAGAATAAAGTCAAACCAGGACAAGAACAATATGGCACCACAATCCCTACCATCCGAAGTTCTTACTTTCACATGTAAGACTGGGCGTATCCCATAGTTGGGACAGTTGCAGCAAACTTAATGAAAACAAGGCCATGTGCAACTTCATCTTGATTCAGGAAAACTGGATGCAACAGAACTTCAGAATAACATAAAAAAACATGATTATTTGAGGATGGACTGTATGTGGCAGCCTGTGGCCCTGTTCATATCTCTCTCATGGTAGATTTGCCTAGAACTGTCAACTGCATATAACATGCTCCGAATAAACTCTGACTTTACTGACTGCGCAATGCTAAGCGGTTGTACCCTTGCTTACCATTTTATAGCTGATGACATTTTAATTGAAGCCACTTAAGAGTTACTTTGGCTTGGCAGTACGTGAAGCCAGAAGCCAGAGGACCATCGGTCCTGCTCAGTTCTCTTTCCCTCCCTCTAGTCATGTGACATCTCCAATATCATGACTTTTCTTAGACTGTTTTCTTCCCTTTAAGATGTGGGGGTGAGGCTATCCACCCTTTGCCTCCTCATTGGTGATTAAGATGACTACTCCAACCTGTCTTATTTAGGAAGTCTATGCTCTTGTAGATCACTTACAACAGGTTGAATTTTATCCCTTCTTTGCAAAACAATAAGCAATATTATTGGGCACTATGATAGAAACCTTATAGGTAGAAAGCATATTTATAAAAGATTCCTAGCCCCACATAGGCATAATAAAATTGCCCCTATTTTACAGAAAGGGAAAAGAATTTTAGAGAAGCTAAGTTGTTACAGGGACAAAAACAAGAGTGATGAGAGGGGCTAAGTGGGCATGACCTCACCTTCTTAAAGGGGTCCGTCTGTAGTCTTTGGATCCTGTTGTCAATAGGGTCATGCACGCAGATATTATACATTCTTATTAAGTGCTGAGTAAAAGACTTGAACCAGGCATGTTGGATTTTGTAGTTATAGCCAATCTTTCAAGAGGGTAATAGACAGAATCTGTATCTGTTCAGAAAATCTAGGCTGACCTTCATTTCAGAGACCTATAGCTGATTTTTGAACTTCCAACCTCAGATAAATCTATTTGTTTTACTTCCTTTCTATTATAATATCAAATGTAACTTACTATCTTAGGTGAAAGTGTTTTTCGCTTTTCATTACAGGCTTTTGCTTGTTTTCTTTATCTAATATTACTTTGTAATGTAAGAAGAATACGAATGCATAAAATAAGTTACACAGCATTTTAGAAGTTTAAAAATTCAAAGAAAGTTCACAAAAGCTGTAAAGAATGACATAATACAAATAAAAATTAAACCTCAAATTCCAGAAGGAATAGATTCCTACCTTGGTGATTTTAATTTTTTTTTGAGATTTTTAAAATTTATTTTTATTTCATGTGTATGACATTTGCCTAAGTTTATGTGTGTGCACTGTGTGCAGTGACAAAGGGGACTAGGCAAGGCTGTCACATATCTCCTGGGACTGGAGTTACAGAGTGTTGTAAGCTACTATGTGGGTGTTGGGAACTGAACCCCAGACTCTGAAAAATTAGCTAGTGGCCTTAGCCATTTCTCCAGCCCTACTGTGTCCTTTAGGTGCGTGTTGATGGAATTAGAATAATACACTTGGGACGAGTCTGGTAACATCTTTTCACCTTTTAAATTGAGAGAAAGGACTTGAGTCATGAACCATCTGGTGTGGAGACATGAATATTCACTCTAGTTCTTCAAAGATTATTCTTCGTTAAGCTCATTTACTGTCCCCTTTAGCTTGAGGACGTTGATGCATTCGTCTGTTTACTTGCCTTATTTCGTCTGGAATGTAATCAAATCTAACTATAATTCTAGCTGTAAATACAGATATTGGGGTACTTTCATATTATAATATCCACAAATGAGGTGTGAACTGATTTTGCTCTGATAATGAATTCTAACAAAACAAAACAAACCAGCGAAAAAACCCCCAAACTCCAACCTATTACTGAAACATTCTATGAGCTAGATAGAAACATATCTGCTATGACACATAAAAGATATTTAAAGGTTTTTTTTTTTTTACCAAAAATAAAAAGACTTTACATAAAATTCTCAATGTCAAGAAAAGCTATTTTTGCACTTGATCTTATCACAGGTAGCCCTTAGGTCCTTTTTCCTGACTTTCTATGGTCTATTTGGTTCTGGTTATTTTCAGAAGAGAAGATGATTTCTTTTAACGTGGGACTCCTTAATTGTGGAAAATGACATTTTCACAGCTTTTAAGCCCTGCAGTGTTTTAAGAATCTTAGTTAAGACGATGCAAGCCACTGCAAAGGAGATGCTGCATTCTCCTCTTTGCATATACTGGCCTCATCAAATAAATGATACACAGCAGACATGATGTGGCCATAAACCAAGAGATCTTAATATGCACTGCGTTGTAAGGGTGGATATGTAGAGCTGATAAAGTCTTTGGTCAAACACTCATATCAGTGTCTTTGATTTAAGGACACCCTCAAACAACCAGCAGCTCCACCTTTTCATTTCCAATTTAACCGCTTGTGTACATAGCAGACGAGTGGAAAAATAGTAGAACACCCAATCCCAGATATTTTGATTGTATATATCAGACAATTCTTATTGTAGCACAGCTTAAGAGAATATAGTTTTGCATTTTATATCTTCAAATAAGTCATGGCAGATATTTGAAAAATATGTGTGAACCTGTGTAGAAAAAAAAATAAATGGGTGCATGAAAACGCAACAAAACTGACTATTTGTAAATTAAAGACGGCAAGAGAGAGGACAGAAAGCCTAACAACTCTAGTTTGGTAAAAATCTACAATACGGTTATTCCTGTATCCTTGGCTTTAATGAGCTAATTAGGAATAGAGTCATGGAAAGATTCAGGATTCTGCCAACCCTGGGTGAACGTAAATCTGGTGTTGCCATTTTCTGAGTGTGTGAGCTACTCAGCCTTAACGAGGATAAGTCTTAGCATCTCTCAAACAGACATCAAAACATGCTTCATTTTCTTGGTGGAATCTATGTACCAATCTTTGAAATGGATCCTTAGGCAATGACAACCCTGAGCTGTGATAGGTAAGAAGACACATTTGCTCTTCAGGGTTTATTAGAACGCCAGCCCTTGGAACTGGGAACATATCAGGAAAAACTCCAGGGAAAAGCAAAGTCAACCAACAAACAAAGGATTTACAACCTTTCTGAATAACCTTCCCTTCCTCCAAAGAGGCCGAGGACACATCTTCCTGGCCCATACATTTACTATTGCATTAGTACAGAATTCAACCTTCAAACGATTTCAATAATGAAACAAGGGATAAAATATAGCTGCTGTAAATTATCTGCTCCCTGCTCAGATTTGAATATTTAATAGCTCAGTCAATGGAAAGGCAATTAAAAATGCCTGCAAATAAAAATAATCTCTCATTCCTGGTGTGCCAACGTGTGTTCTTGTCTCATTTACCATTACGACAGGAATCTGAAGAGACTTGAAGGCTATTTGTCATCCTTTGTTTTCCTCACAGTATGGCGAACTCCGGTATCTTTAACTTAATACAGTATGTTTCTTTACTGTGGGAGTTTGGTGTAGAATCACCAAGTTCAAAGGAGTAACCTGCAGGAGACTAAGTAGACGTGTCTGGCTTCATGGGAATGATGTGTGTTGCATAGGCTCATGGGAGCTCTGTGCTTATTCTGATACTGACTTGGAATGCTTAGTAAGCTTTATCTTTCAGCTTGTTCTTTGCAAATCCTGCGTGCTAGCAGAACGGGAGAAGGAACCAAACACATTCTCTGCTGCTCATTTGTACTCATGGCATCCTATTTGCCAAGACATCTTTGTGACTCAGTGTAGCCAGTTTGTCATTAAGCATGATGGTGATATATGTCTGCTTCATCAGAGGGGTCAGAGAAGACTATAGCTCTAAAGACGGTTTTTTTTGCTTTAAATTGAAATTATTTGTTCATGTGATATATTGTAATTATGGTTTACCATCCCCTAACTCCTCCCAGATCCTCCCCAGCCATCCAACTTCTTGTCTTCTTTGTCTTTCTTTAGTAAACAGACTATACCACTCCTGGCCATATTCCCAAAAGATGCTCCAACATATAACAAAGACACATGCTCCACTATCTTCATAGCAGCCTTATTTATAATAGCCAGAAGCTGGAAAGAACCCAGATGCCCTTCAACAGAGGAATGGATACAGAAAATGTGGTACATTTATACATTGGAGTACTACTCAGCTATTAAAAACAAAGACCTCGGGTTGGGGATTTAGCTCAGTGGTAGAGCGCTTGCCTAGGAAGCGCAAGGCCCTGGGTTCAGTCCCCAGCTCCGAAAAAAAGAACCAAAAAAAAAAAAACAAAAACAAAAACAAAGACCTCATGACATCATTAGGCAAATGGATGGAACTAGAAAATATCATTCTGGGTGAGGTAAACTAGTCACAAAAGAACACACATGATATGTACTCACTGCTTTGTGGATATTAGGAAAAAAGCTCTGAAAACCCATGATACAACTTACAGACGATATGAAGGCCAAGAAGGAAGACTAAAGTGTGGGTGCTTCAGTCCTACTTAGAGGGGGAAAATAATCACAAGAAGTTGAAGGTGGGAGGTACTTGGGAAGAAGAGAGAAGGGGCAGAGGAAAAGGGGGGGCAGGATTAGGTGCGGGAGGAGACCGTCGAGATGTGCAGAGGGTCAGGAAATTGAACAGAGGTATATAGCAATAAAGATGGGGAACTAGTGATAGCCACCATTAAGTCCTAGATGCCAGAAAAGCAAGAGGCTACTAGGATCTGACTGGGATGACGTTAGCTGAAATACTCCACAAAGGGGAGAGAGAACCTGTAGAGGCCTATATAGAGGTTAGGTACAGCCCTGGGTTGAGGGATGGGGCCACCCACCCTTCATAAAATTTTAACTCAGAATTGTCTAAAGGAAATACAAAGAGTAGAGTAGAGATTGAAGGAAAGGCCATCCAGAGACTGCCCCACCTTAGGGATACATTCCATATGCAGTCACCAAACCCAGTCACTATTGCTGATGCCAAGAAGTGCTTACTGACAGGAGCCTGATATGGGTGTCTCCTGAGGGGCTCTGCCAGAGCCTTACTGATACAGATGTGGATGCTTGCATCTAACCATCAGACTGAGCAGGGAACCCCAATGAAGGAGTTAGGGGAAGGATAGAAAGAGCTGAAGGAGTTTGCAACCCCATAGAAAGAACAACAGTATCAACCAACCAGACCCCTCAGAGCTCCTGGGGACTAAACCAACTAAAGAATATACATGGAGGGACCCATGGCTCCAGCTGCATTTGTAGCAGAGGATGGCCTTGTCTGGCATTAATGGGAGGGGAAGCCCTGAGTTCTGATTAGGCTCAACCCCTCAGTGTAGAGCAATGTCATGGCAGGAAGGGGTGGGTGAATGGGTAGGGGAACACCCTCATAGAAGAAGTGGGAGGGGAATGGGATGGAAGTTTATGGATGGGAAACTGGGAAAGGGGATAACATTTGAAATCTAGGTTTAAAAAAATCCAATAAATAAAGAAAAAAAAAACAAGATTGGAACCAAATCAAAAGAAAGGATGATATTGATTGTAAGAACCCAAAATAACCAAAGAACCTGTTCTACACTCTTCCTCAGTTCTGTTACTTCCCATATCAGCCATCCACACAGAAACAAAAGAGAAAACCAGGCAAGCCTCAGTTGTTTGCTTTTTCAACTCCCCCTTTGTTCATGTGCTCATCTACAAGACAGAGAAGGCTCCTATGATGCATAATGAAGAGTGTCGTAGCAGCATCTGAGTGTAGATGAGATACAAACATTATATACTAGTTGTCCAGTGTGAGCTGTGTAATTCGGCAGATAATCTTCTCATTCACAGATGTAAAGGTAGCAAAGATGAATGGCCAAATTGATGGTCATGATTTGAGGTTTAGTTTATTTCTTAAATATCTTATGCTACCAATATAAAATGACAGGTTAAAGGAAAATAGAAGAAAGGTGGAAGAATTGTGTAGATAACTTCTATGAAATTTCCCTGCTCTTGATACTTTATGAATAACACATCACTCACACCAGTCCCACTTATCTATCTCCTCATTTCCTTCTACCTGCCCTCTGCCCTTACAGCCTCCCCATCGAAAGAAAAAAAAATCTTGTTGTGGAAGCTGAAGTCATAGTGTGTGCCCTACAGTATACCCTTTTGTCCTAACATTTTTACTTGCAAATTTTCATTGCAAATGAGTCATTGGTCTGGTTTGAAGTCTCTGGCATCTGCTATGATATCAATACTGGATCCTCACCAGGACTCTATTCAGATACCCCATTGCCCTGTGTCATGGAGATCCTGCAGTTTTGAATCTGCATTCCAGTTCATAGATAAAATAGATGTTGAGGTGAGCCAACTCCAATCCCTGGATCTGGGCTAGGGTGTAACTGAGTTCGTCAGCTTGACAGCTTTCCTGCACCCATAGCACTGGGGTCAGCTTCCCCTGATAGGACACTCAGTGCAGAAGTTGGCAAAGGGTGGGGTCAGCTGCTAGTTCTCATGACCTCGGGGGCTGCTCACCTGCTCCCACACCACATTCAAGCCATCTCTCCTGTGGTGTTGAGATGAGGTGCAGGTCCAGATCTCTCAAGTGCTGCAGCATGTGAGGGGTGGAACCAGCTCTATGTAGTCCTTAGGTATCAGTATGGGTCCCAAGTGGTAGCCCAGACCAGAGACATCCACATGGTGTTTGGTGGTAACAAGGGCCACAGGCATTGACAAGGACCCCTACCACTGTGTAGCCACAGAGCAGTTCAGAGCCCTCAGCAGCAGCACAGGCTGGGACTTCACCATGGCCTGAGATGGCAGAGCAGGTCTACTCCTCTCTACCCTTCTCTTCACAGTGTTCTGCTTCTCTTTCTCTCCCATTATCAGATATTTATACATTGTAGTGGCTCGTGAAGTAGTTGTGACCTCTTGGTGTCCTGTGCCCAACTGCACCATAAGGCCAAGGTCAGAACCTCAGATTTTAAATTAGTGATGGGTCTCGGCAGTTAAATGTTCTACCTAGCATGGAGTGGGCAACACAGTGGGTGATTCCAAGAAGGGAATGCATGGAGAGTTAGATTTAAATGATAATTTATCACTCAATCACATACTGAGTTAATCTCTCTGAACCTTAATTTTTCATCATTTCCTTACTTAATCAATCTGTTGGCCATTGGGAATACAGTGTATAGTGAAGGACAAGACAGACCTTCATACAGAAGGGAAGACAGAAACTAAGCCAATCAACAAAAACCCACAAAGATAAACATCATGGTGCATGCTATCGAGAAAGATTAAGGTGCTTTCAAAAAGAGATCTGGGGATATTTCTAAGACCCAATTCAGTTTTCGTAGTGAAATTCTTACACCAAGACATTGAAGATGGGAAAGGGTAACTGGAAAGTGAGCAAGGAAGGAAAGATATCTCAAAAGGTGTTTGACAAGCCACCTGTGAGGTGGTGATTATATGGGACATGTTTGGTCAGGGTCAGCCACAGGGACAGTGAGTGGAAGATGGCTTGCATCCTGATGTGACAGCAGGATGAATCACAGTCTAATCCTCATTAATCAATTTGTAAAATGTCCATTATCAATATGGTCAGTCACTTACTGGTATTTACTTGACCTATTGGACATAATGCAATTCTTATGTATGAATTCTCTGTCCTTGAATAGTTCTTTCTCATGTATGTGTATCAGTTTCTCCAGGAAGTCTGTAATTCATGGTCATTTGACTCAACTATATTCATGCCTACCCTTGGGCACAATAGCATTTCAAGTAAAGAAAGCTGGTGAAAGTGTTTCTTTCTAATGTTTCATTTTATTTGCTACTGGTTTTAATGACTACTGCAAAAGGGAAAATGTCTCTGTCTCTCTCTTTCTGTCTCTGTCCCTGTCTCTCTAATTTCCTTTCCTTCCTCTCTTGGAATGAATATCCATCGCAAGCCTCCTATATCTGAAACAAATCCTGGGCTCATCCTGAACTTCCATTTTCTGAGGGTAGCATAGCAACCTTCTGCTGAAGTAGACAGAGGCTCCCAGGAACTACTCCCAAGTGCACATGACCTGTAGGAACTCTTGGAAGGGGTGAAGCTGGTTATTGCTAGTCCCTTCACTACCTTGTCTGTACTTCTCTTGCAGCCTCATTTCATCCCCACTGAGAGATCTCAAGCCACTTCTCAGGAACAATGTTCCTCTACTTCAGCCTGGCATCTCATCCCTCAGTGCATCCTGGGTACATGACCTGCCACAGCTTCTCAGTTACTCTAACAAGAATGGGCACCAAAATATTTCCACGCACGTGCTTCCCTTTTTTAATTTCTTAATTTTATTGTTACAGTGGCAAAATATTCAGACAAAAGCCACTTGGGTGAAAGAGTTTATTCAAGCTTCATATTCAAGGCACAGTCCTTTTTGGTAGAGGGTGGGAAGCCAAGGCTAAAAGCAGCTGTTTATATCTAACCTTCAGTCAAGATGGAAAGTGAACAAAGAAAACTGGAGCTTAGTTCCTCTTCTCCATGTATACAGTCCAGGACCCCTTATCTAGGGAATGGTCCCTCCCGCAATTAAGATGGGTCTTCCCACATCTATTTACATAATCAGTAACTCCACACATGCATTCATAAAGAGCCGTTGCCCATGTGATTCTGGTTTCTTTCAGTTTGATATCTATGATATTACTAAAGTAAAATATTGTAGTAACTGTAGTCTCCCCCCATTTCTCTTTCAAATTTAACTCCCCTTCTTTCTGGTATTGTTGTTGGGAAGAATTTTGTGACTGGGTTAAAGAGATGAGCTAGGCCTATGGTTGGTTTGAGTTTACAGGGCTACATTTAAATTCTTGTGACTGTACGTGCCGTGGTACAGAAATTATTTCCAGGATTTCATATATTACCTATTATCTGCTCTTCCAGTTTTTCTGTTCTTGAGACAAAGAGGGACTGTGATTTTGACACACACACACACACACACACACACACACACACACACACACACACACACACGCACTCATACCCCCTACCTTAATTACCTCGTTTTGGAATGGAAAGTTTGCCAAATATTCAGACTAGGCTGAGCTAGGCCATGGATAATTTGTCTGGGTATCTATTACGTAAACTAGCAAGAAAAAGATTCAGTTGTAATTGATGACAAATTGAAAGAGAAGTTCACTCCTGCCAGGGGCAGAATTGATGGTAAAGTACTCTACATAGTAGGATATGTATTTTATAGAAGTCACAAAGTAGAATTGATAAAAATTCTTTTCCTTTTAGAAAATGAACTGCAATAGTGCTGTGGGCACTGAAACGCTGCTCTACACATTGTAGCTGTTAGTTAAATGCGAACACACTTTGGTCAAATGTGCTGTAGAGCAACACGAATTTGTCTTTCTCTTCTTGCTGTAAAATATTCACAATGTGAATATTGTCGCTATCTATAAAGAATCAAGCTTACAGCACAGAATGGAGGAAAGTATTATAGGTGTATGTCAATCAATTTATAGAAACATTATTTTAGGGATGTCTTGGCATTTCTGTCATTTTCAAACGGTTTTGGTTTTGCTTTTTTGAAATAGGCTTTGCTATGCCACCCATCACTATTCTGGAACTTGTGATGTAGACCAGGTTGACCTAACTGTACGAAGATTTTCCTTTTTTTCATGAAAGGTATACTGAAAACGTGTGTTCATAATTGTCGCCGATGTGTTCAGATGTAGACATCCAGTGTGTAGTGTGGCAGCGTTAAAGGATGTGATCTCGGCAGTATGAGCAGGAGATCACGAGATCTCCTCCTCTGTGAGGCTGCAATGGGAAAAGCTCCAAGCAGCATTCAGCCGGCTGGTTGTCCCCACTGCCACGCTGAGACCCTTTAATATAGTTCCTCGTGTTATGGTGATACACAACCAAGAAGTAATTTCCTTTGTGACTTCACAACTATAATTTTGCTATTGTTACGAACTGCAATATAAACATTTCTCAAGATAGAGGTTGGCTAAAGCGGTTGTGACCCACAGGTTGACAACCGCTGTTCCAGAGGGTGCAGCTATAACCAGACAATAGAAAGAAAAGACGCATTAATCTCCTTGTCCCTGGAGCTCAGTGAGAGAAAGAATCTCTGTTGTTTATAAGTTTCTCAGACTGTGGCATTCTGTGATAGTAACAGCACACATTGGGACCATTGCAACGGCTTTATTTTTTGTCTTACTGCGGGCTCTCAGCATCACGTGACCTTCAGACCCACGACGGTTGGAAGAATCTGTGGTTAAAACTCTGTCCATTGTACCATCAGGACACAGCATGCGTGGTTCAAATAAGCAAATTTCTTTCTTTTTTTCTTTTTTTTTTTCGGAGCTGGGAACCGAACCCAGGGCCTTGCGCTTGCTAGGCAAGCGCTCTACCACTGAGCTAAATCCCCAATCTCAATAAGCAAATTTCATATGGCATTGTATAACAGGTCTGTGTTTGGGTTCATGTGACTATATGCATTTTTATATCACTGCTTAACAGTAATGAGGAGTTTTGAGGAGCTTTCTGTCTATGGCACCTAGAAAAGACAGACCACCACCCAGATCCATTACCCTTCTAGATACATGTGTATTTCATTGAAAGACTCTGGAAAAAAATAACTATGATTAATTGAATGCCATCCAAATTATTGAACACCTACACTGTTTTTAATCTCCACAGTATCTCCCAGCAGATGGCTATTATCGACACTTTAGAAAAGAGAGGATATCCTTGGAGAAGGTGAAACGGCTGGAATGAGAGCCGGATTGGAACTGAGCTGACTCTACGCTGTAGTCTCTGTTTACTGTGCTGCCCTTCAGGGTGTGAAGGCCAAGGAACTACGTTCTACCTACAGAACTTGATGTGGTGTTAAGCCCTGGACTGTTGAATATGGGAACAGGAAGAAGCCATGCTGTCAAATTCAGTCTCTCACTTCTACATTGAGATCAGGGAGGTCTTCGGAAAATTGTAGTTCAGGTTTACAGAATAAACCCTGGCTTTGAGTGGCAGTGGGCAAGAATCCAGGTGGCAGCATGGTACTGCTGCTGCTGCTGCTGGGTACATATGATATGCTGCTTGTATATATGTATATCTAGATGTATGTATCACATCTTTGAAACCACATCCTTATTTCAAAAGAGGATGCTACTAGGCAATATAAAATCAAAATGTATATATTGCTTTAAAATGTATTTTAAATTTATCCCTTGTTTTAGTCGTTGTTAATGATTTGCCAATTGAATAATTTAAAAGTATAAAAGTAGAAAACACTTGCTATCATTTGTGCAACACCACCTGAACTTTACGTAAACTATTTCCACCTCATTTATAACGTAGCACGATCCTTACAGAACCAGTGGAAGGGAGATCAGTTAAGTGCTTTCCACAAGCTCACCTGAATCGTAAGGGTGGATAGAAGTTGTTTAACCCAGACCATGTGATCTTCAATTACAAGTGCTCAGCAGTATTATTTATTAGTTATTTGACGGTTTGGGTACTCTCTTCAACTTTCCTCTCTTATCTCCCTTTTGTACTTCATCAATTTCTTCATTCTTCCTATCTGTCCAATCCCCTCTTCATGGCATGTGACTGTGCGTGCTTGTGTGTGCGCATGTGTCTTGTGATTTATTTACTTTAATCAGGGACGTGTGTTGACTACTGAATTGAGACTGCCTGGTGGGGTCGCCAATAGGTACAGAGTTGAAAGAAATCAATCTTCTTTTCCATGAAGCTATACAAAGGAAAAAAGGTCAGTGGTGTGGGGTACTGGTCCCTAAGTACCAAGCCATGCTTGGCTATTGGCGGACTCTTTCTTGTGCGAACCTAGTGCAGTCTACATTTATTGAGTGAGTTCATGATTACAATGGCTGTGGATTGCCCAGAAGACATTTTAAAAAACAACTTTGCAGGAGTTTAACAAACATAGGATCAAAATGTGTGTATTCAGGCCTGAGTTGTATTATACTTTTGCTATTAAGTATTCTTTACACTATCTATAAAATGATTATTCTTTCCATTGAAATTACCCATCTTTTCAATACCCTTTAAACATTCTTTGATAAGAAACCTTGGTGCATAAACACTCAGGGGTTGTGGATGTTTTTTTCATTGAACAAGAATAGCCTTTGAAGAGAAAACTGTTACAAGAAAAACATCTCAGCTGGTCAGAGCTTTAAGATTAAAGAGTTGTTTCGGCATTTTAAACTGAAGTTCAAGGATTTATAAGATTTACTTAAGCCTATAAAAATATCCTGGTAGTATCCTGAATAGTGTATCACCCGAAAATAAACCAGAATTTATTATTCTAATAATAATATTATTCTAATATTTTAGAGATGTCTCTCTTTTTTAAATCGCTCTCTTGCTACAGTGCGGTTGATTACACCGAAATTGATTTTTGTTCTTCTTGAATAAACAGATACGGGATGTGAAAGGCAAAATTCTTCACTTCGACTTTCTTCCCTCAAGATTCTATTAGAAGGAAAGTGGGCAGAACTGGTAGTGTCTGACCAACAGCCATGATTATGCGAGACAAAAATGATCACAAATGCAGCCGTGTGGCTAGCGTACAGTAGACACTCGGTGAGGCTTAACCACAGTTGCCTTTATTACTGACCACAGGAACTGCCGAGGCAAGCACCTGTAATGTGGATGAAAAGGAACATAGCAATATTTTATCAAATGTCTCCCAAGACGTTGGAGGCTTAAAGGCTAGTTAGTGGAGAAATAAAGCAAGTGCAAGCTGGGCTAGGGCTCTAATCTGGCTTCGCGCCAGTCATGGCAGGGCCCCTGTCAGTGGCTGACCTGCCGCTGTGAAATTGCTGACTCTGCAGTCCAGCCAGAGCCACCTGCAATATATCAGTATGTTTGTTCCTGTAAGCGCTGCAGACTTCTAACAGACATCCAATTTCTCACCCAGGGAACGCTTTCTTTCTTTTCTTCTTGAGCTTGGGCCTCCCTATTTAGATTGCCGTGCTGTGGGATCGCCAATCTCACGGCTACCATAGATGAGCAGGCCGGAATAATTTTATTTCACTGTAGTTACTATCTAAGAGGAGAAATTGGGAAACCGAACAAGCTACCCCCGTAGACACGTAATTCCAATTCTCTCGAATAGAAAGAGTGAAAAATAAACTCAATATCCTTGTAATTATTCTCATTGAGGGTTCATATTCTTTGGAAGGCAGTTTGCCAGAGTCCCACATGGCACCATCTGGAGGATGATGGGTAAATGCTAAATGGTGACTCCTGTCCCGAAAGGGAAGAATGGATGAGGAGTGATCTTGAGTAACTAACCCTCAAGCAAAGCTGTTGGTGAAAGTTAGGCCCAGGTGTGATCTGGTGAAATCATAGTGAGTTGGTAACAGAAGATCCACCTTGTGACAGTCCCAGGAAAAGGAGATTATAGTTCAAATGCTTTCCCACAGTGCCATCTTAGCTCTCCAATCACTGGGCTTCTTAGGATATCTAGATCGCGCAGTCCACGGCCGAGACTGCTTTCTTAGTGTATGCCTTGGAATTGTGTAACTCGTGTGGGATGATGAGTGATTAGTAAGGCAAATTAATTCAACTTTTGAGACCACAGATAGAAGATAGAGAGTCCAGTAGACTCTGAGCTGTGTCACCTAGTGTCTCCTTCCTGCTTAGAAGTCTTCATGTCTTCATTGCAGACAGAATCATGTGACAGAAATTGTTACTTAGTTCTTTATCTAGCTGATATATTGTATACATTGTGTATACATACATAGATACACATATATACTTATGACTATCTTGGAATCCATGTAAGCATATACATATATTCAAACATGCACAATAAGTTTATAGTCACCCCTTAAGTACATAACTGTTAATATTTGTCTCAGCATTGTAGTAATTTAAACATATTATTTGAGTCATGTATGACTCTATGATTATGTCTTTGACAGTGAAGCATGTGCAGAAACATGCAGAAACATTAAAGAAAACTCCTGAGAACTTTTCTAGAGAAAGAAAGAAAATTAATTTTGCTTTCTCTTTCGGCAACCCACTGCACAAAGGGGACAATTGTAATTTTCAGTGGATGTCTCTGCCTGTGAGGATTAAGGTCACAGCATGGGAGATGAGAAAGTCATGAATTCTGAACACCCCAGAGCAGTTGCGTCAGACTTCTAATTCCTTTATGTAAAAATCAAACACGGTTTTAGGAAATATCTCATGACCCAGCAAAAAGTAGCTGTCTTGAATTCAGGGCACTTCTGCCTCATGCTCTCCAATGCTGGGCTTAGAAGTTATGTATCGCCACGCCTTTGTTCACATATGCTTCTCTCTTATTTAAGTCCCACGGTGAAAACTGTTTATGCGTAGCATAATATATTTTACAGAAATATTTGAAACGGTATACTTATTAGGATTACCTTCTTTTCCTGATTCTTTAGAATGCCATGTACGCTCAAAAAAAATTATTGAGAAATATAAATCTTCACTGTCCAAACACAGGTTGCTTTACACATACCGAGAGAATAAATACATTTCAATATTTGTTTTCTCTGTGAAGAACCTTGCCAGGACGAATAAAATTTTGATTTTAACATTAACCTCATCAATTTTCCTCCCCTCCCCCAGTTCAGAAAAAGTACTCAATGTTGGTATGTTAAGAGTAGCCATGATATTTTAGTCACAATTTATGTGATGGTTATGCCATTTTATCTAAGCAGGATATTTACTTCTAATAGTAAAAAAATTAAACGATGGTCATGTATGACGGTCACAAGAATAGGGCTTTGGAAAATGAACACATTATCACTCACTTGGATAATGTCTCATATATGGTTTCCCTTCTTCTGACACACTTGCAGTAAACACAGATGACAAAAATCTCCATTTAAAAATCCCCATAAACATTCTCCTCACTATGGGGTGTTCCAACTACTTTATGGTTCTACATATATCCTTTTCTTCCTAGATATACCCCGAGGAAGAGTCATCTCAGCCCTTACATCTTTAGTTCCATGAGGATTTTATGATTCATCTTCTTGACACCAACCTACGGCCTCTCCCACTATTTCTAGCACTATTTTCAATGGCTTCTTAAATCCCAGGCTTCATGAACACTCTTGATTCCTCTAACTGTTTATGTCCTCATTCTTTCATATCTCTCTCTTGCTTTTTTGTCATAATTAGCTCTGGTCTGAGTTAATATCTTCTCTCAATGTTACAAGTATATCAGTTTCTTTTGTATGTGATGTGTTTCCCGATGACCTGAATTCTTGCAGCCTATTTTGTCAAATTTGCTGACTTTCATTAACATGGTATCATTTCTAAGCATATTCCATTCAGTCAAACTGTGGTCTCTTCCAAAATTCATCTCTCTTCGGGGCATGGCATCAGTCTTTTCCTTTTCTAACTCAGTTTAGCTTGGGAGAGCCATCAATCCTTCTTGATTCCTAAGTCCTACTTTGATCTTGGCTTTTCCCTTCTTTTGTGTTTTTTGCTCTTTGTCCCAGTAAAATCAGTTCACATGGATAATATTTTTACTACACACTTTCTTCATTGACTAATTCTTGAAAGCGTCCCACTCTATGTTAGTTCATTTTGAGAACTTTGACTCCATGTCCCTAGGAGCTACTATGGAGACTCATACAAACAAGAAACTCAAGAAACACTTTGCATGAATATTTCCTAACCCATTGTAAAGACAGTGTCAGTTTGGACATGTTCAACTCTTTTATCCCATTTTTTCATCTGTTAGACTTTAATCAGGTCCTAGCTAGACCTATTTTTATAATTCAATTTTCTATCATCATTGAAATACATTCTTTACATGAAAATAAATACCTAAGGGCATAGACTTTTTTAGAAGAATTATATTTTCTTATTTTCCCATTTTGGAACCCATTTTTTCCTGATGATATTTGGAAAGCATATGTTATCCAATATGAAATAGCTTTTATAGCTTTTATAGTATAATTGTGATTAGAGAGCTGGCCCACCTTTCAGTATGGAACTAGGTTTTACTATAAAGTGTATTTGAATACAGATTCATCCCTGTAGCAGTACTTACTCTCTGTTTCATGGATGGATGACTCCGTTTACTACTTCAAGATCACACAGTATAGACTAGTCATGGCCATCACAAACAGTTGACATTTGACTGAGAACATAAATTCTGCCTGGCACTGTCTCTTACGCTTGTATATGTATTTTCTGATTTAGCCACCGTAAGAGATTTGCAAGCCTGTCATCATCATTATCATCTTTATTGATTTGAACAAAATGGGGAAACTGAGCCACACCATGGAAGGAAACTGTACAGCATTCAGTGGAGCACTTACTCCGGCCCATCTGTTTGATTCCAACATGTATGCTTTTGAGTAACTACTATAGCTGCTTTGTGATGTACAAAAGGATCCCTAACATTTTAGCCAGGGTGAAGTCATGAGAATTGCATTAAATTCTAAAAAGTTTTTAATTTCTTTCTTTATTTCTTCCTTGACCAGGTTATCATTGAGTAGAGCATTGTTCAGTTTCACGTATATGTGGGCATTCTTCCTTATTGTTATTGAAGACCAGCTTTAGGCCGTGGTGGTCGATAGCACGATGGGATTATTTCTATCTTTCTGTATCTGTTGAGGCCTGTTTTGACCAATTATATGGTCAATTTTGGAGAAAGTACCATGAGGAGCTGAGAAGAAGGTATATCCTTTTGCTTTAGGGTAGAGCGTTCTATAAATATCCGTTAAGTCCATTTGGCTCATGACTTCTCTTAGTCTGTCACGTCTCTGTTTAATTTCTGTTTCCATGATCTGTCCATTGATGAGTGGGGTGTTGAAATCTCCTACTATTATTGTGTGAGGTGCAATGTGTGTTTTGAGCTTTAGTAAGGTTTCTTTTATGTATGTAGGTGCCCTTGTATTTGGGGCATAGATATTTAGGATTGAGAGTTCATCTTGGTGGATTTTTCCTTTGATGAATATAAAGTGTCCTTCCTTATCTTTTTTGATGACTTTTAGTTGAAATTGATTTTATTTGATATTAGAATGGCTACTCAGCTTGCTTCTTCAGACCATTTGCTTGGAAAGTTGTTTCCCAGCCTTTCACTCTGAGGTAGTGTCTGTCTTTGTCTCTGAGGTGTGTTTCTGTAGGCAGCAGAATGCATGGTCCTCGTTGCGTATCCAGTTTGTTAATCTATGTCTTTTTATTGGGGAGTTGAGGCCATTGATGGTGAGAGATATTAAGGAATAGTGATTATTGCTTCCGGTTGTATTCATATTTGGATGTGAGGTTATGTTTGTGTGCTTTTCTTCTCTTTGTTTTGTTGCCAAGACGATTAGTTTCTTGCTTCTTTTCCCTGATTTTTCCCTTTGTCTGTTCCTCAATTAGAAGTCATTCTTTGGGAATAAAGATGTGTACTAATGCCATATCTCTTTTCCAGCCAGACGGATAAAAGTTGTGTGGCACTTTATGAAATTCGTAGGCAAATGGTTGGAACTGGAATCTATCATCCTGAGTGAGCTAACCCAATCACAGAAAGACATACATGGTATGTACTCATTGATAAGTGGCTATTAGCCCAAATGCTTGAATTACCCTAGATGCCTAGAACAAATGAAACTCAAGACGGATGATCAAAATGTGAATGCAGATCGCTCATGAGAGACACAGCCAGAATACAGCAAATACAGAGGCGTATGCCAGCAGGAAACCACTGAACTGAGAACAGGACCCCTGTTGAAGGAATCAGAGAAAGAACTGGAAGAGCTTGAAGGAGCTCGAGACCCCATATGTACAGCAATGCCAACCAACCAGAGCTTCCAGGGACTAAGCCACTACCCAAAGACTATACATGGACTGACCCTGGACTCTGACCTCGAGGTTGCAATGAATATCCTAAGTAAGAGCACCAGTGGAAGGGGAAGCCCTGGGTCCTGCTAAGACTGAACCCCTAGTGAACTAGACTGTTGGGAGAGGGCAGCAATGGGGGAGGGTTGGGAGGGGAACACCCATAAGGAAGGGGAGGGGGAGGGGATGTTTGCCCGGAAACCAGGAAAGGGAATAACATTGAAATGTATATAAGAAATACTCAAGTTAATAATAAAAAAAAAATAAATAATCAATTCTCATATTTTAAAAAAAGCAAACATAGCGATTCATAGAAATTAATCTGTGGCCACAACTGTGAAAATAATAAAGTAACTAACCCTCAAGCAAAGCTGTTGGTGAAAGTTAGGCCCAGGTGTGATCTGGTGAAATCATAGTGAGTTGGTAACAGAAGATCCACCTTGTGACAGTCCCAGGAAAAGGAGATTATAGTTCAAATGCTTTCCCACAGTGCCATCTTAGCTCTCCAATCACTGGGCTTTAGGATATCTAGATGTCAGCAGATCCACGGCCGAGACTGCTTTCTTAGTGTATGCCTTGGAATTGTGTAACTCGTGTGGGATGATGAGCGATTAGTAAGGCAAATTAATTCAACTTTTGAGACCACAGATAGAAGATAGAGAGTCCAGTAGACTCTGAGCTGTGTCACCTAGTGTCTCCTTCCTGCTTAGAAGTCTTCATGTCTTCATTGCAGACAGAATCATGTGACAGAAATTGTTACTTAGTTCTTTATCTAGCTGATATATTGTATACATTGTGTATACATACATAGATACACATATATACTTATGAAAATGAAGGTACAACATACCCAAACTTATGGGACACAATGAAAGCTGTGCTAAGAGGAAAACTCATAGCGCTGAGTGCCTGCAGAAAAGAAACAGGAAAGAGCATATGTCAGCAGCTTGACAGCAGACCTAAAAGCTCTAGAACAAAAAGAAGCAAATACACCCAGGAGGAGTAGAAGGCAGGAAATAATCAAACTCAGAGCTGAAATCAACCAAATAGAAACAAAAAGGACCATAGAAAGAATCAACAGAACCAAAAGTTGGTTCTTTGAGAAAATCAACAAGATAGATAAACCCCTAGCCAGACTAACGAGAGGACAGAGAGTGTGTCCAAATTAACAAAATCAGAAATGAAAAGGGAGACATAACTACAGATTCAGAGGAAATTCAAAAATCATCAGATCTTACTATAAAAGCCTATATTCAACAAAACTTGAAAATCTACAGGAAATGGACAATTTCTAGACAGATACCAGGTACCGAAGTTAAATCAGGAACAGATAAACCAGTTAAACAACCCCATAACTCCTAAGGAAATAGAAGAAGTCATTAAAGGTCTCCCCAACCAAAAAAGAGCCCAGGTCCAGACGGGTTTAGTGCAGAATTCTATCAGACCTTCATAGAAGACCTCATACCAATATTATCCAAACTATTCCACAAAATTGAAACAGATGGAGCACTACCAATTCCTTCTATGAAACCACAATTACTTTATACCTAAACCACACAAAGACCCAACAAAGAAAGAGAACTTCAGACCAATTTCCTTATGAACATTGACGCATAAAAAATACTCAACAAAATTCTGGCAAACCGAATCCAAGAACACATCAAAACAATCATCCACCATGATCAAGTAGGCTTCATCCCAGGCATGCAGGGATGGTTTAATATACGGAAAACCATCAACGTGATCCATTAGATAAACAAACTGAAAGAACAAAACCACATGATCATTTCATTAGATGCTGAGAAAGCATTTGACAAAATTCAACACCCCTTCATGATAAAAGTCCTGGAAAGAATAGGAATACAAGGCCCATACCTAAACATAGTAAAAGCCATATACAGCAAACCAGTTGCTAACATTAAACTAAATGGAGAGAAACTTGAAGCAATCCCACTAAAATCAGGGACTAGACAAGGCTGCCCACTCTCTCCCTACTTATTCAATATAGTTCTTGAAGTTCTAGCCAGAGCAATCAGACAACAAAAGGAGATCAAGGGGATACAGATCGGAAAAGAAGAAGTCAAAATATCACTATTTGCAGATGATATGATAGTATATTTAAGTGATGCCAAAAGTTCCACCAGAGAACTACTAAAGCTGATAAACAACTTCAGCAAAGTGGCTGGGTATAAAATTAACTCAAATAAATCAGTAGCCTTCCTCTACACAAAAGAGAAACAAGCCGAGAAAGAAATTAGGGAAACGACACCCTTCATAATAGACCCAAATAATATAAAATACCTCGGTGTGACTTTAATCAAGCAAGTAAAAAAATCTGTACAATAAGAACTTCAAGACACTGAAGAAGAAATTGAAGAAGACCTCAGAAGGTGGAAAGATCTCCCATGCTCATGGATTGGCAGGATTAATATAGTAAAAATGGCCATTTTACCAAAAGCGATCTACAGATTCAATGCAATCCCCATCAAAATACCAATCCAATTCTTCAAAGAGTTAGACAGAACAATTTGCAAATTCATCTGGAATAACAAAAAACCCAGGATAGCTAAAACTATCCTCAACAAAAAAAGGACTTCAGGGGAATCACTATCCCTGAACTCAAGCAGTATTACAGAGCAATAGTGATAAAAACTGCATGGTATTGGTACAGAGACAGACAGATAGACCAATGGAACAGAATTGAAGACCAGAAATGAACCCACACACCTATGGGCAATTGATTTTTGAAAAAGGAGCCAAAACCATACAATGGAAAAAAGAAAGCATTTTCAGCAAATGGTGCTGGCTCAACTGGAGGTCAACATGTAGAAGAATGCAGATCGATCCATGCTTATCACCCTGTACAAAGCTTAAGTCCAAGTGGATCAAGGACCTCCACATCAAACCAGACACACTCAAACTAATAGAAGAAAAACTAGGGAAGCATCTGGAACACATGGGCACTGGAAAAAAATTTCCTGAACAAAACACCAATGGCTTATGCTCTAAGATCAAGAATCGACAAATGGGATCTCATAAAACTACAAAGCTTCTGTAAGGCAAAGGACACTGTGGTTAGGACAAAACGGCAACAAACAGATTGGGAAAAGATCTTTACCAATCCTACAACAGATAGAGGGCTTATATCCAAAAATATACAAAGAACTGAAGAAGTTAGACAGCAAGGAGACAAATAACCCAATTAAAAATGGGGTTCAGAGCTAAACAAAGAATTCACAGCTGAGGAATGCCGAATGGCTGAGAAACACCTAAAGAAATGTTCAACATCTTTAGTCATCAGGGAAATGCAAATCAAAACAACCCTGAGATTTCACCTCACACCAGTGAGAATGGCTAAGATCAAAAACTCAGGTGACAGCAAATGCTGGCGAGGATGTGGAGAAAGGGGAACACTCCTCCATTGTTGGTGGGGTTGCAGACTGCTACAACCATTCTGGAAATCAGTCTGGAGGTTCCTCAGAAAATTGACATTGAACTGCCTGGAGGATCCAGCTATACCCTCCTGGGCATATACCCAAAAGATGCCCCAACATATAAAAAAGACACGTGCTCCACTATGTTCATGCAGCCTTATTTATAATAGCCAGAAGCTGAAAGAACCCAGATGCCCTTCAACAGAGGAATGGATACAGAAAATGTGGTACATCTACACAATGGAATATTACTCAGCTATCAAAACAATGACTTTGTGAAATTGTGAGGCAAATGGTTGAACTGGAAACTATCATCCTGAGTGGAGCTAACCTAATCACAGAAAGACATACATGGTATGTACTCATTGATAAGTGGCTATTAGCCCAAATGCTTGAGTTACACTAGATGCCTAGAACAAATGAAACTCAAGACGGATGATCAAAATGTGAGTGCAGATCGCTCATGAGAGACACAGCCAGAATACAGCAAATACAGAGGCGTATGCCAGCAGGAAACCACTGAACTGAGAACGGGACCCTGTTGAAGGAATCAGAGAAAGAACTGGAAGAGCTTGAAGGAGCTCGAGACCCCATATGTACAGCAATGCCAACCAACCAGAGCTTCCAGGGACAAGCCACTACCCAAAGACTATATGGACTGACCCTGGACTCTGACCTTGTAGGTTGCAATGAATATCCTAGTAAGAGCACCAGTGGAAGGGGAAGCCCTGGGTCCTGCTAAGACTGAACCCCTAGTGAACTAGACTGTTGGGGAGAGGGCAGCAATGGGGGGAGGGTTGGGAGGGTAACACCCATAAGGAAGGGGAGGGGGAGGGGATGTTTGCCCGAAACCGGAAAGGGAATAACATTCAAATGTATATAAGAAATACTCAAGTTAATAATAAAAAAAAAAAAATAAATAATCAATTCTCATATTTTAAAAAAAAGCAAACATAGCGATTCATAGAAATTAATCTGTGGCCACAACTGTGAAAATAATAAAGGCTCTCCATTGTTTTCTATAACACTCAGTAATTGTATTTGAGAACAGTTAATAAATGACAGTAAATATACTTATTCCACCCCAGACCTCAATGACTATATTTCAGGGTTAGTGGCAGGCTCTCCACACTTTAGCCATAAGCCATAACCTCATTAATTGTTATTTTCCCCATTATTTTGATGGTTGCTCAGATTTCCATTCCTTTGCAGTTTTCCCACTGGGGTAGGATTGTTGATTTTTCCTTGTCTGCTCTTCATACATTTCACATTTTTATGAAACCTCTCTAAAGGATAATGTGTGTTTCACCACATGCATGGATCTCATATTAAAGCATACTGCCAAAAATTTATGCTCTGCCGAAGCTGTTAGATCCTGTTTAGCATACTAAACTAGGGACTCCTACTTATGAGGCATTTTTCAAATATCCTCAAGCTCTACATTAGATTCTAAAACAAATAATTATAATGAAAGTTTCCTCTCATGCCCAGATAAATCTAGAAGGGAATTCTTTTACCCACCTAGACAGAAGAAAACATTAACTTTTAAGAGATTGGCATTCAAGAAATCAACGCTGGAAAAATGTTTAGTTAAGTAATTCAAAAAATTATCAGCCACAGTTCAGAAAGGTATCCACTGATTACTCTCCCCCATAGTAATCACATTCAAAAGGAGAAAAGGCATAAATACTATCTGTAATTAGAATGCAGTCTCACTCACTAAACAGTGCTTAGGGAACACTGATCTCCTCAACCATCTTCTTTGATGAAAGAAGATAACACTTTCACTAATTCGGCAACACAAAATCTGAGCAAAATATGATAATCTTGGGAGTTAAAAAGGGGTCGTGTCATTATTTACAAATAAGCATAACTCTAGCTTCTACAATGGGAAGTCAATTACATTTGCTGATAATGTATGTTTATTTTACTTACTGATCAAGCCAATCATTTAAACAGTATGTCCTGTCCATATGATTTTGCAACATGGCCAGTTACAATATGGAAAAATGATCTAAGGTGTTGGTATATGTTTTTGTCAAAGGAGTCGTAGGTAGAGACGGCTTGGGGAAGTTCTTGCTGCAGTGTGAAGACCTGGGTTTCAACCCCATAATTTAGTCACACGTAAGCTCAGTGCTAGCAAGGTGGAGACAGGCAGATTCTTGAGACTTTTTGGATGGTCAGACATGGTACTTGGTGAGTTTTAGGTCAGACATTTTACCACCGAAATGAAGGTAAACAGCTCCCACAGAAGGACATCCAAGGCCGTTAACCTTTGCCTTCCCCTGTGTATACATAAAAAGGAATGTGCCTCAACCCAGTCCCCACTCCTCAGAATACAATCTGGTTCCCAGAGTCATTTCAGTCTCCTAATTATCAATTGAAATTGCTAATTAAACTTCATTTCACACTCATAATAAAATTCTAATTTATCAGCTTTCCCCACCTAATTTTTTTCTCTGTTGAAAAAAATCCAGTATTTTAAGGTAGCAAAATGGCTTTTCATGTATTCACTACAAACAAAGGCGATAACCTAGACAGAGAATAACATCATCTTGAATTAACCATAAAAAATAAAACCAGCTATTTAAAATAAATTATGTTGGAGTTAGGTAGCTGCACATGGTAGAAACATGACTCCGGATAATGACATCGCTGGCTGGCTGCTTTGTTCCGTGCTCCTAGAGAAATGGTTTCTATTGAGACAATTGAATACAAGGATTGATGAGACACGGGACTTTTGTCTGAGGAGCAGTTGACTCTGACTTATTTTGGCATTTCATTTTACACCTCTTTTGGAATCAGCTTATGGAAGTGCAGTCAACAACTTCAGTCTTCAAACCACGCAGAGCACTTAGCCATTGAGAGGACTGAGGTATTCTGCTTCGTTTCAGATCATCATGGGCTTTGTGTAAAGGAGATGATCAAGGTCTCTAGGGGCAGATGGAAGGGAAGTAGAAGGCTGTGTGCATACGTAATGCACTTGAAATTTGTATTTCTGCTGCCACCCTCCTCGCCACCACCACCTCCATCATCACCATTAATCTCACTATGTGCATTAAACTCACACACACGTGCTTGCCATTTTCTTGGGTATTCACTAGGTCTTTCACGTCATATACCTAACGTGAGAAACCTCAGAGGTTCTTTAGCATAGCAAACACAAAACATTAAATTTAGACTATGTCCCACTACAAAATTCCCTTCTTACAACTTAGGAGAATCATAGATTTTTTTTCCCCCGTAAATGTAGGTTTTTTAAAATATTAAGGTCTGACCGCACACACGTTCACATATATGTATAGATACACATTTTGAATTGGTTTACATTTTTCTCGATCATCGTAAAACAATAATTGTATTTCATTCTGCTTCCAGCATCACGATTTATTCAACAGCAGGATACGAACTATAAGTCCCCGAAGAACCTGGAGACTCTTTTTTGACAAGCAAGGATCCAGTTGTCAATCAATGTATATCAAGTGTAGTGTGTGTGTGTGTGTGTGTGTGTGTGTGTGTGTGGTGTAGGGGAGGCGTTACCAAATGTGCTATAGTGCTTCGGTGGAAGGGAATCAAATTCAGGCTTTACTTTGAAGATAAAGTACAATTTGCATACCAGTTCGAAAGAGTATCTTAAATTTAGAGAAATGGAATACAACATGTGTTGGTTTTCTTAACTGCACAGGGAGTGGGTGCAGGAATGCTTTTAGTCTTGGTCATATGCAAAAGTCACATAGCTTCTGTGTATGCTAAATGCCAAGGTTTAGTTTTATAGTAGCTATTTAACCAGTAAATAGCAGGGCGACGCATATCTGAGCACTTTCGGTATCATCGTCAGAAGTATTGTCTATATGAAAGTATTGCTGAAATATAATTTATCTATATTTTGTATTTTTTTTATAATAGGACACCCTGCAATATTACTTTTGGAAAAGTATCTATATAGTTCCATTGGAATAGAGAGGCATTTAAATTGGGCTTGCCATTCTGTAAATATTCATAAGAGGCAGAAGGAGGGAGGAAACTGGGGAGGGGAATGGAGGGGTGGGGCAGCACAGGAGAGATGGCTATGAAAATGAATGGAAATCTGCAACTGATGGGGTGATGGCATGAGGGGACATCTTCAGGATGAGACAGAGTCTGGGATAAGGGAGGCACCCAAGAATCAATGGTGGTGACTTTAGCTGTGACTCATAGCGTTGGGGATATGGAACCCAAAGAGGCCACCTCTTATAGACAGGCAGGAATCCCAGTGGAGCGATAAAGACACTAACCCACCCACAGCACGTTCAACCCCGAATTTATCCTGTCTCCAAGTAACATAGGCCTGGGGCGGGAACAGTGACTAAAGGAATGGTCAACCAATAACCATCCCATGGGCAAGCACCAATCCCTAACGCTATTACTGATGCTCCGTTATGCTTGCAGACAGAAGCATGTTGTCCTCTGAGAGGCTCCACCCAGCAGCTGATTCAGACAGATACAGACACCCACAGCCAAACAGTGGGTGGAGCTTGGGGACTCTGATGGAAGAGTGGGAGGAAGGATTGCAGGCCCTGAAGGAGTTAGGAACTTCACAGGAAAACAGTCAACTAACCTGGACCCTTGGGGCTCTCAGAGACTGAACGATCATAGAACATACACGGGCTGGACCTAGGCCTCCCCGCTCATATGCAACAGATGTGCGGCTTGGTCATCATGTGGGTCCCAAACAACTGGCACAGGGGCTATCCCAAAGTGAGATGTTCTATTAGTTAGGCTGCCTTTGTCTGGACTCAGAGGGAGAGGAAGTGCGTCATCTAGCAGAGACTTGAGGTGCTAGGGTGGAGGGCTACCCAGGGGGAGTTCATCTGCTTGGAGGAGAAAGGGAAGGAGCATGGGGGAATCTCCAAGTTATACTTTTTTTATTTATGACTTTTGCCTAATACTTAAACAGGTGAGAAATCGTCTATTCTATAAGCACATATCGGGGCTTTATAAAGATTGCCTATACTTAGAGACATGTGCAGAACATGATAACTGCTTACTAAGCAGAACATTCAGTTGAGGTGGGCACACCCATTAAAGTACGTGATCAGGAAACTGGGCAGTTTTCAAAGTTTTGGGGCTCTGGAGTTTTTGAGCTGCATTCGAGCTGCTAAGAGTTGATTTTACTCCAGTATTTCAAGGTGGATATGAAAGGTAATTGTCATTTTGGGGGACAGGATCATACGTAGAGTTCACACCGTTCTAAAACCATGTCGTCAAGGCTTGCTTCGAAATCTTGCCTTCTCATATGATTAGAGGAGTGCATTGACACACCTGTCTCGTGTTCCCCCTCGTGTTTGCACAGACACATCTCTGCTTCTCCCTTCTGGCATTCCGCTGCTGTCTGACTGCTCTTTATTGCCTCACTGTAGGGTTCTACTGCCTTAGTACAGTAGGAATTAAAGGGACAATTCTCTCGCCACTTGACATCCCTATGACTCTGACCCCCTGAATCTGTGTCCTCTTCTGGAAAACAGTGCTTTTTTTTTATTTCTGTAAAACAATCAGTTTTTGGCTTCTGTTAATTGACATATCACGTAGGAAATGGCCAACACAGAGTTTGGTCAGTAGTAGCAATATATTGGAAACAAATTGGCTTCTTTCCTTTGTCCTCTGCTCCACTTTGTCTCTCTTTTTGATTCCTCGTTTTAATTGATTATCATTTAGAAACACCAAAAACAAAAACAAAAACATTTTAATTTGCAAGGAACTGTGCTTGGGATCAAGGATAAAATAGTACCTTACAGGGAATGAATGACTTCTGTCTTCAATAGCTTACAGTCAAATGCTCCATACAAACATTCATCAAATTGAAAAATAGATGGGTATTAAAATTCTTACTGCTAAGCATGCCTGAGAAGCACATGGTGTTGGAAGGGTGAATGACAGGAGGGTTAATAACACCCCTTTCCATTAGCACAAGCAGAAACATAAACCACACTGCAGGAAATGAATGGAAATGTTTATGTTTATGTACTGGTGGATTGAGCCTGAAAATATATTGAACGTTGGTACTTTGGTGTTCTGAGATTCTTAGTCATGAAATTGAGTTAAGAGATGTTAGAGTCTTACATATTTCTACTTTATGTTTCAATGCTATGTTTCTCTGTCTGTCTGTCTGTTTATCTCTGTTCCTGTCTCTGTCTCTGTCTCTGTCTCTGCTTGCTTCTCTCTCTCTCTCTCTCTCTCTCTCTCTCTCTCTCTCTCTCCCTCCCTCCCTCCCTCTCCCCTCTCTCTCTGTCTGTCTCTGTCTCTCTGTCTCTGTCTCTGTCTCTGTCTCTGTCTCTGTCTCTCTCTCTCTCTCTCTCTCTGTGTGTGTGTGTGTGTGTGCGCGCGCGCGCGCACACGCGCACGTGTAGAGCTGTTTCAGTGGACTGAGTCTTCCTTTGAATGAATAGGATTTTCTTTGTTCCTGTGTGGGGGATCTACTTCAGTGTTTAAAAATGTGCATTACCCAGAACTTCTGTTCAATCACATTACAACCACTCCACAGAAAATAAAGCTTCTTTCCCCATAGGGATTTCACAGTAATGAATGGAGTCAAGGCAGCAGCCCAGTATGGAATGCCCTGTGGGGGCTGAAGTCTCTCTCAGGCCCTGTGGTTTGCAGTAAAGAGAGAACTTTCAGGTTCCCTCTACGTAAGACCCTTGCCACGAAGTGCCAGGAATCAGCAGTCTCAAACAGCAAGAGACCCTCTTATTGGATAATAATTCTTTTCTTGTTAGTCTTAGAAGGTATGGATTCTTTGCAGGGAGCCCTGGGGTCTGGAGTGAGAGTACTTGTTATTGAAGGACTGTGGCTGGGAACCTCTCTTTCATACTCACTTCATCTGCCAAGGCTGCAGGACTTGGCTCAGTTCAGAGCCTTTGTTATGTAAACATAATCTAGTGTGTCTTTCCCTGTCACTGTAGTAAGTGACTGTTTAACAGTCAAACTTGGGGAAATTAGTTATCAACAATTTTAATAGAAAATATGGGGTCAACTGATATGTAAGGCAGAATAACTAAAGACTGTTTATTCCTTTGGATGTCACTCCATGTACTATTTGGCCATGGTGATCTTTGTGTGTAGCCTGCACATAATACATCAGACATGTGCTATATCATCTACCACTGTCCAAACAAATGAAAAAGACAAAGGAGCCAACCTTCTTTTGATTGTTCTTTCTTCTCCAGACACCACCACCTCCTCAGCCTGCTCTACCTATATTCTATCATTCTTTAAGAAAAATTTGTTGTCCGATCACCTGTCTTCACATTTCTCTATTTTATTTCCCACTGATACTTCCTGTCATTCATAAAAACTTCTCTGAAGGGTCTATACATCACTAATTCAGGTCAGTTCGAAATTTTTACCAGATTCATCCTTTGCACTTGACTCAACCACCGTGTGCCTATTTCTTCAAAGCCTTTCCTCACTCAGCATTGTAACCAAACTTCTCCATGTCATTAGTAGCTTCTGTCTTTCCGTCTTCTGATTACCCTAAGCCCTTTTCAGTGATTCTCAGGATGCCCTTGTGCCACTGGCCCACTGACGGTCAGAAAATAGGTAAGTTCGAGTATCAGGACATTTCTGGGAGCTATTTTTGGATTTTTTTCTTTATAAAAGGCATTACTAAAAGGGTAATGGAATAATATTTTTGTATATGCACATTTTTATTCAAAATGTAAAAGCAAGTTCAAGGCGCAAAGAAAGGTGTTTTTCTGTTTATCTTATACTTGCATTATATATGAATTATTCATAGATAACCACCAGGGAACATTTTCAGCTTTAAATAATAATTTCATTTAAAAAACTTCCAAATGACTGAACCACACAAAATATTTGTGCTGTGATTTTATCAGGTAGTAAGGAGCATCTTGGGGACCCTGTGGTGTCACTGATGTGACTAGAACCTGTCCACGTCCTATCCAGATGTTGAGCAGGGCAATGAAGCAGGCACTGACACACACCCTGGAGGCTCTACCCTTCCAACAATAGTGTAGATGCTCTACGAGCCTGGTGCACAAGGCTGTTCTGGGGGAAGTACTTGATAGATAAAAATACTTCCAAGATAAAAATAGAGCATTTTGAAGCCCACTTTATTTATCTCTGCCATAGATGGTGTTTGCTCTCTCTTTAAAGAAGACTAATATGGGTCTGTAGTTAAAAGCCAACTTACCCAAGTGGTTCCACGGTGCCGTGATAGTATGTATTATTACAGGTTCAAGTCCACAGGACATGCAGGTTTAGAGGAAAGGTAATATTTATAACCAAGCTTGCACATAAATCATAATTACTAAGCCAGAGTATCGATCCCAAGATAAAACGAAGGGCAAGCCACACCATAAATTTTATGGCTTGGGTTCCTGTATATATTTCAAGTAAATATTAGATCTAAATTGTGTACATGCTGACACTGGTCTCATTCTTTGTGAACGGAATGTGCTGACCTACGGAATCAAGACTATTGAACTGGAAACACTTCAGTACAAGCAGAAAGATATATGTGCATTTTAATATGGATATCGAAAGCATATTTAAAAATAAAAATTTTTTTTACAGTAGTATACTTCACTGGGATTCAAAGTTGGTGCTAGAGGACAGGAAAGTTAAACCTGTCAACCTTTTCCGTGTTCTCTGTGTTGTGGATGTTGACTATTTTAATTCTGTAGTTTTGGTTGCATTCCTCTTGGTCCTGTCATAAAAATTTAAGTCTGTAGTGCAGGGGAATATGAGTTAGGTCTACTTCTGTGTACTTTACAGGACATGGACCTGCTACTCTTGAGCTGGGTGTTTCACGATTGTGGTAGACACTTCTAAAGCCCTACAGGGATCACACTTTCTCAAAACAGATTATTTGGAAGAGAGGATGGGGTACCTGAGGACTGGATTTCAATCCATTTCTAACTTACTCAAGCAACATTATCATTTAACCACTTATGTGCTGCAGCAACACTTACCACGAGATCTAGCATTAACTCTGGCATTCAGTACAAATATTGTTAACTATGCATACTCAATTGTTCAAATTTTCCATTCCTCAGCCTCAGAGTTTGATTTAACAGTGTATATGCGTGTAAGATTTGTCTTCCCTGTTCTTTGTTTTATATTGTTTATTATAGCTTACGTGTTTCAATTGTGTCAAAGCACTTACCATAGGATATGCTAAGTATTTAAATATATATTATATATATTATATTTTTATATATAATGATGCAAAGATTGTAATCTAAGAGTTCTCTGTTGTCCAACCGACCTCCAGGATTCATTTGTCTTGGGCGTCTATAGCCGTGCACGTACTGAGCACCCTGGTCCTCTGCCATTAACTTGTCTTCTCTACTTTCTACACTAGGCTTCTTTTCTTTGAATGAGACTATCTTAGAGACTTCTTCGAAGGGGAATCATTTAGTGTGTTTCTTATTTCACTTACCCCGATACTGTACTGATCCATCTATACTTCTGCATTGGGCAGGATTTTCTTTTAAATTGCTAGAGCCAGTTTGTGTATAAAGTGTCAGAGCCACCTCTCAAAATATTTTGAATGTTCGCTAAAAATGCTTTTCTGGATATATACCCTGGAGAACTAAAATTGGCATGCTCGTGATCTTATCTTTGCGGGGTTATTTTTAATGGGCAACATCTGAGAATGAACAATATATACATTGAGTTTGCATTCATTTGGAAACCAGATATTCTTATGTAAGGCTAGACAGGCGCAAGCCTATTTGATGAGAAGGTCTTCCAGGCTACCCAAAAACAAATGTCTGTATTTGTCATGGAGAAAGTTAATAGTCATATTCTATTTGGTGTACTTGTTCTGGGAACAGACATGTAAGATTTTCAGGCACTCAAATGGACGATTGAGATGTAGAAAATTTTATTATTATAAGGCAATAAATAAAAACACAGAAACAAATTAGCGGTGCCATGTTAATTGAAACATGATTTGTTGTTGACAAATAGCTTACAGAATATTTACTGGCCCCATTTAAATTAGAATATTTCTGCCTTGAGCTACATGACCCAGTCTTTATCCCACAAGAGCGAATATCTTTTGATATTGGAAAAGCTAGTATCCTCCTAAGAACTTGTTAGCTACAGTGCTCTGCCTGAATAACAGAGAAATCATTTGAACATTGTCAAGAAGGCGGCACCTGTGGGGACCTGGACAGACTCATGTCCGAGTGTGTACATTAATTTCTGACAGATCTACTGACTGAAGAACTTATTGGCATAACTCTAGAATGGACTTGGGACTCATATAAGTTAATAACAATCAAGTGTATAAGGGTGGTGAAATCAGGAAAGCTAGTCTCTCTCCTAGTTTTGACTGAGGCATACACAACTTCTACCTTTGCCTGTACTGATCTATGTTAAACATCTGAGCCTTAAGCTTAAAAGGAACACTCCAGAGACACTTAAGGTAAACCCAGAGAATACTAACCAAAACTGAACCTGTGTTACAATTATTCTGCCTTTTTAAAATAGAAACTGGTGGCAATTGAATATTGAAAAATATTAGCCGATTTAACAAAACTGAGAAGTCTAGTCACATATTGTATTATAACCTTTTGGAAGTGCGTTCTACAATTTTTTTTCCTCTTTATAAATACTCGTCTCTTGCAAATAACTTCTATTTACACATGACTGCCTAAGCTAGAAGGCCCAACGCACTGAAATGCAGTATCCTAACTTGAACTGCATGAACACAATTTAGCAAAAGATGAAATTTTTTTTTATATTTGAAAGTCTCAGGAATAAGGCTACTTCAAGATAGCCAGCAAAATGTGTTTAATCTTTTGTCCAAATTTGGCTTTTTTTTTTTTTTTTTAATGACAGAAGTTGCCATGTAATCAGCACTATCCCCGTTGCTTTCAGATGATGATCAAGCCCTCAATTTTCTTATTACAACTATTTCGCTAACTAAAGGCTCTGTTTGGAGAGGATGGCTATTATCCCAGTGGTTCAAGCTAGAAGCCAGAGAATCACAAAAAGAGAAGAAAAAGAACAAGGCTGTTGCGTGCAAATCACAACGGGAGAATCCGTAATGATTCTGTCCTTCCATGACTTCATCTGTGGTTAGCTCCACGACCACCACCACTTGCCTGGACTCTGAAAAGATGTTTCAGTGTCTCATTTTATGTTCTCCTCAAGGGTTTACTGGGGAGCTTTGTCTACTGGTTTCTGTATCACAGTTGTCTAGTGACCTAATTTCCCCAAACGATCTAGTCATCAACTCTGGCACCATCTCAAACTTTTCATGATCCTTAATTTTTTTTTTTTACTCTCTAATCATAGAGTGTCCTAAGCATGTTGTGCATATTGAAATTATACGCATCTTAAGTTCCAGCAGTAAAATAATTTAAATTCATTAAGGAGTTTTATCTTTGCTAATTATCTTTCAGGGGGTTTATTTGCTATACTGACTACACAAAGGCTGTCATCATCTTTCCAAGTAATTGGTATTTTTCATAGAATAGACATCCTATGTATTTCACTTTCATCTTTCAACACTGTGGTTCTCTAGGATGCTGCTCTATATTATGGCTTTCTCATACTGATCTGATTAAGAGACACCAACTTGTGAGCTTGCAATGCCTTCTTTAAAGGAAGCAAATCAAAATGCATAGGGACCTTTTTTTTCCATCAACCACGGATTGAGGACAGGAAACATGCTTGTCTTTAATAGGAAGCCCCTATCATATCATTTGGGGGATGGGGCCACTTCCTCACTCAGCCTCTTGGCTTTCAGCATTGGTTATGAGTCAGAATTTTATTGGTATTTGCAGGTGAAAATTTCACTCTCAGTTACTTTTGGTAGCAGATATTGATATTTTCTTTTCCTGGAGTCATTCTACTCTTCTTTCAGAGAATTCCTCTTATAATACATTTTTTTTAAAAAGAAAAGTATGACCTGAAGCAATTCATGAGAAAACTGATGTGCTGTCCAAATCACTCATGCCTGTTCACTTGTCTTTGCCAATGTCTGGGGTAGAGACAGACGAGTGAAGCTGTTTTGACCAGCAGGACAGCTCAGGAATGTGCTAGAAGTCCCTGACATATGGATGGACTCATTCTTCTTTACTCACTTAGAAGTTGTTCCTATGAAGAAGTATTTGTGCTACCATGGGACCTGAAGGTAGACTTTCACTATCATAGCATAAGGAATGTCAGAATTAAAACATGGGGATACGCATTCATCTTCTGAGAGAACCATATAACTCTGTGAGTCCTCAGTTCCTCCTGAGAGAGACAACAACTATGTGTCAGAGTATTTTTGACTTTACATTGTATTACAGAAACTAATAAGCTCAGCTGATCTGTAACTATGTCCCCATCTAAATAATATTGAGCTGTTGCTTCCATTTTCAAGTCTTTTTACTTAAACTGTATACAGCCATTAGAGAAACTATCAAATGTCTGTCAATAATTATCAAGGGGCTAATGATAGGAAGAGTTTTAGACTATTCCAGGAGAGGACAATATTTTTTGATCGACACCATGGATTTTCCATTTATATTGAATAAACATATCTATATCTGTGCCTGTACATTGACTTATAGAAATAATAATAGACTTAAGGAATCTTAATAAATTTTATATTTGGTTTCTGTTCCTATCCATGGATTCTAATTTACTTGGTTTTCTAGCAGTTAAAAAAATATAGTTACTACTAAAACCTTTAATATGCTGGCTGTCAATTTTCAAATGTATTGATAATATATATTATATATACATATATATTATATGCACATAAAACTTGTCATGGAAAGCAAACAGTATATTATTGAAGTATATATGTTAGTATTGTTTTTCCCTCAGAACATGAGGAGAATAATTCATTTAATGAAAATAATGTTCATTAAGAGAAAATAGGAAATTTTATAAAGTTCTATTTGTGTGTCATAGTTTGAAGACAGGAAAATTACTTTTGCATTGATGAATGAATGGCTTCAAATTATGGGAACTTATGTTGTGATGGTGTCTGAGATTGTTCTATATAAAGGAGACAAAAAGCTATAATTAAAATAATTTACGTCCAGTATATCATGTAAGAGTTTATCACTTGTTTTAATGTTCCATCTTTTCTATTGAGTTATTATCTAAAGCTTAGCTGTGTTTTTGGAAGAATTTAATTTACTGTTCTCTAGTTGCCACCAGCTTCTTAATCATCTTAATTATGTCATCTCTATATTAAACTAAAACCAAACCCTTTCAAATGGACATTCAGCAAAAGATATTTTTTCATATGATCTTAAAAAAAAATCCTTAAAATATCCTCAATTTCTGCTACTAAGCCAACATTCATATATATCCGACATTTGTTTTCTTAGAAATTCAGTTGATACCTGGATCCTTGACGTTCAACCAACAATAGTGTGAATATTTATGATTCAACTATGGGGAAGAAATACAAAGCCCCCAATTCACTTGCATTTAGTAACATTTTTCTAAAATCATAATGCTTATTTCTCCATTTCCTAGAGGCAGATACTGGTGCATTTGCATTTTAAGTATGTCAGTATTTACACTGAAATCTCACTGGGTATTGGTGTGGGTGAAGAACTGTGTTTAGATTGCCAGTGTCGTTAGGGGATAGTCTAGAAGCTTCTCTCACTTTTCTCTTTTCTTTTTCAAAGCCCTTTCCCACTGACAATCGAAGACTCTGAATGCATTGCGGCTGGAGTACAATCATCTATGACCATTCCTAACCCACAAAGAAGGAAACTGAGATGGTCACAGCTCTTCAGGAATTTAGGAACTGCAGAAATATAGGACTCCTGTGGTTAGCCGGGCAGTCAGAAAGAACAATCTTCAGGGGCTGCAGTCCTACCCAAATGATAGTTGGGATGAGTCTCTGGAGAATCATTTGTTCATATGCACTTAAGATGTACAATCCATGAATAAGTTGTTAGAAATGTCACAAAATAATTCAGTCTTTGCATGTGAACTATAAAATTATGCTGTGAAGTACTAGCTATAGTGAAATTATTGAGTATAACACTCGCCTTAAGAGGTTGTACCTCTATACCGTGCCATATAGGCATCTGAAGAGTATAGACGACCTGCTTCTTTTCATCTAGTATTTTGGACTTAGTGAATTTGATGCTTCACTTCCAACTCATATAAGATTAAAATTGAGCATTAATTATATTTTATGATTACTTTAAATCTAAATAATCTTAACCTCAGCCAATCAGTAGTCCTTGAAACGACTCCATCCATTCGTTTCTCTATTCCACCAATATTTACAGAATCAGGAAAATTCTAAAATGGCAAGATTTTTTAATGGCAGTGGAAAAAAAAATATTTTTCCAGGTTTGGTGTTGGTGGTGTATACTATTGGATTAGGTTGAATATACATTAATGCTTAACACAACGGAACCACAGCACACAGCTGTAAGACTTTCTGAAGTGACTGGGTAGTCACAGGAAATAACAGCAAGCTGGGGGCATCACCTAGACCTGGTGTTTACTGAAAACCTCCAAGGTGGCATTTGACTCAGGTTATCATACATGTAGCACTTAGCCTGTGTTACCTCTTGCCTTGTAATTATTTTAAAAATCTCACTCACTAAGTATAAGTTGTACTTTCTGTTGTGAGGCAAGATGCCTGTATTGCTTTTGGATGAAAAAGTCATGTAATCACACATGCTCATGTTAGTAACTAAAATAAGGTAGGGAGTGGGAGGCACACATGAGAAATATTGGTAAATTCCCAGCGAAAGAAAAAGAGACTCCTTTACACTGACACTGGCTTCCTGGTTAACTAGCAAGAAGGAACAAGCCATATTCTAGCAAGCGTCCTTCTTGGCTCCTTTTAGGGTGGAGGAAATTTGTTAAAGGGAGCCTGCCATTTCTGGTATTGGTTGATTGCTTCCTTCTTAAATTGTTCAGAAGAGACAGTTATTCTTATGCAAATTAGCCATGTCTACAGCCGAATGCTATTTCCACTTTTATTTCCCTTATCTACCTGTCCTGGGAGTCTAAACACTCTCCAGCTTTCCAATGTCCCCCTCTTCTATCAATAACCACATTGTGAAGAGGTGACTCTTTGTGTCTTCCCATCATTCAGTGCAAGTATTAGGGACACCTGAGCAGTGTGTATTTAAATGAGAAAGTGACTAAATGAAAGCTCTTTTTTTGTACTGAATGCAGGATTATTTAATTCAGTTGAGAAATAGACTTTTCATGATTAAAAGAACTAGAGAAGTAGAAAAAAATTAAAGTGTTTTTCTTTTTTTCTTTCTCTCTTTTCTTTCTCCCCCCCCCTCCCTTTTTGCTTTTAAAAAGATGGTGTGTGACTTGGGTTCCATGATTATGTTCATTAGGACAGTAGAACTCTGGTGTGCTTGGTTAAGCAGATAGCTTTTTAGCCATGTTGGAAGGAAAGAAAGAAAGAAAGACTGATGTGAAGAAACCACCATTCTTACATGCACAAAATAAAATATTCTGTCTATGAATTTAAATATATGCATGATTGTCTTCTTTTGTGGTCCCTTTCAAACCCCAAGTGCCTCATTTAAAAAGGGATCATTTCAGCTCCTCTCAGTCAAAAGATTAAGGCATTTTAATTTTCCAAGGAGAGAAACTCCCAATGCCACACAGAAGTTTCTAATCCTGTCGCCATATAAGCTGAATTCTTAAAAACGCCTGCCTCTGAGGGAACGGAATCCATTAAAAAGTAGTTATTAAAGCCTGTGAAGAGAAAACAATATTAGAAGTTGAAACATGATAGCTTTGGGGCAATGAAACTCACCGGAAGTGTAGCATAAGGCATGAAAGAGGAGAGCGATCCTTGGTATAAAACCAGATTATGATGAAAAATATAACTAATTAGCATTTTCATTGTTTCTTTCAATAAAAACCTCAAGAAACTTAAAGGGACAGGCAGGGTGATAAAATGATGCCCCAGGGTAGTAGGCTACCAGATGGAATAATTTATCCACAGTGAAAATATATTCAATATGGAAACGTCACTGTTTATGTAAGCCACCTAACTGCCTCATCATGGTGTCTGGGCATATTTGTTGTCACATATAGTGCTCCGGAGGGTTTAATGTTTAAGGAGCGATATGAATATTTTAGTAAGCACGATTACCTTACATACGTAACTCTAAGCAATGTGTAAGTGGGTCAAGTGTCAGAAGTTTTAATGCTGTGGATAAAAACACATTCAAAGACTTCATGAATTCTGCAGGTCCCCATTGAGGGGTAATCTATCTATCTCGAGTGTTAAAGGCTATCAATAAATAGTGTATGTAACTGCAGATAGAGTAGAACAGTTGTGGGGAATAAAATATACATGTTTTAGTTAGGGTTATATTGCTGTAATAAAGACCACATTCAAAAGTAGCCTAGGGACTGATTTCAGCTTACAGTCTCTTTGGAGGGAAATCAGGGCAGGAATCTAGAAGTAGGAACTGGGGCAGAAGCTGCCAAGGAATGGTACTCACTGTCTGCTCATCCTCTCTTGCTTGGCCTACTGTCTTATACAACCCAAGACCACCCGCCCAAGAATTGCACAGCCCGCAGTGGGCAGGACCTTCCTGCATTAGCCTGGAAAATGCCCCTCAGACCTGCCTATGGGTCAAGCTGACAGAAGTATTTTCTCAGTTGACTCCCCTCCTCTCAGATGACCGCAGACTGTGTCAGGTTGACACAAGCTAGTCAGCACAGTTCATGTCTTAGAATTGTGAATCATCTGTAATTGGAGGTTTACAGAGGACCGAGAGAGAATGATACATTCTGATAATGGTGTAGAAGGGGGTGGGGGGAAGATCTCCCTAAGAATCCTGAGATTGTTAATAGGCAGGAATCATAATGAAGTTTAAACGTAACATGGTGCATGTGTTCTGTTCCGATAAGGCTTATTATTTAAAAAGAAACGGAATGAAAGATCAGCTTTGGTTTCAATTCCTTAAGGCCACGCATTGCCCCAACCGTCCAACGAAAACGCTCCACAAACTGGTGTGATTCCGTTAGTAATGAAGAATAAAGATGAAATACTGATTAAGCTATATGGACTGCAGGTTAGCTTCAGGAATCTGAAAATATCACGTGCTGTACATACACATGCTTGCTGACCTGGAAACGACTTTAATCTTTTAAACCTTAAGCTTGGGTTATGAAATGTAGGAATTAAATAAATCATGCATATTGCAGTCTCTTTCCAAAGAAGCTAGTCTTTGGAGTGTTTAAGCATTTTTGAATGCAAAAAATCAAAGCCTTACTCACCACATATAATGAAGGGAGGTGATGCTTCTGAAACGGACTGATTTCACCTCATTCATGCGTTTTCTTTCTCTGGGAGAAAGGCGTCCTGAGTTCCATCTTCTACATACCTAAACTTTTGGAATTTAATATGCTCTCCGTTTGGCGTTAAATCCTTATGCATACTTCAGGTTTTTGTCACCATATGCAGGTGGTCCTGGAAACTTAACCACAGGTCACCTGCAACATTAACTATTCCCTAATGAGTAGCTGAATACTTTGGTCCAAGCCTGTGGTCTGCTCACCTTATCTATTCATCTCTGGATCTCAACAGTTGCCGTTTCTGGGCCTATCAGTCATTCTTCACTAGAACAGGTTTATTCTAAGCTGCCTGAGTATTCCTAGGGTCCTTAAAGCCAGCCATAGACGTGTTTTGTGTTCCTACTTATAGATGTCTTCTTGGTAGCACTTCTCTATCACATCCTCCTTAAATTCTACCCCATTTCCTCCTACGGATCTGGCCTTTATTGAGTTCTAAAGACTGCAAGAGTCAGCCCTTGCTCTCACACCTGAACAGCATGATCACGGCTAGGATCTTTGAGAGGAAAACAGTAACCTTTCAACTTACTGTAATCACGTACTTCGTGTATTTGCTTGATTTTACCCCTAAAGCAATTACCCAGTGGGTTTACAGAATGTCTATTTATTCAGGACTCAATTTCAGCCACTATGATTTTGTGGATTCAGGTTCTGTCCTTCAACACAACTGATTACTTCCTACAAGTTCTCTAGCAGAGATACAATTCTCATCACTTCTGTGGGCTGTAGCCAACTGAATGGCCCTATTCTCTTTTCTCTCCTCTATCATCGATGGTTGGACTTGGAAGCACTTTAGATCTTATATTTTTAAACAGTCAGAAATGCCCGGGAAGAATGAGCTGTAAGAAAATGAGCATGCTTACCACGGACCATTGATCAAGATTTTTACTTCCTTCTTAATTCATGTTTCATAACTGGAAATACATTTATCTAACAAGAACCATAACATCTAATACAGTTGTAACATTAGGGATATAGCCATGTATTTTTTTTTTAAATAAGGGTTGTGATTATCTAATAACTGTGAGGGTTAGGATTTTATATGAAAATGCTCATCTGAAAAAAAATATTTCAGGCTCAGAATACGCCCAAAAGTGTTGCATTAGGGGGTCAATGCTACTCAAATTGCCCCCGTGGCACTGGTGCAAGTTCCTCGCTATCCACCCCAATGTTCTGGATTCCTAAATGAAAGACACACACTTGCAGCCTTACATTTAAACAGGCCTCAATCAGCTCAATGTCTGGGCCAAAGCAATCCTCCATGTAGCTAGCTCACTCTCCTCAGATACTCCTGAATTATTACTTACTAAAACCTTTATTCCTTTGTGGACGTCCTGAACCCAGGCCTGCATCCTTCCTGGGTCACGATTCCCAACTTTCATGTTGGCTGTCTCCCTGTGCTACACTTCTCATACCTGGACCTTCTCCATTTCCAGCATGGCAGTTCATTTTTTTTTCTTCTCTCTTCTTTGTTCCTTGAGGGGATGGGGGGAGGAGAACCCTAAAAGTCCTGCCTTTGTCTCCCTGCCCAGCCATTGGCCGCCAGCAATTTTATTCACCAATCAAAGCCAACCGGGGGCAGGGACCCTCACCGTCATACATGCAGACAGGTGGACTTTGGTTTAATTTTGGGAATCCAATTAACATAATACAAACATCAAATCGAATCCACGACATTTGAAATACGTCCAACTGTCATTCATTTACTTATTCATTGTGCGTAGAATGTAACATGCCTAAACTGCACTTACTCATTCATACATTTTACCATCCATTTGCATTTCTTGAACTAATATGAGACCCCTAGAATATATTAATACAGGGTTTCAAAATACTCTATAACTAGCGTCTTAAACTCACAGGTGAGGAATCTATTGGCAGTGTAATGTAATAAATGACCCTCAATGCTTTGGATTCACACTCATTTGAAAGGAGTCCAAATCAGGATGGCTTTTGGCTTTCAGTAAAGGTGTCCATAAGTGTCCCTTGTATCACCCTTTAAGGACAAAACAGAGTTTGGTGGTAATGAACAAAAGGGCAAAGGTATAGGCGAAGGAGTGTCAAGTACTCAAAACTCCCTCATGGTTCAGATTGTTGGCAGATGATGTTTAAGGGTGTCATTGAGTCATAGAGGGCATTTTATGTCACTATGATGACTTGGGATTTATTTCATAGGTGAAGAATAGGCATTGAAAAAATTTATAGCGAGGGATGACATCATAAAATTTGCATTTTGGGAACACATTTTAGCTGAGTGTGAAGGATTGATTATAGTAGAACAACACAAGAGACTACAAGAAGCTCTTGAAATATTTCAGTAATAAATAATGATATGGAAGGGAAAGTGGTTATGATATTTGTAAAATTAACACTATTTGGTAAACAAATGGTATAAAAGCTGATGGAAGAATTCAATGTATCTATTGATACCTTGTTAGTTCCATGAGTCGTTTAGTATGAGATCTAAATATGAGAAGCATGAAAATGAGACACATTTAAGTTTAAATAAGCATTCAGTTTGTGATCTCTACAGTGCTGTTACATAGATGTATCCGAGACCCAAATAATGTGAGTTTTTTGCTGTGACAAATGCATGCATTCCTGATGTCGCTGACTTGCATAGCAATAACTTCATCATTAGTTGAAATTGTCATAGTACACCTAGTCAATAAACATCATGACTTAATAACACAGTGCCATTAGTGATTTACCAGTGTAAAAAAAATAAATCCCAGAAACTGTCCAGCATGGTAACAGAGCATGTTATCATTAAATGCCTCTAGTTTAGAAATGATTGAAATCCATAGAACATTTTTTACTGGATGTGCTTTGCTTTTATATCTTCAGAAAACAACAAAACAAGCAAAACCCTCAAACTCATAAGCCTAGTGATCATGGGTCTGCTACTCCAGATGACAAATTAGAAGGCTTACACAACATAATTCCCCTTTCTACAACTGTCCAAGATAAGAGTATCATGAAGTTTGGTTTCTCCAAGTCCTGGGCTTTCAGACGTTGCCTTTTTGCTTTGTTCAGTCACACACACACACAAAGAAAGAAACCTCTACATTTCCATGATACAGAGATAGTTACAAGTGAGTTAGCTATTTCAAGGACACAGAGCACTAACACACGAGAGACAGGAGACGATTACAGACAGATGCTTCATCAGGCATAAGTGGCTGATAAGTAAGCATTATTTATTTTGAAAACATCATGCATTTCTGAAACATGTTTGCGTTCCGCAGCAAAGAACACACTAATAATTCAAGGTGAGATATGGAAAAAGTTCTCTCAAGTGGTAGGAAAACTCTTCCTTCATGAAAAAGTCTTATGCTGGGAAGAAGATCAAGTATGTCTAAGGTCTTAAATGTTTTTTTGAGTGAGTGCTTATAAAATAAAAG